>NW_028327187.1:118138034-118438034 GCF_987537825.1 Furipterus horrens | reverse complement strand
CTCAGCTGCGGTGCGATTGCACCCTGCGCTTTGCTTCCATAGACAGAGCTCCTCCGGGGTCCCACCCCAGTCTGTCTCCGTGGGAGGCTTAGGCAGGCCCCCGCGGATGGATCAGGTCCCTCCAGCTGTACCTGTGCTCTCTCCAGGACACCTCCCCTGCTGCGCCCCTGCGTTTCGTGAGGCAGCCGTCAGCTCAGACTCTCCATCCGGAGAGCTACCTGTCCCCGTTGCCAGCGCCTTTGGAGACTCCCTCTCAGGACGCTTTATGTTTTTCACGCAGAAGATGAAATAGACGGGTAAAGCAACTCCCCACGGCTCAGAGAAGACGCGGGGCTGTGCTCTGGGCGTCACGGGACTCCCTCCCTTCTCTGTTCTCTCCGTCCCGATGCCTGAGCGGTGCTCGCCATGCCAGGCTGCTCACCCACCCTTCAGTGGCTTCCAGAAACCTCGCTTTGGGGGGCCAGCCGTGGCCCCAGAGCACGGTGCCCTCCGGAGCTGGGAGGGGTCCCTCCTGCCGAGGCCCACCCGCATCATCTATGGGCATGGGCGGTGCGCTGCGTCCCCCTCCGGGCTCATGAGAAGCTCACAGAGGCGTTGTCCCGTGTGACAGGGTCCTGAAGCCCGCTGGTTGTTGGCCTCCCCAGGCTGTCCACTTGCGTGGTGTTTCCCTTGGCGGCTGGAATGTTTTCTGTAACTGCGGAGGGCGTGACCGTCTTCCAAAGGGGTCCGCTCGGTTCTGTTATCTTTGCAGAGCCCCCGAATGGGTCTATTCCAGCCCTTGTGTAGGAGAAGTCTGTGAGGCTGCAGCGGCCCCGTGGCCGGCGTGGGGGCCGATGGAGGTGGAAATAAGTCCTGTCAAGGGCAATACCTGGCTGCTAGGCCCCTCGGGCTCAGGCATGGACGGCCGCCTCCGCAGGCAGCCTTAGTTCGCCAGGCGTGCGCCATGCATGGGCGGCTGCCTCTCCCAGCGACGTGGCTCCGCCGGGGAACAGAATGTCACGTGTTTAGGGAAACAACTCCATACAGAAGAGGACTTTCTCAGTCCTAGTAGTGAATGTGTCTGTCACCCATCACCAAGGCGTCTCCAGCTTCTTCTGCGTTCTGCCATCCATCTGTCCATCAGCTCATTCACCCAGCTGTCAATCCATGGATGCATTCACTCAGTCACCACCCATGCATCCATCCGTCCATCCATCCATCCACCATCCATCCATCCATCCATCCATCTCTCCACCCATCCATCCATCCATCCATGTATCCATCCACCATCCATCCATCCATCCATTATCCATTGAACATCCATCCACTCATCCACCCACCTTCCACCATCCACCATCCATCCATCCATCCATCCACCATCCATCCATCCACCCATCCATCCACCCACCCACCCATCCATCCATCCATCCATCCACCATCCATCCATCCACCCATCCATCCACCCACCCATCCATCCATCCGTCCATCCATCCATCTGTCCATTCATCCATCTATCCATCCATCCATCCACCCACCACCCACCACCCATCCATCCATCCATTATCCATCCACCCACCACCCATCCATCCATCCACCCACCACCCATCCATCCACCATTCATCCACCCATCCGTCCATCCGTCCATCCATCCATTTGTCCATTCATCCATCCATCCATCCATCCATCCACCCACCACCCATCCATCCATTCATTCACCCATATCCACCCATGCATCCATGAGGAATGATACAGGCTTCCCAGAGGAGGTGTCATTTTCTCAGGGCTCTGAGGCATAAATAGGAGTTTTCCTGGTCCGTTTGACATTGACGGTCAAGCGGAGGATCCGAGTGAAGACTCAAAGAGGATGAAAGTGCCCAAACTGCTTGCCTCTGAGGGCCTCACCACTCATTCTCAAGACGCTGCGGGGGATGATACGTTTTCTAGTGCCACGCGGGGGGCTGTCTGTTGGGCACCAGAGGAAGTGTGACAATTCCGTTCCGAGGAGGAAAGCCGGGACGCAGCAGGCTTCTGGAAACTGCCCAGTGCCGCAGGGGTGGAGGAGCAGTTGGAGTCTGAGTGTGCCCTTCAGGAGGGCCCCCCAGGGCAGCCAAGCTAGCGACCCCCCCAGAGGTTGTTAACCACGCACGTCTCCGCCTGATTATGAAAGACACAGTAAAACAACGGACAGGACCCTGCCCTCTCCTCTCTGCGCCCTGGCGCTAACGTCCCGCCCTGAAGTCCCCTCAGATCTGGGCTTAGGGCGGCCGCCTGCGTGTGGTTGGAAAACTAAAAATGCAGACTCCTGTGGAAAGCATGCGGTGTCCCCGGGGTTCGTTCCTTCTCCTCCTGGGCCAGCAGAGGATGTTCCGGGGGCCCGGCGCCCGCCACCCGGGTCGTTACGGCCACGCACGCGCGTCCCGGCGTGCCAGACTGTGAGCTCCAGCAGGCGAGCAGGCGGTCTGTGCATGCTCTTCCCTCGGTTTAATAGCGCCGTGGCCTGCATTGTGTGTGTGCGTGTGTGTGCCTGTGTGTGTGTGCTAGAACATTCTTCGTGACGCAGCTTCATCTATGAACCCAGGACTGTACGGCTTCCAAAACCAGCGTGACCCCGAGTCTCAGGCAGAATGGCAGGTGCATGTGCCTAGACAGGACGATTCCAGAAGCTCTTCCAGCACGTCAGGGTGTTGCCCGTATTCGAAAATAAAATAAACTAACACGCCAGCTGCCGGATCTCTTTTCCTCGCTCCTCTCGTCCCCGGGGAACTTGGGGCTCCGCCTCTACCTGTCCTCTCCGGGTGGCCGCTGCGTCTTGTCCTTGTGGCTTTGTGAGCTGTTGGGCAAGGTCTGTTTTTAGGGGGGTTTGGAGGGGCCAGGGTCAGGAGGAAAGGATTCTCTGGATGGGGGGCTGGGGGCAGGGCTGCAGGAGCCGGGAGCAGGTGCGACCGTCCCACCTGGTGCAGGCCTTCGGGACGCTGGCGTGGCAGTGGGGTGAGGGGTGCGCAGTGGGGTGGGGTCTCCCCGTCTCCCATCCTCACTACGGTGCCGAGGGGCTCATCCGATGATCTGGAAGGTCACGGGAACACAGCTGGCCGCCAGGGAACGCCTCCTGTCTCTTCCTCTTGTCACTCTGTCCTTAGTCTGTCCTTCTTGCTGTTCTTGAGACAACCTGAGCGTGGGAGGGACGCGCAGACGGCCTGGTTTCAATTTCCATTCGGATTGCGTTTCTAGCCTTCATTTCTGTTTTATGTAGACGTGCGTTTATTTACGGAATTCTCAGGTTCTGTTTTAAAAGTATATGATTTATACTTTCTGCAATTTATTATTATAGAATGTCATTTATTTCTATTCTAATTTTATGTCTACAATTCATTTGTTTTAACGTATATATTTGTATGTTTCTAACTTATGTATAAATGATAAATTATGCCATTTATCATTACATATCATTTGTTATTATAAACATTCATATTTCACTTCTATATCTATATTTTACATCAGTTTATTTTTATAATTTATAAATCCTCTGTATAAGTAAGTTCAATATTTAGTAATTGCTTTAATTTATTATGCATATATATATATATATTTTTTTTATTTTTTATTTTTATTTTTTACCACAACAAATATTTACTTCTCATAGTGCCCGGACCGGGTATCGAACCTGCAATCCTTTAGTTATGGGACTATGCTCCAACCAACTGAGCCATGCCAGCCCGGGCCTATTTTATTTCTATTTTACTTATTTCCATTTTGGTTTATATATTCACATAATTTACAGATCCTATAGGTAAGCTGCCTAGTTTTTAATTTTTAGAATTTATTATCGGAGCTATATTTCTATTCTAATTTTAGTTCTATAGCTTATTTCAATTTTATTTTTATTTTTTAAAGTATATTTTATTGATTATGTTGTTACAGTTGCCCCCATTTCATTTCCCCTTGCTCCCCTTTGCCTGGTACCCCTGTTCCCTCCAGCAATCCCACCCCCTTAGTTCATGCCCATGGGTCATGCGTGTAAGTTCTTTGGCTTCACCCTTTCCTAGATTATTCTTAACTCCCCCCTGTCTGCTTTGTACCAACCGATTATGCTTCTCAGTCCCTGCACCATGTCCCCATTTCTCCCCCTCCCCCTCCCAGCTGATAACCCTCCAAATGATCCCCATACCTATGATCCTGTTCCTATTCTGGTTTGCTTAGTGGGATTTTGTCATTTTAATGTTCATAGTTTTGATCTTCTTTTTCTTAAGTAAGTCCCTTTGACATTTCATATAATAATGGCTTGGTGATGATGAGCTCCTTTAGCTTTACCTTGTCTGGGAAGCACTTCATCTGCCCTTCCATTCTAAGTGACAGCTTTGCTGGATAGAGTCATCCTGGTTGTAGGTTTTTGCTTTTCATCACCTTGAATCCTTCTTGCCAGTCCCTTCCTGCCTGCAAAGTGTCCTTTGAGAAATCTGATGATTTCAGTTATTTCAATTTGATTTGTTTCTTCTGTCACATGCAAGGTCCCTGTGCAAAGCGTATGACTTGGACCTCTCATTCCTGTGGATATTTTAGGTCCGCTCTGTTTTGAAGGCGTTGTTTGTGTGTTCATCATCGATACTGGGACGTGCTCCGTAGATCAGGGACGCGAGTCTTACAAGTCGTGTTTGTGAACGGGTCTGTGCCCTGCGTTCCCACGTGGGGACGGCGCCCTGGCGGATGCAGGGACCCCGATCCTAGCTTCCCAGGGAGCACGTGTCGTGGTCGGGGCGGGTCTGTCACAGGCGAAGGTGCCCCCTCCTGGCAGCCCCCACACGCAGGGTCTTGGGGACTCGTTCGGGTCTCCCCCCACGGTGGGCTTGTTGGGGTGAGCCCAATAAAAATGACAAGATCGCTGCCGTCGGAAAACACTCAGAAGGGAGAGTGCCTTCCCGGTGACTCACGCGGGCCTCTGGGGGCCGGAGCGGGGCAGCCTCGCCCAGCGTGAGTCACCACCTGCTGTCACAGCTCGGGAGCGGGAGGGGAACTGAAAACCACAGCCTTCCGGGCTTCCGCTCGGGGACCAGAGCAGCGCCTCACGTCTGCCCAGACGCTGCTGCCTTCCCCGTGCCCGGCGGCAGAGACTGGTCCTTGTCCCCGGCCCAGCCCGTTCCTGCCCAGACCCCAGGGGCTGGCCTAGAACGGGCAGTCCACGGGTCCCCGATGGTCCCCTCCATCAGTAGATTAGGAGGCGCACAGGAAGGGTGGCAACCTGCCACGCCCCCGGGTGCCGTCCCTTCACATTTCCCGATGGTGCCTGCGGGGACTTCCCTTTGCACACGGCTGCACACATGTGGGGCAGGACTCTCTCCCTCTTCACGTCCCTCTCGGACCCGCCTGGGGGCCCCCGGCTGGCCTCGGCATCCGGGAGCACTTCCCTGTGGGGTCGGATGGGGGAGGGGACGGTGCCGGGCACCATGGTCCCCAAGCGGAGACTCTGCAGGCGACAGGTGTCGCCGGGCTGTGTGTGGGTGAGAGACGGTGGGTTCAGGGCTCGGACGTCATGCTGAGCGCTGCTGTGGGCACACCTCTGCCCACGCACACACTCACCGTACACACACACACAGGCAGACACGCACGCCTACACCACACACACATTACATGCATGCATGCCTCCATATGCACACAGAAACCACACACACACCCATGCACCAATACACACATACACATGTGCACACACCATATACAGATCTACACACACACCTGCAAGCTACACACACATGTACTGTACACATAGACCACACACACATGTACACACCTACACACACAAATGACACATAAATGCATCTACACACATGCACACAGACCACACACATCTGCACACACCTATACCACACACATATACATGTATGCACACACGGACATCACACGCATGTGTACACGACTACGCACAAATGACACACAGACACATCGGCACACATGCAACACAGACCACACACATCTACACAAACACACACCAAGGAACTACACACACATGCACATGCACATACAAACACACACACTCCATGTAGAGACACATACACACATGCACAGCCCATACACACATCTACACACACGCTTACAAGCAACACAAGCCACAATACATACCCCTGCGCAAATGCACACACCAACCACACCTGCACACACATGCACACACGGGCACATACATGGGGCGTTAGAGACTCACCTTCCTGACACAGCCTTAGAGCCAAACCATCTGCGGGCCCCTGGGGGTGCCCGCCCCCGGCCGGGAGCGCCCGGCCCTGCACGCCGACCCCTCCACCCCCCTCAGTTCCCTTCCGTCCCGTGGGGTTCCCTCAAGCGGCGTCCGTGCGATGGACGGGGCCGTGGCGCGTTTCCCCTTCCTCTGCGATCCTGGGAGATCCCCCAAAACTTTGTACGCGTGTCTCTGCCTGTCTGTTTCCACGAGAAGCGTGCGTGGGCCGTGGCGCTGCAGAGACGCGGCGACCCGCGTGGATCGGAAACCGTTCCGTGGCTGCTTCCAGGGGCCCCGGTTTTAGCATCGTGCACGCACCAGGTGACCACGGTCCGCCCTTTTAGTTTCTACTAAATTCTACGGTCGGCAGTTGTTTGAAACAGAAAGCCACGTGACTTTCAGGCATCGAAGAGACGATTTAGAACGAGAAGACACACCAGAATGCGTTCATGCATTTTCAACACCCGCCGGGTGTCCGGGACGTGACGCAGCCCGGCGCTTGGCTTTGCAGTTTTCTTTGTTTTCCAGTTTACGTTGCTTTTCCTTTGTTCTAACGGGACTCTTTTTTTTTTTTTTTTCTTTTAGACCTCAGTTTAGCGGATGCTCTGGACGGTGAGTAATATTTGTGAACAGCATTTTAAAGGAAAGCGTGTTCCTATTCCAGCGGGAGGCCCCGCGAGGAGATTTAGACGTGTGGCGTGGGGAACACAAGATGCGTGAGAAAAATCCATGTGCCCTCGGGGGGGTAATGTTCGCACCCTTTGGTGGTCATGCCTGGCACAGGGGTGCAGGCAGGAGCCTGAGGAGGCGGGTGGCCAGCGGTGCACACGTCCTGGGCTTGGGTGTCATCTCTGCCTCCGGCTCTGGCCGTCCCTGTGTCTGGAGCTCAAAACACGCTTTGAGAAGTGAGTTTCCAAACCCTTACTTGGAGTTTTATTTTGAAGTCTGTTTTTGTGCAGCGGGAAGAATCGCCATAAGCAACGTGATAGTCCCTGAAATTCTTTGCATTAAAGTCATCAGTCTAGCCCTGGGTGGGTCACGGAGTCGGTTAGAGTGTCATCCCGATGCCCCAAGGTTGTGGGTTCGATCCCCGGGCAGGGCACATGCAAGAAGCAACCAATGACGCGTCCATAGGTGGAAGAACACATCCATGTTTCACGCCCTGTCTGTCCCTCCGTTCCTCTCTCTGTCTCACGTCAATCAATAAAAAGTTTAAACACCTGATCAAGTCCACCCGCACTTTTATCTCTGTGGTCAGGTGGCCTTGTTTCCGGAAAGACCTCGGAAGAGCGGCTTCAGACCTTGGACGTTTTTTAATGAACTTTTCGGATATCTTTAAAATACAAAACGGTTGCTTTTAACGCTCCTGACTTGTGGGAGAAGTTATATTATTGAAAACGATAAACTAGGTGAAGAAGCAGCTATAAGAGTGTTCCGTCTTCCTCAGGATCCCCAATGTGGATATTTTGGGTGGATCCAGGAGGTCTTATCATTCTTGTGTGTTGACTTAATAAAAGGGAGATGTTCAAAATTAAAACAACAAACAAACATGATTGGACCAGAAAAACAAAAAGAAAAAAAGAATCCTCCTTGGCCATTCACTGTTGCCCAGCCGTGCGTTTTACTGACTGAAATGTCTTTTCTTTTTAGACATTCACGAGAAATCCACACCAACCCCCAAAAAACCCAGTTCCGGTAAGAAGCCAATGGTGTTTGCATGCAAAGAGAGGGGGCGCATGCTTGTGTTGCACCCCGGTTTCCCCGAGAGCTGGATGAGACAGACACCCGTATAAAACCCCGTGATTTGGGGGCTCTGGGCTGTTTGAATTGCTTGGGACACCCACGGGTTCCCGCAGGGAAGGGCGGTGACTTTTCAGGGAGACCCGCTGGGTCTTTGGGGCAGCCTTTCCGGTTGTCTTGACGCTCAGAGCATCCTTTCCTCTCCGGCGGGGGGTGGAGGGGCAATCATTTTAGGGGCCGAGACCCCCGTAGACGCCCTGAGAAAATGCCACCTGTCAGCCTCCAGGACGTCAGCACCGCTGCGTTCCTGCTTGCTGACGCTTTCTAGTAAACCTCAGAAATTCGGGATGGAAAGGAGGGTCTCCTTTGGGGGCCTGATGTTATCCAGTTCTTACCTCTTTGATTTTCAGTCATGATAGATCAGTTTCGTTCTGGAGATTCTTGGTAGGAGGTCCTATTTTGGGGGAAGGGTTAGCATGTGTTCGTGCCAAGCCAGGCCCCGGGAGTCTCAGGCCCGCGGACTATCCCGGAGAAGGCGCGCTGAATCAGTCGCTTTGCACGGGAACCCCCTGAGGTTCACGGTCGCTCAGGACGGAGCGTCGGGCGGATCCGAACGCGTCCAAGACGTCGCTGGGATTTGAGAAGAGTTCTTCAAACCAAAGAGTTTTAAAACCCTTTGAAACGATCTTGAATCACCCCGATCCTCATCTGGGAAACCTGGGTCCGCGTGAGCGCTACTTAGGGACCTGGTTGCCCACAGCTGGCCTCCAAATTCTGTCCCTTTGACCACCCGTGAGCTACGTCGCAGGGCGTGTGGCCCGTTTGCGGGCGGGATGGTCACGGACCGGAGAGAGTTCTCTGGGGGCAGAGTTGGAAATGCACCTCCATCCGTGGGGCGCAACCGATCGACCACTTACTAGCTTGTACCCCTTTCTTCTGAGAGACGGGGGATAGGAACCCCGGCTGGGGAAACGGTCTTTCCGCGGACATCCTGGTCCCAGTCAAGTTCAGAAAAGTGTTCTGGGAGGTGGGGGTGCCTCTCTCCCAAGGAGGCCCCTTTCCTTCGCTCTGCACCCCGGAACTCGGTGTCTGACGCTACTGTCCCCCACTCCAGGTGATGACCTCAGTTTAGAAGACGCCCTGGGCGGGGGAGAACACGGTGAGTGTCTCTCTTCAACCTCCTTCGTGGCTGGCTGGCTCATGAGCACCCACCGAGCGTCCTTTCAAAGAGTTTTATCTTTTTCAAAAGGAGGCAGAGCGTTCGTTTTTGGATTTTTGTTTTTTCAAACCAGGAAAACCTAAGGGGTGGGTGCAGGCTTATTGGCTAAGGTTGTTTGTGGGTGGAACCTGTGTGCTCAGTTATTTTTAGAACCCTGATGGTCGTGGTGGGGACAGAAGGCAAGGTCACTCGCGTCGCCTGGGCAGGCTGGACGCAGCCTCCTGCCCCCCCAAAGGGGCCCGTCCGCGGCGCGGCGCTGCGTGGCTGCCATATTGGAACGATTGAGACGGATGGAACGGAGCGGGGCCCCAGGGAGCCCCTTTTGCCCTGGGACCCACCGATCCGGCCGCCGGCCCCAACCCCCTGCGTGTCGTTTCTATCAGAGGCCCATGAACTTGACTCTCGCTCCTGGGAGACGCTGGAAAGGAACCGGCCCGCGGTGGCCGTGGGCAGATGGCTGTTGCGTTTTCTGGCCTGAACACCCCTGCTGATTGCAGCTCATGTCTTTTTTACCAACAGACGGCCCCGTGACTCCCGGGGCGCCGAAGCCGAGACCTCCTCCGCACCCCAACCAGCCTGGGTCCTCTGGTAAGACTCCAGATCTCTGCACGGGGTCCCGTGGGCAGTTTTTGGGGCGCAGCGATTTCCCCGCCGGCGGACAAGGGGGTCGCTGTAGATTCCCACGTGGAGGCTCTCCCTTCTCCGTGCGGGGGTGGATTCTGCTTTTCCCCCAGAGGGGGACAGTTTTCAAAAAAGATACGTCTGGCGTGCGTGTGACTTTGATGGCACGGTTGCTTATTTTCCTTTGCAGGTTTTAGGGGCCCTTTCAAGAATTGAACGCAAGGTTTTAAAAACAGAATCGATACAAGGAAAGGAATCAGCTTGTTTTTTAAATCCCTTTGGCCTTGTTGGATCCATCATGGGACGCGCCGAGGGACGGGCTAGCACCCGCTTTTTGGAATTGACGAGTCTCTCCCTCCTTGGGGTGTCACGCCGTGCTCAGCCCAGCGTTACGTGGCCTCGTTCTCATGGGGCAGGATCCCTGACCCCCAGGGGGCTCTTTAAAAATCCTGGCTTGGCTCCCATTTTGCTCACCTCTTGTGGCCCCAAGGAGTGGGTTGGCCAAGAAGCTCATTTATTTTTTTTCCCTACGACGAGGACCCCCGTAGCGCTGAGTTATCTGTGACTTCATGCTCAATAGTTTCGTTAGGTGGCGCGGTGACAGCACTTATATCAGCATGCGCCTTAAAAGAAAAATAATCCAAATTGCTGACTTCCTGAGCAACCACTTTCACATTGAAGATGGAAGAGAAGAGGCCACCTGTTGGGTGTCTGAGGCTGTCGTAGGCCCAGAAAGGTAAAACCTCAACCGAAATGCAAAAGAAAACAAACTATATTTGTGCCGCATCTGCAGAAGGTTGCGTCACTGATCCAACGTGTCCAAACTGGTCTGCGAAGCTTCTGGCTGGAGATTTCTCGCCGGACGGAGCTCCACGGTTGGGAAGACCCGTTGACGTTTCTAGCGATCAGACTGGGACGGCCATCAAGCGCCGCCAGCGTTCTACCCCGTGGGAGGTCGCCAACCTCAAAATACCCAAATCAGTTACCCAGATCCATCACGTTATTAGAGAACCTGAAAAACGTGTTTTTTACTTTACGGAGGAAAACCACGCGGACGTTTTGGCCCACCCCGTACGCCGCCGGGCTGAGTCCGGAGTGAAGAGGTGGGAGAACCCGGGCTGCGGAGCGGGAGCGGGGGCCGTCGGCACGGAAAGGAACCGGCGTGAGACCAAGCGCCTTCCGACCGTGATGTGTATATCCATCCAGAACGTCGGGATACACTTTGCATTTCTTTTCGGGTTTATTCGGGTTTATAGCCAAGACGGGTTTTTGGAGCTTTGCCATGGAAGTGGAATTCCGTGGGGGTTGCCTCTCTGAAAGGTGTCTTCCGTGAACTAGCACGTTGGTGGGGCCCCCCCGTGGTCGGCTTGGGGTTCTAATGGGGTTCCCTTCGGTCTGAGCTATCGTGACCCTCCCAGCAGGTGCGATATGACCGGTGACACTCTTTTTCTTTCCCAGGTGGGTTTTCCGATGCTGACCTCATAGACCACACGTCCGGCGGAGGTACGTGTAGTAACCTCTGTCTCCTTGCTCCGTCTGTCACAAGTCGTCACGGGGTCCGAAGGCTTAGCCCTTGGGCCTGTCGTTCTGTGCACTGCCTTGGACTAATGCGTCCACGGTGCAGACCATTGGCCTTTCCGTGTGGAGGCTGCTGGCCAGCTGTTCCGCGGATGGTTCGGGGAACGTCCCTCGTTTTCCGCCGGGGTGCCGCTCAGTGGGAGCTGCCCGGGCATCTGTTATTCCTTCGCGTGGCTCATGTGTTGGTCCCTGTAGCTAATGCACGTTGAGATCATGACCCCGAAACTTGAATCATGGGACCTTCCCAAAGGATGCTCATTGGCCCCATTACCATGACAAAAGCTCTTTCTGCTTCTGCCTTTAAAACCTGAGGTCATAATAGCGTTCAAAGTGCATTTAAAGTGACCAAGCCACCAATAAGAAATTCTATAATATGTTTACAATTATTAGAATGTGTATATACGTCTTGGCTATATTTACATATCGTTCGTTTTAATATATTTTGTATATCCCGGGAGTCCGCAGAAATAGGTCTTGATTTCCCACCTCTGTAGTTGCCCTGGGCAGGGCCTCCGGCGGGCACTGGGACCCTGGCCTGGGTTGTCCCCGGGCCCAGTATGAGGGGACCGAATTCCTGAGGCACCTGCAAGACTCACTATACACGGTGCTTCTGCTGAAGCCCACCATGCAAGGATGGTTTGAGTTCCGTGTTTTCGGTCCCAGTGAGGGAATCCGATGATACCTTCCCCAGAGCAATGACATCTGCCCAACGATGGAAGCAGTTCAATGTCCTGCTGTGGCCTCTTCCGTGAAGGCTCCTCCCCAGCTCAAGGTCACAGGAGCCGGTCGTCGGTGTGAGTTCCCCTTCACGAAAAATTGTCGTGTTACGATGGATCAATAAGTGTGTCGTTCTCTTGAGCAGGAGGCGGTGGTGGTGGTCACGGCGGTGGTGGCCACAGTGGCAGTGGCGGCGATGGAGGAGGCCCGCGGCATGATGGGGAAGGGCAAGGTACGTGCGCCTGGTTTCTGACATCTTGCTTTCGGATTTTCAGAAAGGGCATGAATGGCTGGGTTGCATGTGGCCCCCCCGACCTCTGAACGGTGGGTGCCACCTGTCTCACCCCTGTCAAAGGTGACTTGTCCCCTGAGGGCTTCTTTGTGGAGGTGTGAGGCCCCTGTGCTGCTCATAGGACGGGGAAGAGACAGGGTCGCTTGTCCTACGGGAAGCCAGTGGGAGTAGACACAGTGCGGGTAGCAAAATGAATTGTCATTGTAGGTGTGACTTTCTGGGGCCACGCAGCAGGATGTGACCCTCTAGGAATAAGAGCGTGGAAGCCCTTTATATCACGCAAAAGCGTGTGAGGCTGTGTTTGGGGGTCGGGCAATACTCAGGAGTGGGGTTCCTTCCGCAATCACCCCGTGACGCCCGCCCTGTGCCCCAGCCTTCTCTCTCCGGGCAGGCCCTGCAGTCGCCCCGTGAATGTTCTCCGGTAACGGTGGGCTGTGTTCCTCCCACAGCTGACGCCCCGGGGGTGGTCCCCGGCATCGTAGGGGCCGTGGTGGTCGCGGTGGCCGGAGCGATTTCGAGCTTCATTGCCTACCAGAAAAAGAAGCTGTGTTTCAAGGAAAATGGTAAGGTCTCCGCTGCTGCGTCCTTGGTCCTGGGCCTTGCTTCCTTAAAAACGGTTCTTTCTCTAAAAATAAAATACGTAGGGAGGGAGAACTCAGGTGGCGCTAAATGCAAGGACACTGGGTGACGGTTCCTGAAAGCGCTGGGAGGCTGGGATCAGACGGCCTGCGGTCCCGGCACGCCCCGTGTTCAGCCGCGTTGACCTGTGCGCGCTACTAACTGCCCCAGTCCTTGGTTGTTCCGTCTGTCAAGTGGGAGAAGAGGGGCCTCACGCCGAAGAATTTCCGTGGGGTTCACTATGGTTGTCCAGGAAAGTCTTGACGGGTTGCGCGGCACAGAGCGAGTGGCGAAGGACTGTTAGCTCTTACGATGCGTGGAACATCCCTGTCATTGGCATGATCATTATGGCCAAGCGGCTGCCATGTTTTTTCTCTACCCCATGGGATTACCATGGAACGCAGGGACCCTGGGTCCCTTCCTGCGGGGACCCGGTACCCGCGGACCCTGGGAAGGTCCTCAACAGGATATAAAATTAACCAGGCAGGTGGGCACCGTGCCGCACTAACCAGCTCCGTGGTTACAGCTCCGTCCTTGGGTCTTTGCAGACCTTGGACGCCAACGTTGCTGCATGCCTTCGGGGTGGTCCTGCTGATGTTCACGCCTGTCTGGACGTCTCTTTCTAGGGGTGGTCTTCACTGTTGCAGGACTGACAACGGGGTGGGGGGCAGTGGTGTGGGTTGTGGGAGGGACTCTCATGGGCTAGATCCCCCTTCTCCACAGGGGAACCTTCTGGCGCCTGGGCTTCTCCTCCGTACTCGGAACTAACTCATGTGGACCCATGGACCTCGTCTGCCTAAGGGGCCCCTTTCTGGGGTTCCAGGGAGATTTTGCAACCATTGGAATAGACGCTGAGGCAGGAAAAGCTGGATTTATGGGGAAGGAGTCCAACCCTCTTCTCCCCTCATTGGAGAGGCTGACATCTGCAAACTCTACTGATAGCCTGAAATGAAGATTTTCATTTCTGAGACCGAAAGGGAACTTCTGCTTTGTACCCCTTTTCTGGCAGTGAAGGGTGCTTGTGTGCCTCTTATTTCCCACCTATGACTGGGAGCCTTCTGTCTGGAGGTGCCCCCCCACGCCGTGGTTGGTTGACTTAATGGTGCCCGTCCCTCAATGCCAAGTCAAGAAGATTCCTAATAAAGACCAACAATTATAGCCCTGGCCAGTGTGGCTCAGCTAGTTAGAGCGTCATCTCGAAAGGTCACAGGTTCGATTCCTAGTCACGGCACCTGCCTAAGTTGTGGGTTCTGTCTCCAGTTGGGGTTCATATGACACACAACGGATCAATACATCTCTCTCCTATTGATATTTTTCTGCTTCCTTTCCCTCTCTCTAAAAATGCCTAAGCATCCGTGGATTGAGCGTCGGCCTGCAAGCCAAGTGTTGCCGGTTCGATTCCCAGTCAGGGCACATGACTAGGTTGCACGTCATGTCCCCAGTTGGGGGCACACGTGAGAGGCAACCACACAGGGATGCTTCTCTCCCTCTCTTTCTCCTTTCCCCTCTCTCTACAAATAAAACAAACAAATAAAGCCTAAGCATGTACTTGGACGGGAATTTAAAAAAGACCACCAATTATAACTCAGAAGGAAGAAAACACCGTTTCCTCTTGCTTCTAGAAATGGCGGAGAGTTGACATGAAATAGGGGTTCAGTGGACGTGAATGCACATTTCTTGATCAGTTCCGTTTTTCCTCCTCTCTGAAAATTCTCACTGCGGAGCGCGATGCTCAGCCGGGAGAGGGCACCAGGCCCAGGAAGATTTTCAGAAACCTTTAGGGGAAACCGAGGCAGATTCCGGAGCCGCAGCGCATTTCTGTTTCCTTGCATATGGGATGTCTGGACCCCTGGTTTATTTGGGCTCTCAATGGGGAGGGTGTTTAGATACCAAGGCACAGGGATGTGAGAAGCCCCCAGAGGGTGTGAATAGATTTGATGTCAATCCTAGTCGCTTGGGTGACATTCCCGTCAGGGGCCACTTGAACGCTTGACTCTTGGATGGTTCCGTGGGCTTCCTGATCCGGAGCTCATGGAAGATGCAGAAGAGAAACGGGAAGCGCAGTGAGGGAAGGAGGCGGGACCTAGTGATGGCACTCATCACTGCCTCTCATGTCCGGCACCAAATGCCCAGCGTGGTCACAAAGGAGATTCGGGGCTCTTCTCTGAGAAACCCCTCAACGCCGAAGAAGAACGACCCCCTGGAGAGACACGTAGGCTTTTGAACTTGTATTCTACAACAAGTTTCGTGTTTACATGTCAGCGACACGTGCTTATGGACAGAAATAGAGTTAAAATGTGGAATCCAGGTGCTGGGCACGGGACGAGCCTAGATTGTCAGGGTCTACGCAAGACGGCTTCACGGGTTTTATATCCGGGACGGTCCTTGGCGGGACAGCACACCGCGATGTAGGGATGACCTTGGAGATTCCCGACAGAGGACAAACGTATCGCGTGTCCCGGTGCTTGAGGAAGCCATGGCTTTCGGGGAAACTTATTTATTCTACCAGAGTGGCTGTTTCTTCAGGAAGTGACTTTCCAGGACCTGGTCATTGTGTGGAGTTCTAGCGTCTGTTGAATTTGCATCAGGATGTGTCTCAGGCGTGTGGGGAGGAGCAGAGGAGTTTTCTCAACATGGGGCTACATGGGTCGCACGCCCTCGGTTTTGGTGTCAGCCTCTTGGGGGGCCTTTCGGTCATACGTGTGGAGTATGAAAAAGTAGCTGTAGGCCCAGCCCGTGAGATTGGATAGATCTGGTCTCGATTCATGAAGAGGTGAATTCATGGTCCTGAAACTGGGATCAGGTGTGTCTGGGGTGCGGCTCACGCTCCCTCAGCTATGGGCATGCGGTTGGGGTGTGGCTTTGTGCTCTGGCCTGCTGGCTGCGAGTGTCTGGTTCCGGCGGACCCGTGCCGGGACCCCTGCGCTGCATCGATGGAGCCCAGCTGTGGGCTGTTGTCCCTGCATGGGAATGACGCTGGTCTCTGTGCACAGCTGGTTGTGGCTGCTCAGGGCACGTCCCCCAGCTTCGTCTAGCATCTGCCTGCTAGTGGTTTCTTGGGGCTCTGGCCCAATGAACTCCTGGGATGTCTTCCTTCCTTCCTTCTCTCTGTCTGTACATCAGTTCCATCTGTCTGCGCTTCAACTCATGATTCCTTCCTTCCATCCATCCATCCACATATCCATCCATCCCTCTGTCATCCATCTGTTCATCCATCCACCATTCATCCATCCATCCACCATCCATCCATCCATCCCTCCATCCATCCATCCATCCATCCATCTGTCCATCCATCCATCCATTCTTCCATCCATCCATTCATCCAGCCATCCATCCATCATCCATTCATGCATCCATGCATCCATCCATCCATCTGTCCATCCATCCATCCATCCATCCATCCATCATCCATCCACCCATCACCCATCATCCATCCATCCATATATCCACCCATCCATCCACCATCCATCCATCCATCATCCATCCATCCGTCCATCATCCATCCATCCATCCATTCTTCCATCCATCCATTCATCCATCCATCCATCCATCATCCATTCATGCATCCATGCATCCATCCATCCATCTGTCCATCCATCCATCCATCCATCCATCATCCATCCACCCATCACCCATCATCCATCCATCCATCTATCCACCCATCCATCCACCATCCATCCATCCATCATCCATCCATCCGTCCATCATCCATCCATCCATCCGTCCATCCATCTATCCACCCATCCATCCATCCATCCATCCATCCATCATCCATTCATGCATCCATGCATCCATCCATCCATCTGTCCATCCATCCATGCATCCATCCATCATCCATCCACCCACCACCCATCATCCATCCATCATCCATCCATCCATCATCCATCCATCCATCTATCCACCCATCCATCCACCGTCCATCCATCCATCATCCATCCATCCGTCCATCATCCATCCATCCATCCGTCCATCCATCTATCCACCCATCCATCCACCATCCATCCATCCATCCATCCACCCATCCATCCACCATGCATCCATCCATCCATCCATTCATCATCCACCCACCCATCACCCATCATCCACCCAATCCCTCCTTCTCCCCCTTTCCCACCACCTTAATTTTGGTTCCCACTGTGATTCCCCCTCCCGTCGCCCTTGGGTCTTTAAGCCGCTCTCGCTCTTCACGGAGCCAACACCGCCATGCTTCTAACAGCCCCCGTGCCGTTCTAACAGCGTGTGCTGCCGTCTGGGGCGCTGGCCACACCCGGAACAAGCCTCTCAGAGAGTTGACTTCTGTCTTCTCTCTTCTCCAATCTTCCTTTTCAGGTGAACCAAGCCCTCCTGTGTGATGGCTGTGTCTGTCCCCTGAGATGCAGAGCCAGCGCGTGCCTGGCACTCCCCCCCTCTCGTGCTAGTGACTGTCCCTGCTGTGCCCTGCCCCCTGGACTCCCTGCCACACCACGGCTCCCCTTCTTTTCTCCCTCTGTGACGCCCGTAAGCTTCTTATACGAACGTGCTGGCCGCTTCGGAGAGGGAAGATCGATGCCACATTTCCTTTTCAAGTCAAAGCCTACCGAAAGAAACGGGATGGGCAGCTTCTATGTACGAATCAAGTTCATCACCAAGTTCATCCTTGGCGTGGACTTGGCCGGAGGGCCGGGGTCAGCCACCGCCTCCCCTGCATTGTCCTGGGGCCCGGCTGAGCCCGGCCATGGGGTCTGACCTTTCAGGCCATGGATGCGATGTGGACCTTCGGACGCATAGCCCTGAGACTTCTACGGGGCACTTTGGGCTACGTGTCTGGAAAGCCGTCCCTACCTCTCTGTCCGAAATCAGAGTTTCCAAATATGGGGAGAGGGATGTCCACGTGTTGAGGAGGACCCGAAACACCCCACGGCTTTCTAACTTTAAGGCGGACTCTTGTCTCAGAATCGTGTGTGTCCCTGTTAGCGTGGGAGCATCGCTGACTGTCTGCTCGGTCTTTCCACTTCGGCCGCCTGCTCCTTGAGGGTCAAAATGATGTCCCTTGTGTTGATCTGGGGCCGGTGACCTGGGGCGGAGGCACAGGTTTTGGAGTTGGGATGGGGGTTGATGGGGAGGCAGGTGGAGAACCCTACGATGCAGCCTCTGCAGGCCCCCACGTGAGCTGGACGGCCTTCTAGGTCTTTACAAGCTGTGTGCACAATTTCTCGGTTCTGATAAAGTGACGCTTGGGTCTCCACGAAGTCCGTGTAGCCTGAAGACTGAGCTATGCGGGTCTGCGGTCCCCGTGTCCCCGTGTGTGGTGCGTGTACCCCTAACATTCCCCTGGTGCCCCCACGTTTGCTGCCGTTACCCTGACTGCTGTCCATCCTCCCGCACCGCCGCCCAGAAGCACAAAAATTGCTTTGATTTAATTTTTTGGCCTTTGCGGTGTTGAGGGCTGAAGCATGCATCTTGGGGGGTCCCTGCTTTGGCACCTGCTCTCCTCTTTGGGGCCTGTGATGTTGGGGACAGGGGCTGCGTGTCTCCGGGGTCTGCAGAGGCGTCCGGGAGTCTCACCTCTCTGTCCGCTGCCTCCCTTCCCAAAAAGGTCACCTGAGGCCCGACTTAACGGTGTCCCCACAGGTCAGAGTCTGGGGGCCGCGCAGAACTGCCTGGAGACACAGATGCATTTTTACAGCCACACCCAGGGGGTGCCCCGTTACGGCTCTGTCCCCCAAATGTGCTGAGTCTGGGGGCGTGGGGTGAACTCTGGAGACCTTCTCACGACCCATCCAGCGTGCTGGCCTGCCAGGTGCACCCTGAAAGCTGTGCCTTCGGAAGTGGCCCCCAGTGCCGAGGGTGGTGACCCCCTTGTCCAAACACTGTGTCCTGACAACACCGTCCTGCCCCCAACTGTCTATTGAGGGGCGAGTGCCCCGACCCTGCTTTCCCTTGCTGGAAATAACGTTCTCCCCCAAATGGATTTTGCTTTTGCTTTATGACATGGTTTCACACGAGCGTTTTCTTTTTGTTTCTAAAAACGTGTCTGGAGTTGATGTAGCCACGTACAGCCGTATTAGACTCTCTTTGCTGTTCTGTAATTCCCGTTTTATTGGGGCAGAAGCAAATCATGAGTTGTGAAATTCAAGCCCGTCCGTAGAGGAGCGGATAAAAAAAGCGGTGGTACGCTTATTCAGTGGAATACTACACAGCCCTGAAAAAGAAGGAATCTTACCTTTTGAGACAACATGGACGGACCAGGAGAACACGGTGCTGAGTGAAATGAACCAGTCAGAGGAGCACAGATACCGCATAATTGCACTCATACGTGGGATCTAATGAACAAAATAAATGACATAGAGACGGGGTCATAAATACGGAGGACAGACAGACAGCCGTCGGAGGGGAGGGGGTTGGGGGCTGGGTGAAAAAGCGGAAGGGATTACGTGGAAAAATAAAATAAAAAACCCCGAGACGCAGACCACAGTGTGGTGATGATGAGTGGGAGGGGGGAGGGGGAGGAAGAGGAGGGTCAAGGGGAGACTTGGCTTGGAGTGGTGAGCACACAGTACAACATACAGATGATGTTTTCTTTGGGCCTTTTTCCTTTCGTTTGGATGGGGGATGTTGCGTCTCTGACACGGGGCTCTTTGGGGGTCGGGGGAGGGCGTCACTGCCAGGGAACTATTTTCTACATCCCGTGACGCGCTTTTCTGTGACCTGGATGGAAAGTGGACAGGTGTGTCTGTGTGTGAACGGGGTCTTTTCGGAGGCCCTTGTCCGGGTCCCTCTTCCTAGTGGAAGAGCTTCGTGTGCCCGTTCTGAGGCAGAAGAGAAATAACTACGTCCTGTCTGTGACTCTCTGGCGTCTGTCCCTGGGTCGCCTCCGGCTGCACCCCTGGGGGACCCGGTGGGGGCGCGGTCACCTGCGTGTGGCCGCGTGTTTGCAAATTTTAGAAATAAAAACGCTCGCTGGAAGTCAGACATGAGACGAAGGAGTTCTTCGTTTTATTAGGTGTGAACCCGGTGATATCGTTACGATGTTCAAAGAGCCCTTACCAAGTCCTTGTTTGTTACATGTTTTAAAAAAAAACTATTTTAAAACCATTTAAAAAATCCAGGAGGGAAAGACGGCAAAAGGTAACTCCTAAGAAATCTCGGTGGTTACTTTTCTACATTCCTGTTCCTGGAAAATGTTTGGTAGTAAAAGGTAACAACGCACAGAAAGTTCAGACCTTCCGGGCGATCATTCCCATTTTAGAAACGCCCCTTCTCCGAAACGATTGATCTATGAAGATCTTCGTTTGCCACTATGGATGCTACAGCCTGTTACAATGTAGCAGAATGTCCAAGATGAAGGAACAAAAGTATCTCAGATCATGAGACGTTCCTATACTAGAAGAGGAGACAGCTATCTTTAAAAAGTTAGGTTAGCAAAGCCAGCTGCAAAACCCAGACGGTGTAATCTTTGGTAAAAAATAAATACACACCTGGAAGAGACTAGCAGGATCTGCGTCGCAATGTTAAGGGTATTTGTATTTTCCTCCTGATAACTTTCCACGCTCCCCCCATTCTCTATGATGCTTACGCACCCTTTTGTAATAGGAACATATTTTTGAATAAAAACAGACGTGTTTGGTCCCCAGAATGATGAACATAAAGGACTGGGAAGTTTTGAAAAAGGCTGAGGAAGTAAAGTCAGGAGCCAGCAGACAGGCGGCTCTGGAGTCTGGGCTGGGCTGGAAGGCAGGGAGGGGCCCCTTCCTCCTGAGGCTGATATGGGGGTGTCTTCATCCTGCGGGGTGTTGTCTGCTTGTTCACAGGTGAGCAAGGACCCATCGACATGGAGAGCAATCGGACCACCAACACAGAGCCGCTAGGTGAGCAGGGCCCCTGGCCGGCAGCTGTCCCCATTCAAATTCCAACCCTGATATCTTGATAATTTTTTAAGATTTCATTTATCTATTTTAGAGGGAGGGGATGGGAGGGAGAAACAGAGGGAAAGAGATATCCATCCGTGTGTGGTGGCCTCTTGTGCACCCCGAAATGGGGACCTGGCCCGTAACCCAGGCTTCTGCCCTGACTGGGAATTGAACCGGCGACCCTTTGGCTCTCAGGATGGTGCTCAGTCCACGGAGCCACACCAGCCAGAGCTGTCTTGCTCCTTTTGAGGGGTTACATTCAGGAGGTGATCTTTCAAGTTTCCCGGGCTTGAGGCTGCAGACTCTCTTTAAAATACGGGGTGTGATCATTTTCCGAGGGGCCAGGGAACGAGCAAGAATCAGAGGGCATCTTTAGAGATGCGGCATTGTGTCCCATTCCGGGGCCACTTGGATGAAATCTTCCTTCTCCTGGGGACAGAGTCAGGTCAAGAGCAAATTGTTTCAATGATGGAACGGCTTAGGGGCGGAAGGCAGGGGGTTCGCGATTTGGACCGCTTTTGAAAACGGCCAAGAAAAAAATAAAAGTGCGCCTACCCAGACAGGACACCCATTAAATTGAAACTGTGTTTAATGGCATTTTAAAGTATTTTGAATTCTAGAAATAGAGACTTTTAGAAAGTTAGTGTCTAGCTCCCTGCTGTTTCCAATGGGGAAAAATTGGTTAAGATGAGCTATTGTCTTTATTCATGAAAAATGCAAAAGAGCCCTGGCTGGTGCGGCTCAGGGGATTGAGCGCTGGCTTGTGAACCACGGGGTTGCCGGTTCGATTCCCGGTCAGGGCACAGGCCTGGGCTGCGGGCCAGGTCCCCAGTTGGGGGCACGTGAGAGGCAGCCACCCATGGGTGTTTCTCTCCCTCTCTTTCTCCCTCCGTTCCCCTCTTTCTAAAAAGTAAATACATGAAATGTTGTTTTTGAAAGCACAAAGAGCTCTAAACCTTGAATGATCAGAAAATTGGAGCCGCCCATCATTGTAAAATCACAGAAAGCAAGGACCCTCACCAAACGATTATTTTTCTCTGAACTTGGGGAGGTGAGAGAGGTTTTCTCCCGTCTCAGAGACGCCGCTTGTGGCAAATGCCTTCTCCTGTTTTCGTCCTGCGTTTCCTGAAGTGTTTGTTTTTTTCTAGCTACAGGCGTATCCTCGCGCTGCCAAGGGTGTTGAGTCTTGTCTCTAGCACGTTGGCTCTAGTTTCAACTCCCTGTCCGTGAGGAGTTTTGATCTTACGTTGAAAGAGTCCGTGCCCAAGTTTGAGAGTCCCCCCTGTCCAAGTTCGGAGGAGCCGATATTCCCGTGCGTGGCGGGGGGCGCCGTGTGACATCTCTGCTTCTCTCTGTGTCCCCTGCAGTTCAGCAGACCATCGTGGAGAAGTAGAGGATTGGCAGGACACGCAGCCCCCCAGGCAAGCAGGATGGGAGGCTTGCCTGCTGCTGCTCCAGAGACTGGCTCCACGGGGCAGGGCAGCCCCGCCTGCACCAGCCCGGACTCGCCTGCCTCTCTGCTCAAGCTAGATCCTTGGATCTCATCTTCAGACGTGGTTTGCCTGTCCCCGTCCCGGGGAGGTGGTGGGGGCGAACCATGAGTTTCACACCCCGAGGAAAATGGCCCGCCCCTTCGCCAAGGCCCTTCCGGGCCCCTGTGTGGCATGGAAAACGCTCCATGACGAAGCCCTCTCATTCCAGTGTTAGAAACCCCGAACCGTGGACATGTTCATGACATGTCATCTGAAATGCCCCCTGGCATTGGCAAGTTTACACAGCGCGGGAAGCCTTTGATCCGCTTCCTCAGAATTTCGTTTCTTGGGATATTTTTACAGCAGGTGAATAAAAAGAAATGAGGAGTCATGTCCTTTTTTACTGGAATGGTGTGCTGCGGGCTGACTTTTAAAGAAGGTTCTGGATTCCGTGCCTCCATTTCTGGGACCAAGGATCCCAGAGACCAAGGATCAACCTAAGTCCTTGCTCGTAATGGCAGGGTTTTTTTTTTCCCTTTGCCCTGTTCTTTTTCATTTGTCATATCTGTGACAAGTACTTCTCGGCATTCAGATACTCCCCCGCATGCAGATACTCCACCTACATTCAGATACTCCCCCTGCATTCAGATACTCCTCTGCATGCAGATGCTTACCCTGAATTCAGATTCTCCGCCTCCAGATACTCCCCCTGCATTCAGATACTTACTCTAAATTCAGATACTCCCTCTGCATTCAGATACCCCCCTTATTCAGATGTTGCCTCTGCATCCAGATACTCCCCTTCATTCAGATGCTCCCCCTGCATTCAGATACTCCCCTGCATTCAGATACTCCTCCTGCGTTCAGCTACTCCTTCGCATGCAGATAGTCTTCTTCCACGTGGGCAAATGCCACCAATTGGTTAAGTGCTTGCGCCATCTTTACAAAATGTTTTGACCGCTTTGGTGTGAGAGCTCATTTTAGGGGTAACACTGCGCTGTAACACCAAAGTCCCCTTATCTACTTCCTCACGCCTTGGGATGAACAGAAATCTTCTGCTCTTTCCTTGCCGTGAGTGATGACTTTTCCACCCTTGGAAGCATTAGTTAGTAACGTTAGTTACTTTGCTGCCTCTGATACCGTCATCACATTTGAGTAGATGAAACAGGACAAAAAAAAAAAAAAAAATGATTGAGCCCTGCCTCCCTCACCCCAGGGATCTGGGGCGGGACATTCTGCATTCTACAGGATGTAACACGTCCGTCACTCACCCCGTCTTTCACTCAACCAGGGGCAGGACTCACCGGTGGTCAAGGGCGGATGTAGCCAACAAGTCAGGGCCCCCTTGCTAAGTACTGAGCGACACCCGGGTTATAAAGCTGGCAGAGAAGATGCCTTTGCTCCCAAATCCATCACAGATCACCTTCAAGGTCACACAGACTTGCCTTGCACGTGATAATTAAAAATGCATATATTTTGTTACTCGGAATAACACGGACACTTTATAAGCATAAGAATTATGTACTCTGTGCATACATGTTGAGATAAAGAAGGCAACAGTGAAACAGTGGGTATTTTTAATAAGTATATGCAATTATAGCTCATTACTAAATCTAGACAGTGAAGAAATGTGTCCGCTGGGCTTACAGTTTATGGAGGGCGTATGTGCATTTTTCTAGACTCATTCTATTTACGCGTTCTGTACAAATACACAGGACTTTATCCAACGTGGATCTTTTGGAAAATTGCATTTACATTAGCTGGGTTGTTCCATCATTAAATATTTTGGCCAAAAATAAATAAATAAATGCTTTGTTTCATCCCTTTGGACTCACTGGAAAGAAATCACAGAGCAGCGGCTTTTAAAATTGGGATACAAATTTTCCTGGGACCCTAACAGATGAGGGTAACTCTGTAGAGGATTTGTTACAAGTCTGGGCTGTCATGGACTTAACCAGCTGCGGTCAAGGGTTTGCCATCCAGAAAATGCTACAATGAGTCTCTTTCTCTGTATATTATCCTAGAACTTTGCAGGGAAGTGTGTGTGTGTCCCGGAAAGGCCTGCCACTGTCTTGGTGAAGCAGAAGGGTGGGTGGGGGTTTCGTTGTGATGGGTCCCACCCAGGAGCACCCCCATAATGGTTGTGAAAATTCTCAGTAGCCCCACAGGTCCTCAGGGGTGTTTCCTTATGACCCTGCAATGTTTCTGATCATGCAATGTTTCTGATCATTGCCTGTTGAAACACGGTATCAGATCAATGATTTTACAGCGTCTGTGTCTTATGATGGAGATCGAGAATCTCTGAGGGCAAAATCCATCCGCGTTCTGTTTCTGGGGGCGCGTTCTCTGAATAGGCCCTTTGCCCATGTGTACCTGTGTGGTTGGCCCTTTTCTTATTGATCTGCCAGAACTCTTTACATATGAAAGGCAGTGCCATGGGACCCTGAGGCAGAGAACGCCAATGCTTTTGCACTTTTTCCGTAGTCTTTTGGTGTTTTCCCCATTTTGGTCTTTAGTATTTTTATGTCGGGAAATTAGTTAAGGGTTTCTGGGCTTTCTGTCATGGATGAGAAAAAACATTGACCATTCTGATATTATTATTTTATTATTAGTTTACATAAATGTTTTATTGATAAATATGCAGTGAATGTAAAATTGATTTATAATGTATGCTTTTTAAAATATAATTCCATTCGAAAGACGAAGACATTTTACTTTCCTTTGCGTTTTATTTTATTTTTTATTTCGCTTTTCAATTATAGTTTACATTCAGTATTATCTTGTATTAGTTTGGGGTAGGCGGCACAGGCAGGTGAATAAAAAAATCGGTGATAACATACCTACAAAGGAATATTACTCAGCCGTGAAAAAGGAAATCTTGCCATTTGCAACGACACGGATGGACCTAGAGGGTATTGTGCGTCAGAGAAAGCACGTACCATAGGATCTCACTTCTATGTGGAATCTAAAAAACAAACAAAAATAGTTATTTTTTAAAAATTTGTACTTTCTTCTTACCGTTTTATTTAGTTATTTTTTACATGAAAAGACTGGATCCCCCTAGGCGTTCATATTTGTATAGGCAGTGAGGAAGCGATTCCTCTGTATGCATAATTCTGCCCCCTCCACTCAGCATGGATAATCCCATTTTTCCCCAACCGTTCACTGCATAACCCACGCTCTCCCTACATGTATAAAACACAGCTTACACCATCCCAACGACCCACATTTCTAGGGGCCAGAAAAATGCAGGCAGCGCCGTGATTCATTCCCCGTTCAGCTCACGTTGGCCTCCGCCCAGCGTTTCTGGGGAGTTAGAAACTCTGGCTCAACCGGGGTTTATTTTTGTATTTTCTTGGGCAGTCATGCCATTTATCAGAGCGGTTCCAAGCCTTGGGGCTGATGTTGGCTTTTTCTTTTTCCCCGATGCTTTGAAGTGGGGGGCTTGGAAAGTTTAACTGATCTGTGTATTTGGATAAATCGGGCACAAGATAAATGACTTAGGGCAAAGAAGGAAGGAAGGAAGAAAGGAAGGAAGGAAGGAAGGAAAGAAAGAAAGAAAGAAAGAAAGAAAGAAAGAAAGAAAGAAAGAAAGAAAGAAAGAAAGAAAGAAGAGAAAGAAAGAAAGAAAGAAAGAAAGAAAGAAAGAAAGAAAGAAAGAAAGAAAGAAAGAAAGAAAGAAAGAAAGAAAGAAAAAGAAAGGAAGGAAGGAAGGAAGGAAGGAAGAGAAAGAAAATTGGCTCGGCTTCAAGGCTGTACGGCTTGTCCAGGGAGACTTCCCGTGGGAGACCCAACAATTCGGTTGTTACAGAAAAGCCTTCTGACCTCGGTCATGGACGCTTGTCCCTCTTTGCCTGTCGCGAGGAACAGGGTCCAGATGAACCGACGTGCGTGGCCTGGGCGGGGCGGTTCATTCTTTAAAGTTGCTGCTCAGGCCATCGCCCCCGTGGGCCGAGGACGCTTGATGGTGGCATTCGTGTCTGTGACGGTTCCTTCCTTTGGGTCGTCCTCATTCGCCCACGGGACATGCCGGGCGGGGGCACGGGATGGCTTTTAAAGGGAGTGACGGCCGTCGGCGTGCAGGGCGGCCTCTGGAAAGGAATTGGGTCCTGCGGCTGCCTTTGTCAAAAGGGCACAGTTTTGTCCTGATCCCACTCTTGTTGGAGAGGAAAACAAAAAACAAAACACTCCTAAAAGGTCTGGTGTGTGATTCTGCGCAGTTGTTCTGATGAACGGTCTATGAAGCGTGTGTATCCTGGCGTTGAGGGGGGCTGGGGGTGCGGAAGGCTTATTTCTGGGCTCGAAGAGACGTGGGTCGGTTTTTCTTGTTGTGATTGCCGTTCGCAAAATAAAAGCTGTATCAGGGTCCTGCTGCCATTGTGAGAGGTGATCACACACCACGTGGGCTGAAAGAATAAATGTGCGTAATATCTCATCTCCGTCCTGGGGACCACGCGGCTGAGGTCAAGGGGTCCCAGGGTCGCGCTCCCTCCGCAGGCCACAGGGAGGGTCCCTCCTGCCTCTCCCAGCTCCGGGGGCTCCGGGCGTCCCTGGGCGGGGGGCCGCGTCCCTCCGTCTCTGCCTCCGTCTGCACGTGGCTTCTCCTCTGGGTCTGTGTCTCCTCTGCTGTCTCTTCTAAGGTCACCGTCACTGGATGTAGGGCCCCCCTGACCCAGGACGGCCCCTCTCAGATCCTTCCCTCAAGCCCACCTGCAAAGACCCTGTGTGCCCATAAGGTCCCATTCTGAGGTCCTGGGAGTTAGGACTTTTCCATGTCACCCCCAAAACAGCGACAATCTCTTTCCTGAAGCCACAGCACCTGTCAGCGAGCTTCGTATCACGTGCCACGTTTGCGCTTCACGCAAATCAGGATTCCCCGAGTAGTTACCGTGTAAAGGGACTTGGGTCTTTTCCTTGGGGACAGTGGCCATGACGAGAGGAGACAGCTGGCCCCTTTATTCACGGAACTGTGTCCCGGTGCCAAACACTGGGGCACCCTCTGGACTTCACGCTGTCCGTCTGCGCCACCCCAGCCCGGTCTGAGCAAAGTCGGAACCCCGGGTCACCTCCATTTCCTTCGCCTGTTTCCAGCTCCGTGGAGCTGAGCCACTGATTTTGGGAGCCTGCTTTGGGGTCCCCGCGCGCAGCACAGCCAGGGGGAAGGTGTGACTCAGAGCTGGGCCACTGGCAACGTGCAGACATCTCCCCAGATTCCTGGGGCCGGGCCTGGAGGTGACGTTTCCGAGAGCCATGTCTTGTGTGGGGTGGAAGCCGAGACACTCAGGTGCGTGCGATGACCTGGCGTGGACCCAAGCACGCCGGGCCTCGCGGGGGCGCCGGATTCCTGGGCAGCTCCGTGGGCGGGGTGCGCTGCGCTGAGGGGGGGCCCCTTTGGTCTGGCTCCGCCTCCCACGCCCACAGGGAGCACAGGGCGGGCCCATCGGTGGGTGGGGAACGCCTGCTTCTGCCTCACCTCCCCCGGGCCGGCCATCGAGGCTCAGGGAGGCTCCGGGAGGGATGCGGAGCGTGCGCCCTCCTGTCCGTGGGGAACCCGGCTCCGGGCTTTGCAGTCTGAGGGCGCAGCCCTTGTCTCGTTGGCCACGGATTCTAGTTGGGCGCATATTTTCCATGTGAAGACATCGCTTCCCTTCCTTCCTTCCTCGGGAAAGCAGAAGTCAACAACAGCCCGCAGGGGCAGGAGGGGACCGAGTTCCCAAGTCCCTCGGCAGCGACGGGGACCCCGGAGGGTCTTGCCTCCCGATGCAAGCCATGAAAACGCAGTGGGGCCTGGGCGGGCTCACCCTCTTGTGCCTTCTGCTCCACGCCCGAGGTAAGAGGCGCTTGGCGGTCTCAGAGAGCCCGCTTTGATGTAAAAACTCCTCCCGAAGGGGCAGGAGCCATGGCCGGGAGGGGACAGGGGCCCCGTGGCCGTGGGCAGGTGCACACACGGAGGCCTGCGTTGGCGGGTGCAGGCAGACTGACCCAGGCCCCTTAGCAGCAGACGTGATGTTCTCGGTGAGAGTTGGGTGGGTTTCTTGCTTCGGAAAACTGGCCTTTTGTGCAAGACCCTGGAAGCAGAAGGGAGCATCTGCTGGGATTTCTAAATGGCTTCAGGCTGATGTGGCGCATTAGGCTGATGGTTTTTGGAGAGAGAGAGACAGAGAGAGAGGGAGAGAGAGAAGCAGTTGAAATACAAGTCGGTCCGAGGCAGACTTTGCTGGAAAGGAAGTCTCCACTCAGAAACTGAAGTTCTTTTTTTTATTAATGTCATGGGTCCTGCTGGTGTGTGGAAAGCATCGGAGTTGTTTACGCCCCAAACTGCCAACACGCCCTGGCGGGCCGGGTTATCTCCGGAGGCCAGGATGTCGGATTCCTGGGGAGGGCGGAGACCTCGCTTGGAAACGCATGTCGTTTTGTGGGACTTCCACAGCCGTTCTGTACGCTTTGGGGGTTCTTTTAGCTTTTGTATTCCTGGGAGAGGCTTTGGGGTGGACCTCGAGAGAGGGCCGTCGGTTAGGAATCGCAGGATGGCACCGGCCTCGCCACGGAGGGTGGCATTTCCTGTTCATCCTGTTTGGGGCGTGTCGAAGGGTAGGGAGCTGGCTCTTTATGGACAGAGGTGAGAATAGGGACCGTGATGGACAGACCCCAGGATCTTCCTGCAGACCCTCCTCTAATCCCCGTGGTCTGCGGGCCAGTGCTCCTCCCTCAATTCCCAGAGGGAGCCGCAAACGAGGAAGGTAGGTGTCGGATTCACCCAGAGCGGCCCCAGCCCCCAGAACAGCGCATCCCAGAGCTTCTTCCTCGCGGCCTGGGCGGCCCTGAGACCGGCGGGCTGGCTGAACCCCACAGGCAGGGGACGCCCACGATCCAAAATGTGCTCCCTCCTGGACGCATCCCGGGACGGCAGGTTCCCTCAGCGAGCCACGCACGTCATCAGAAAGCTGTGGGCCACTCCCACGTTCCTCGCTGCAGAAAAAACCAAGGCTTCCGCGTAGGCAGGTGTCCTGAGCTGTTTTTTTTTCTTTCTTTCTTTCTGTTTTAATGTTCATTGAATTTAGAAAGAGGGAAGTGGGGGAGAGAGAGAGAGAGAGCAAACGTCAGTTGGTTGCTTCCCGCATGCACCCCAACTAGGGATGAAACCCACCACGTGGGTATGTGCCGTGACCGGGGATCGAACCTGCATCCTTTTGGTGTGTGGACGGTGCTCCAAGGCACTGAGCTACCCAGCCAGGGCTGAATCTTCCCACCTTCTCAAACGTGTTTCCCGGCTCGGGCCCAGGGCACACGCAGTGGCTGAGACGCTAAAGGAGCGCAGACCGTTCAAGCCAGGACTGGGAATCCCTTCTCTCCGTCTTTCCTGGGGTTGCTGGATGGAATGTTCGGGAGGAACCCAAGGAGCAGCCGCGTGGATATTCGTGGAGGTCGTCATGGCGGGTTCAAGGCCACTGTCCCTCCTGTCTGTGGGGAGGAGCAGCCTGGGGTCTTCACCACAAACCTCGTCACTGAGGCGTGAGGACCCCCTGGATCCTGGGGGGTTCGGTCCACTGGGTTGTATTCATGTTCCCACCACGAACTTCCAAAGTAGGGTCCCAGACCAGCAGCACCCACACCCCCTGGGAGCTGGGAAGCAAGGCAGGTGGCCCCACCCAGACCTGTTCAGCCGGGGTCAGCAGGTGGCCAGATTCCGGGGTGATTGGCACGTGCGTTTGAGAGGCACCGAGGCTGAAGGTCTCAGGCAGATGGGACCACGTTGGGGTGAGCCCAGCCCCCAGCCTGCAGCCTGCAGCTCACAGAGAGGGGCCGCTCTTCAAAGATCCCCTCCTTTTCGTCCTTGCCCCAGGGGTGGCCTGCCTGGCTCCCCGCTTCTCTCCCTGGGGAGCCGAGTGAGGAAGACTCTATGCATTCAGCCTCCCTCCACCCTTATGTTGACCTCTGAAGCCCCAGGACCTCAGGAGGGGGCTGCATTTGGAGACAGGTCTTTAAAGAGGTAACTTCGGGGGCGCCCTGATCCCACAGGACGGGGGTCCTTCTAAGAAGAGGAGACAGGGAGACGGCCTCCCACACGCCCAGGAGAGAGGCGTGGGGAGGGGCCCGCCCTGCCCACCCCTGGGTCCCAGCCTCCAGCCCCCAGGACAGGAGACAGCAGTGTCTGGCGTTTAAGCCGCCCCGTCCGTCCATGGTACTCTGTCATGGAGGACGCAGGAAATTCATGCCACGTTCTTCTCCGGGAAGGCAAGGGCGCACACCTCCTTGATGCCGTCAGACGTGGGTGCAGGCAGGGCGGGCACTGCAGGGTCTGGGCGTCCCCTGCATCTGCAGGGATCCCTGTGCGTGGTGGGTCCCTTCCGGAAGGCAACGTCAGGACAGGCGTCCAACGACACCCCGTGGGACGCTCAGCAGCACTTTTCTCGGGTCTACGTTTCACGGCAGATGTCTTGCCTCTTATGAGGCACGACCATTTCTTACTCTTCTGCGGCGAACGCTTGTCTTTCTGGAGACGCTGCGGGTGCACCGGGCACGGGTCTCCCGTGGCACCAAGAACTGGGGCGATGCCCACCTGCCCTCCGGAGGTTGCTGAAGACAAGCGTCTGTGAGCGACAGGGAGGTCGGGGCTGGTGGCAGTCCGTGCACCCAGGTGTGTGCTGGGCTCCACGGAGGGGCACCTCGTCACTCAGTCCTTGAGGTGTGGACGGTGTGCACCCAGCTCCGTGGAAGAGCACCGGCTGTTCTCCTAGAAATGAAAACCTCCTGGAAAACTCAGGACTTGGAGAGGATTTGGTCACACGGTTGCTCCGGGGTGGGCGTGGGCGGGGCGGGGCCCCACCAGCGAGGACCACGCACAAGCCCCGCCTCCCAGGAACCATGTCCCCTCCTGTCCCCCGGCTCATGTTCATTGCCCCCCGAAACTGCTCACGGAGGCAGAGGACTTCTGCCCTCTGTTGTGTGCGTCCTGCTGGCTGAGCGCTTTTTTTTTTTTTTAGATTCCTGACTCAGAGTCAAAGGGGGAACATCAGGGTTGGTCGCGGTGTGCTCCCCGGGCGCGCCTGGGTCCTTCCGTGGACTTCCTCAAGGACAAGGGGGTCATGCACGCCTGAGGCTCACGGAGCAGCTGCGTCACCCACAACCGAGCCTCCAGCTTTGGTTCCGACGAAGCCGCCCTTTCGGGGAAAGAAGGGCAACCCTATGTAGGCAGCGCACGGCGGCTCGGGCTGGGGTCCTTCTGATGGAAGCTCCTAGGGGACCCATTCGACCCAAAGCTGAACGCTGGAGAAAAGAGCAGACCCAACACGAAAGACCGTTGTCACAAAGGGACAGCTGTTCCCGAAGGAAGGACAGCATCTAAGGGTCTGTCTGCGTCCCCGGGCAGCTCGTGTGCGGGCACAGAGGCCGAGAGCGGGAACGGGGGTGACGATTCTGCTGTTGAGCCCAGTAATGGGGTGAGAGCTTTAAGCAGTTATGGTGCCTGCCTCTTCTTCTTCCCCTTCCTCGGCGCCGGCCTGGGTCTGCCTGTCTCTGTCAGAAGCAGAGCCAATAACTCAGGGCCTCCCGGGAGCTGGGAGGGACCTCATTTTCCGGGGTCCCTTCTGCCTCAGCAGCTCATATGCAGAGCATCTGTCCTTATGCAAAGCATGTGTCTTGCACAGTAGAATTTTTAAATCATCATTTATTAATGAATAATAAGCAATGAATAATGATCAACAACAATGATTATTTTAATAACTCGTCGTCGGCAGCCGTCCGTCTCGAGAGACGATGGTGTAGCTTCTCAAGAGTCTATTTGCACCGCCGAGAATGGCTGTGCAGTCCGACTCGGGAGTGACATGGTAGTATCTGTCTCCTCCCGTGTTGAATCGACATCTTGCGATGACGCTGAAGCTACAGAGCCTGGGCAGGGTAATATGGAGGGTCTGCTGTTGCCCATGCAGCAGACCCCCCCTCTCTTCGCAGCTGAAGGATCCAAGGGAAAGACGGAGTCAATACAGCTTGGCTTCAGGTGCGCCGCAGGAGTTGCCGGTGTTGACTATAACGTCAAACCGCCTTAGGGACTCCGGCTCCGGATTTTCTGTCGGGGTTTACTCCCTTAGCCTTTTCCCTGAAGAGGTATGCCGCAAGGCAGCGGAGGTTTTTTGGAGTCAGAGTTTTCCTTCTCTGATGTACCCTGACTGGAAGATCGAACCAGCGACACTTAGCTCGCAGGCCGACGCTCAATCCACTGAGCTAAACCAGCCAGGGCATTTAATAACTAAATATTATTTAATAGTCAATATATATTAATAATTAATAACAGCAATAATTATTTTATTATTAGTGCCACAAGACCCCTGGTCTGTGCTTTGCCACATTTCCACGGGTCCTATTGAGATATTTAGGGAGGAAAAGTCCACTTGAAATACCTGAGAATCAATGCCACACAGGTAGACTCAGCCCTGGGTGGGAGGGGCCTGTCACTCTGCATCTGGTGACTAAGTATTGATCATGGCGAGTGCTTTGCTCTCAAAGGAGAGAGGAAAAACCCCGAGAGAGGTCATCAGTGTCACACCAACCTCCTCCCCTGCAGCTCAGCCCCTTTAAACCCAGACCATCAGGGAACAAAGACCCACGTTGGTTTTGCTTTGTTTGTTTCATGGACGCCATGAGACTCGAATGGTTTTCTACCACGATCCTTGGCATTTACGTAACTGTCGAATCCGAGGAGCAATTTTTTAAAAAGATTTTATTTATTTATTTTTAGAGACCGAGGAAGGAAGGGAGAGAAACATCCATGGGCGGTTGCCTCTCACGCGCCCCCAGCTGGGGACCTGGCCCGCAAGCCAGGCACGCGCCCTGACTGGGAATCGAACCAGTGACCCTTTGGTTCTCAGTCCGGCGCTCCATCCACTGAGCCACACCTGCCAGGGCCCGATGAGCATTATAATGTACATGAACCTATTTAACATTTATCACAATCCTCTGTTGAGCAGGGTAGGAGCTCCGCTTTCCACACCGAGGCACCCATTAGGATACTCTTAGGACGATACCAGTATATTCTTGGCGGGACAGCAGCCAGACAGTGGGTGACGAGGAAGGTCTCGCACGTCGCCTGGCAGATGACAGGTGTGCCGCGATTATGTCCTAAAGCATCGCTTGTGCGCTTTGGTGTTGAATTGGGAACACCGGCTCTGCAAACGCAGGACCCAGGAACCGGCAGAGCGCTTCCTCGCCGGTGTTTCCGGACCGCAAGAGCTAGCGAAGCAAAAAAAAAAAAAAAAGAAAGAAAGCAAATGGGAAACAGATGTTACGCTCCACGGCCGGCGTTTGTTTGCTCTGCGCAAAAAAGCTGCGCCACGAAAGCTACCGCCTCGTGCGTGAGCAAGCGCCCCACCCCCACCAAGATGGAGGCCCGGGACCCCTGCAGCGGGCGGGGATCCTGCAAAGGCTTGGCGCGCTCGCCTGCAGAACCGGGCGGGGCGGCTTCATGCCGGGGCCTGCGGCCGGGACGGGGGAGTCGCCCCGGTTACGCAAGGGGGCTGTTGGCATCGGCCCGCGCCCCACCCGCCTGAGTCACGCGCGCGCGCGCGCCCGCCCGCAGTTGGAGAGGAGAGCGGTGCTGACAGCCACCAGCTGTGGCTCCCCTCCTGCCACGTCCCTCCAGGCATCCCCAGCGCCCCCAAGCCCCAGGCATCCCCAGCGCCCCCCAAGCCCCAGGAGGCAGCTGATAAGGGGACACAGAGGGAAGGCTGTTCGCAGAGACGCGAGGGCCAGGCCCTGCGCGCGAGGGCGGGGGCGAGCGTTCCGGGGTCCCACGTCCCCAGAAACGCACGGGCCTCCCTCCGCGAAGGGAGGCGGCCCAGGCGCTTCGGGGCGACGCCCGGAGCCTCGCGGTGTGTGTGTGTGGGACAAGGCGGAATGCGATTCTCGCAGTCGGGCCGGCTCGGCGGGATGCCTGGAGGGGCGGCCACACCCCTCGGGCGGCCCCGGAACACGGGCCTCCCAGGCGCCTTCTGTCCCCAGACCCTGGACGATGGCGACCCAGGGAGCAAGGAGAGGGGCCCGGTGGCTGCGCGGGGAAGGAACGAACGAGCAGAGGCCGGAGCGGATGAGACCCCGCTAAGCAGAGGGGCGTCTGCTGGGACCCCTAAAGTGTAGAGACGGCTCCCTGGGATGGGGCCCGTAAGTGTATCAGCGTCAGGCCTCCAGGCTGGGCGCCGGGGCTGCTTGGTGGGGGCCTGTGGGCCTCAGTTTCCCCGGCCCGCCCATGCCTGTGGCTGGGCCTGACTCAGAGGCTCCTGCCTGGGGACGCGCCCACCCAGGGGTCCAAGGGCCTATGGCACAGCCTCTGCGTGGACCCCAGGCCGAGCTCAGCAGAACTTCCTCCAGGGCAGGTTCCAGGGGACAGCGCCTGGGGGTGGGGAGGTGGGGAGGTAGGGGAGCACCTTCTCGCCTTCACCCACCACATGCGGCCTCCCTCTGGGCTGTGGGGCTGGGACTGAGGTCGCGGGAGGGCCCTTGAGCTCCGGGAAACGCAGGGGCCTGGTCTGGGGCCGGTGCGCCCTAGCGACACCAACATCCTGGCGCAGCGCGGGCGGAAGTGCGCACGCGGAGAATCTTCACGGACACCCGCTCCAAGGTGGACGCACACACAAAGCCCCATCGCGTGGATTCCACGGATGCGAAGCGTTCCAAACAGGCAAATCCACAGACACAGAGAGGGGGTTCGTGGTCGTCAGCGGTTGGGGGGCAGGGAGGCGCTGACTGCTCATGGGGTCGGGCCTCCTTTGGGGTTGCGGAGAATGTTCTGGAACCAGGGAGAGGCGGCAGTTACCCTGGTGAAGGCGCTCCGTGCCGCTGAGTTGTGCCCTCGGCAAGGGTGGGTGGTGTGCCCTGCGCATTGTACCCCAATGAAGCCAAAGATGAAATGCAAGCTGGTTGGGATCACCTAGGTTTTCTGACCTGGTTTCTCTCATTTTAGAGGCTGGGGGTGGGGTAGGGGGGCAGAATACTTGTTGCAAGAGGCATTTGAAGGGGCAGGAAAAGACGCCTGGACAGCCTGCAACTCTCCGCTCATTGAAAATGTACATTTTTAAGCCATGGCCGGGTAGGTCAGTGGGTTACAGCGTCGTCTCCCCGATACGCCAAGATTGCGGGTTCGATCCCTGGTCAGGGCACAGACAAAAAATCAACCCGTGAGGCATCCATAACTGGAACCACACGTGGATATTTTTTTCTCTCTCTCCCCTTCCTCTCTCTCTAAAAACATCAAAAACTATGTTTTTCAATTGACCTAAAATCCACAAGCACAAAGGTCACCATGTGAATCATTTTAAGGTAAATGACAGTAATATGCAGCCAACAGGACCACCTCATTCCAGAACACGTCACCCCAAAAGTAACCCTGCGCCCGTGACCAGTGTCTCCCGGGGTCCCTCCTGACGTTTTATCCATCCCACTTTCTCAAAGCGGAGCAGGTAGCGAAGGCAATACACAGCCTCGTTGTCATTGCACGCGGCAGGACATCCTTTTATCATGTTTAGAAACTGAGAAACCCACATGTAAACGGAATGTCTGAGGCCTCCCTTCTGGAGAGGATCCGTTCTGTCTTAGCCGTAAAGGAAAATATGCCAGACTGTAGCCCTGACCGTACCCCATTTCCCATGAGCTCAAAACGAGGTGAGAAACTCCTGGTGAGTTAACCAGCACCTACACAACAGCTCACTTGCCACCTCCTCCAGGCAGACCTCCAGGTCTGCTCACCCAAGCCGTTGAGTTGCCAGCTGGGTTTTGGTCCCTGCTGTTTCTCAGTCATAGGTTTCATGTGTCTCTTGCTCTGAAGACTGGGGGGACGGGCTTGAGGGGGCCCTTGTCTGGCCCCCACACCCAAGAGCGTACCTGGCACATCTGTATAGCTTGTAGCATTTGCAAAATACAGTGGTTTGCCTAAATGCCCCCGTGTTTTGCTCGGTAGGTAGAGGCAGCTGGGGTCCTAGAAGGATCTTTGTCCTCTGCTTTAAGACAGTCACAAAATCACTTTTCCTTAGACGTGTCCGCTATGAGGGGACCCCGGACACACGGGGAAAGATACGATATTTGTCTGACCAACCTCTGAGACTTGGGGCCGACCTTTGCTCCGAGGGACGGTTCAGTGGCTTCTGGAGAGGGATCCAGGGACCCTGACCTTCCTTTTTGCTGTGACTTCCACAGGGCAAGGTGACTTTGACCTGGCTGACGCTCTCGACGACCCGGGTAAGTTCTTACACCTTGCTGGACCTTGGCTTCTGCACCTGCTTTGAGGTGGGGTGGCGGCTGGAATTCACAATCCCCCCCCCGGCCCACCCCATGACAGCGAGGTCCCTGCAGTTCATACGAGGTCCCCAGCTCCTGTGCACGTGTGTGGGCTGAGGGCACCTTTGGGGTGGGACACAGCTCCATCGCTCTGCGAGTCTGGGCTCCCCAAGTCTGAGCTCCAGACGCACGCTGGTGGCTTTTGCTTTTCTGAAACATGGGCTCTCGGGCCGCTGAACCGATGGGACACAACCCGTCCGGCACCTCCTTCCTCCCAGCGGGCCCTCTTTTTTTTTTTTTTTTTTAAAGTGATATTTAATGTATTTTAATTTATTTTTAAATCACACAAATTTATTATCGTATGGTTTTGGGGGTGAAAAGTCCGGTAGGAGTCTCAGCAAACCAAGGCGAAGAGGCGCCCCAGCTTCCTCCCTTGCGGACGGTCTGCGAGGGGCCACGGCCTTTTCTGGCTCAGAACCTGTGTCCGCTGCGCTTTACGTGTTCGCAGCCGTTACCGCCCCGTCTCCGTCTCCGCGTCTGCGTCCCCGCCGGCCGGACTCACTGTCCGCTGTCTCATTCCAGAGATTTTGCGCAAGTTAAGGCCGGGGGCGTCCTCTCTGAAATCTTCAACGGTCCCCCTTGACACAGCTCTAACGTGCAGCCTGGACTTTAAAACGACTTCTAAGCTCGGCGGGAGGGGTGTTCAGACCTGCCTGGGTGAGAGAAGGAGAGGGTCAGGCCCACGGGCAGAGAGGAACGGGGTTTGCTTTAAAAAGGAAAAAAAAATACCCATGTCTGTCTACTTCCGTCCTGGTCACTGAGCACCCAGAAATAATTGTGGGGGACACAGGAAATGAAATAGGGGCCTGAGGACCAGACCCCGGGATGAACAAGGTGCACAGAGAAGCACAAACCACCCACCTCCCCGATTTCCCTCCCTCCTTGAGGCTTTTGCTGATCGTAAGCACAGAGGAGCGGATTTCAGATTAATAGCAGCGCCAGGGAAAGACCAAACTGTGGTCCAGTCGCTCCGTGGAATAGTACGCAGCCCAGAACAGGAGCGAGGCTCTGACTCAGGCTACCGCACGGATAGACCTTAGACACAGGATGCTCCATGCATGGAGTCATGTCCACACCCATGAGCAGGGAGCAGGAAGCCCCTCGGTCACGGGCAGGACTCTGGGGGTCTCTGTTTACTTACTCCCGGGCGGCAACCTGCACCCCATCAACGTTTGTTGAATGAAAAAGAAAAACGCACGCACCAAAGAAACTGAGAGGAGCATCCTTCTGGAAGCTGGCAAGCTCGATTCATGTTTCATTCTGCCTCCTCCGGCCCTACGTGCCGGACGCGCGGGCTCCCGGCGGCCCCAGATGCTCTTGGCCAAGCAGACCCTCCAGCGTGTGTCTGAAATCTCACTCCCTCGCCTCCTGACGGTCTTTGCTGAAACATACTTCCTGCTGAACTGAGCGGACCCCCTCTTTGAAGCTTGGCCCCCACCCCGCACCCCCTCACGGCCCCAGCAAAGCGGCTCTTCTTTGTTCTCTTGGTTTCCCTCTGAACACAACATGGAACTTGTGTTCAGATCCCGTAATTTTTAGTGCCTTCCCTGGTTCATTTCTTAAATGTGACCGACGAGTCTTTCCTCGATGCTTATTGAGTGTATTTTCTCTCTTTATTCCCAGACCCCACCAAGAAGCCAAACTCAGGTGAGCGATGCGGGGGCGGGGCAGACCGGGGGCTCCGCCCTCCCTCGGGGGTGTTGGAAGCCACGTGTGAGTGAGGGTGTTTCCGGGGCCATGACGTGTGTGAAGGGGGGTTAATGATGGCCAGCCGGTAGGTGTTGAAAGCGAGCCCTGGTCCCTGGGGACAGGCACATGACAGTCACAGTGAGATACATCAGCTCCTTCCTGCTAGGGCGGCGCGTGGACTCATTGGACAAATTGGCGCCACCCGCTGTGGGAAACAGTCTAGAAGTTCTTTAACGGTTTCCACACAGAGTTGCTCTGGGATCGGGCCATTTTACTCCTAGGTACAAAGAACTGAAACACAGGGACACCAGCAGATGCGCATGTATGTGTGCACGTGTGTATTGTGCATGCACACATGTGTATGTGTGTGCACACGTATGTGTGCATGTGTGTGCGTGTGTGCTTCTTCCTTAAGTTTGACGCTGGCACTTTATGTCCCGGGAGCTCAGCGATGCTCAGCCGGGCGATGGTCACGGGCCCCCCATGAGCAGCAGAGGTGAACAGGACGGTAGCAAGGGGCCCGTGTCGCAGGCGGCTGCGGACGGGAGGGGGCCTCTGGCCTCTGCTGCAAACACCCGTTTTCTGCCCTGCAGACGTGTACCCGAAGCCCAAGCCCCCGAACCCCCCAGCGCCGGGAAGGCCCGAGAACAGTGGAGGTAAGGGTACTCGGGGTTCCCGTTCCCGTTCATGTCAGCGCGGGCGTGGGGACCGTGGCCTTTCATTTCCTAGCGCTTCTGCTGGGCCTGCGCCCGAAATCATGTCCACAATCACGTCCGCCCGGGACCTGCCCCTGCCGGCCGGGAGGTCCCCTCTTGACCTGGGGGAGCGGGGAGGGCGGGGGGACCCCCATCACTTTATTTCCCTCTGTGGCTCTGATAGCGGGACAGTGCGGGGTCCTCAGGGGACACCGTGTGTTATCGGAATAGACTTCTCAGGACGCTGCAGGATGCATTGATTTATTTTTGTAGCTTCTGTGAACAGACCCGAGAAAGAGGCTTTTTCGTTCAAGAGCGCTCACCTCCACTGTGCGCTTTAATGTATATCCTCGCTCCCCTGCTTCTGCCTTGTTTCCGAACGTTGGCAGACGCAGCTCCCGTGGAGTCTTTGGGGTAAAACTAAATACGAGGGGAGCGGTGCTGCCCTTCAGGTCCATCAATTTTACAGCCGTGCGCCGGCCCTAAAAATGGAAAACGTCACCGGGCAGAGCTGCGCGCAGCTGACTATGTGGAGGGCTTCCTTCTCGAAGCTTCCTGCCAGCTCGGGGTGGGGGTCTTTGGATGGGTAAGCTCACCTCCTCCCGGGAGGGGTCCACCCCTCACCGCAAGGACTGACGTTCGCGGGCGCTGCCACCCAGTTGCAAAACAGCAGCCAACACGAGCGGGATTCAGGAAGGGACCGTCCGCTCACCCTGTCGTCCTTCCGTGGGGGGTCGGCGAGGCAGGCGGGAGCCTCTGGGGTTGGAGAAAAGCTGACGTGACAGACACAGGCGGGCACAGCAGAGCTAACAGCTGACGGCATCACGGGAACCAGGAGGGGTTAGTGGTCTCCCCCAGCTGCGCTGCCTGAGCTCGGAGGGCTTCTGGAAAAAGAGCGATTATTTTGTTAGTGCCAAGACGTGTGTGTCAGGGATGTTCCCGGAGACGCAGGAGACCAGACGGGCTCCGTTTGGGTGAAGACCGCCCTGGGGTCCCACGTTGCCGAGCGCTCTGTGCCGTGCGGGCAGGGGCGCATGTGGAAACCATTCCCAGGCTCTCACCGCGACGCCCGCGGGTGCACGGATGCAGGGGGGCTCCTAGGACACTCACCCGGCCGGGGAAGCCGGGACCACCAGGGGTCCGCCCTCCAGAAGATGCTTCTAGGGCTTTTGGGGGGTCCCCCCGTTGTATTGTGTAAGAAGCTCACTGTTGAACGGTGTTATTCATTTCCTGAGCTCACCTTGGCGTTTTCCAACAGATATTTACCCGCGGCCGAAGCCGCCGCCCCCTCGCCCACAGCCCGCCTACCCCGACCACGGAGGTAAGCGCCCCGACTCCCGCGGGTGCCTTTTTTTAGAAGCGCGGGGTACAACCTGTCCTCTGGGGGTTCTATCCTGGACGGGGAAACGGCTGTCGCTTCGAAATACTCAGCCGTTCTTCTGCCAGGGGTCCGACCCCTTCGCACACCCCCGACCCGGGGGTGCACCCAGAACATCTCCTTGTCTTTGTGGTGAATGAACGGGCTGAAGACATGAGCCGTGGTCCAAAGATGCTGTGTGTTCTTACGGAGGAAGGCGACTCTGTCTTTGTCTTTCCTTGTATGTCGGAGTATTCTGTTGCGTTTAGTTTTTTAAAAAATTATTGTTGATATTTAATATTATGTTAGGGTCAGGGGCACGGCACCCTGGTTAGACAATGATAGACTCTACAAAGTGGCCCCCCGATATTTCCCCGGCACCGTTCATACGGATGGCAATGTTGACGCTCTCCCCTGGGCGGGACTTCCCATCCGGTGACAATTCCCTAATTACAACCGGTTCTTCTCTGTCCCTTCACCTGTTCCACCCGGCCCCCCACCACGCACCCCGTCCTCGGCGGCAACGCCCCGTCTATGACTCTCTTCTTGTTTTGGGTGGGTTTGTTTCTTTTATCCTTTAAGATTCCCCATGTGGGTCAAACCCCACGGTGCGTGTCTTTCTCTGCCCAACGCGTTTCTCTGAGCACGGTACCCTGTCCGTTCACCCCGGGTTCTCTGCAGGTTTGCATCTCTGCCAGGAGCTCTTGGGGGGCCCGCGGCCCCAGCCCCCGCAGCCTTTGTCCTCAGACGTGGGTGAACCCCCACAAGTAAGAGCAGCCCTCTTAAACACGCCAGAGTCACGGTCACTGTATGGCGCAGGCAAAGGGGTGTCCGCGGGAGCTGCTGGCTGTCACACCTGCCTGCTTCCGCCCCAGGGGGTCCCCGATGCTCTCAGGATGTCGGTTGGACCTCAGAGTCCAAGGGTGCCAAGGACCCCGTGATGTCCAGCTGCATGGCGTGGACATTCGTCTGCCCCGTCTGCAGGCCTCGGCGCAGGACCTGCCAGCTGGGGACGTGGGTCCCGTCACCGACCTGGCAGACCCTCCCATGAACCTGGGATCTGGGGGGGCTGTCTGGTGAGCATTTTGGGAATCGCTCCATCTTTTCTCCCTCAGGTTACTTCAATGACGGGGACGATGGCCGCTACCCACCCAGGCCCCGGCCCCCGGCAGGTATATGCGGCTTCTATGGGAGACCGGGGCCTGGCCCCCCATCCCGGGCCAGATAACACCTCCACCGCCTCACAGAACACCCGCTGTTCTGCGTGGGGCCAACATTGGAGATCTGTTCTCTCCGTACCTGTATTTACACATGTACACCTTTATAAAATCCTGATATGCGTACGTATCTCTGTTGATACACACACACATGCATCCACCTTACATATGTACACACAACACACGTAGTATATAAAACATGTAAGTCACATGCATGTATGCATATAGTATACAGATGTTCATGTAAGTTCCATGCATGCGTACATATAATATGGATATATATTCATGTATCTATATATTCATATATACTTATGTGTGCGGTTATCACTTTATATATGCATGTTAATGATATGTTTATATTAATATATTCTTTTATATATGTCATGTGCCTATATACATGTATAGCTACACACACACACACGCACCCGCACGGCTCCGCAATGGTCCCTGCTCCCGGCCGCCCTGTGCGCGGGGCTCTCTCTGGGGGACCCTGAGACGTGACTTTGGTGTCGTTACCGATGACACCTCCTGAGCGTTCCTCAGCCCCTTCTTCTCTCTGCAGGTGGCGGCGGCGGCGGCGGTGGCTACCACCCCAGTCATGACGGCTACGGAGGCTCGTACGGTAGGTACGCCCGGCCCCGAGGCCTCGGTGGGCGGTGGGCAGGGAGGTCCCCTGCAGGCCTCCCACTCGGGGTCCCCTCCGTCCCTCCGGCGCCGGCTCTGCTGGGTGCGTCTCCTGAGCCTTCTTTTTTGGCCGATGCTGACCGTCCCTCAGCTCCCCCTGCACCAGCGCAGGGGGCCGCCCCCCCCCCCCCCGTATCCAGGTGGACGGGGCAGAGAGAGAGCATTCTTCAATCAGGGAGAAGCGGGTCACCCCCGCCAGGCTCCCAAGGGCTCCGTCCCTGTGCGTTTTCCCAGAAAAGGGGTCAGGTGTCTGCTCACACGGCACTATTTCTTGGAGACCGGCTCCCACACGGAGCAAAGTTCCAGGGGACCCTGAGACCCTGGGGGCTGTGCTCTGGCCCCGAGCTGGGCTGGGCGCGCCTGGGAGTCACCCATCAGTCTGCTTCTCACGGACGACCGAGAGCCACCCAGCTGCTGCCGGCAGGCGGCCAAATGTGCCAGGCATGTTCCCTCCCTGGCAGGAAGCTGGCCAGGCGCCAAGGCTGACCGGCCCGGGAGGGCGCGCCCCAAGTCTGTCCTCCTGCCGGGTGATGTCAGGGAATGGGTCACTCGTTTTCTGAGCAGCTGGTGTGATAGGAGCCGTGTTAGGGACCCTGGCTGACAAAGAAAAGGACCCCACCCCGGACGGCTGAAACACCAGACACCGCTGTCTCCCGTCCTGGGGGCTGGAGTCTGAGACCCAGGGGTGCGCAGGGCGGGCCCTCCCGTGGCCTCTCTCCGGGGCGTGAGGGCGGCCGTCTGGCTGTCTCCCGGGGGCTGCCGTCCCGGGCCTGGTCTTCCCCGTCACGCCATCTCTCTGTCCCGCAGGAGGAGGGGGGCGCTACGGACCCAACTCCCATGGATATAATTCTGGTAACGGGATTAGTTCTTTCGAGCGGTGTGGGGAGGAGCTGTCTTGCCTGGGCGCACGCTGGGTCTCCCGCATGGACCTAACTCACCGCCGGGGCCTGTCATGCGTGTCCCCGTCGGTCCCCGGAGCTGGCCACGATGTTTTGCATGGGATGAGGCCATAGTTTCCTGAAGGGATTGAAGCCTGCTGACAGCTGTTATTGTGTGTATGCATGCACATATGTGTATGTATGTATACCCGTGTGCCCACGTGCACGAGTGCAGCTATGGACCCCCTGTGCACATGTGTTCCACAGGCGTGCATGTGTTCATGCATGTGCTTGGGGCTGCGTGAAGATTGAGAGCCTGTGTATTGTGTACAAGTGCACACGAACACATGCCTGCATACATGTCTGCGTGTTTTGTGCATGTGCACACACGCACGTGGCATTTGCATTCACATGCACATGGATGCATGTGTGTTCACATGTGCTGCCCACACAGGGGTCATGCATGTGTGTTCACACTTGCACGCATGGATGTCTGCATGTGCACGTCCATGTGTGTGCATGTCCCCGACCCCGGAAAGGAGAGCTGTCCTCCGGGCCCCCTCCTGCCCCGCCTCATCCTCACCGGGCCTGCTGCATTGCGCCCTGCACCCCCACATCTTAACCGTGTGTCCCCTTTCCCACGGGACGGGGGCTGCGGAAGGACATTCATTCGTGTCTTCTTGCTCGCGGCTGCGCCCTGGCCGGTGTCCCGCTGGTGCGGCAACGCAGGGCCCCGTGAGCGCGGCGGAACGCCCCCGTGACCCTGTGCTCTTCCTGTCACAGGTGGAGACGGCCACAGCACTTACGGCAACCCACAAGGTGAGAACCGGCGCGCCCGTCCTGGGCGTCGGGGAGGGCGTGCGGCGGGCCACCCCCGTGCACGCTGGCGTCCCTGTCCCAGCCGGCGGCGTTCCCGCGGCCCCGGCTGGGTTTCTCTGCGAGGAGGCTCCTGGGAAAACGCATCCACCCTTCAGGGTGGGATCCGGGCTGTGCACTCAGAGAAGCGGAGCCGAGATGGGCTTCTCGGGGTGTGACGGCCATGCAGCCCTAGCAGAACCCCCGAAGTGCACAGCCAGCCCGTGGCAGGCCCCAGCATGAAGGGACTGAGGTCACAAGGGGACTTCTGTCCTGGGGAGCTGGGAGATGGGTCGAGCCCCTTAGCAATGTCACATTTGTGTCAAAGATGAGGAGAAAGCTGCCCGCCCACTCGCGGAGGGGTGACTGTGACGTGCCAGTCTTAACGGAGAACAGGGAGTGAAGGGGCCAAGGCGGATATTTGTGCAAAGTCTCTGGATTCCTGTTGGTTGCGTGTTTGGTGTTCGCAGGTGGTCCCTAAGGTAGAAGGAGGAGGCATCACACGTGAGACAAAAATCCAAGTCGGACACATAGTTTGATGAGTCACATGGGGCCCCATCCTAGACCAGGCCGGGACGGGGTGGGTAGGAGCTCTTGGGAGGAACTAGACCTGAGCTGTGGTCTAAGGGATGAGGGGCAGGCGGCCAGGCCAGGGCAGGGAGGTGTTAGGGATGATGGTGAGCGCGGTCAGCTGGGGCACAGCCTGGAACACCACAGATTTGTGTGGCCAAGCTGTGGAGAGTGTTGGACAGATGGCGTTTGAGAATGGCCAGGTGCACAGACAGGATAGAGCCGGCCCCTAGGGGAAGTCTAGGTCACACGGGGCCGCCTGATCCTCGGGGACACCGATCATAAGACCCACTTAGTTCCCAGACTGGAGGTGCTGGTGACCTACATTATAGGCAGCAGAGGTGGAGAGAAGAGGTCGGCTTGGAGGGTTATTTGGTGATAGTATTGATGTGATGGATCTGTAGAGGGCAGCAGAGAGCACAGGTGTATCAGTTAGCTCTGCCGCGTAACAAAAGACCCCACAATGCGGTGGCTGAAAACACAAGCGTTTGTTAGGACCAGGATGGCAGGGGTGGGCCGCTGGGCTAAAATCAGCCCACGCCTTCCGAGCGGCCAGGCCAGGCTTGTTCAGAAGACAGGGAAGCACGTCCGGGCTTGGAACCAGCCCGCCTGTATTGCTGCGTATTTCCCTGGCTGTCGTCCATGTTCCGATGGGGCAGTGCGACAAAGTCACATTGCAGAGGGTGTGGACGCAGGGCGGGGGACGCTGCACAGTAAGAGCCTCATTCTTGGAGTGGCCATGTGCCCACCCCTGTGACAGGCCAGGTGCTTGAGACATGCGAGGCTATGCAGGAGTTGTTCACCAAACAATCAAAGGCTTTCAAAGGGAGAAGCCATCAGTGCTTACTGAGATCAATAAGAAGAGCTGCTGGGGGAAAACAGGGTCCCATGAGGACACACAGGGTGGCGTTTACGAGGAAGGGAAGGGACCGTCACCCCCGCAGCAGGAAGGTGGAGCTGTGGGCACAGATACCAGGATGTCGTGACGCTGGTTCTAAACCACGTGTGTCCTGCTCAGTCCTGGGCTTCTCTGTCTGGTCGTCACCACGTCTGCTTTCTCATCACCTGGGCCGGCAGGTCTTTGGGCCCCAGGGCAGCTTTCGGCCCCGGGCGGAGGTCCCTTTGTCCTGTTTTAACACCCACAAGTTTGACGCACCGGACAGGCCACGCAGTTCCCCCCGGCTGGCAGCTCCAGCTCCGTTGCAAAGCATCTTTATTTATAGTTTGTTTGTTCTTTTAATGAAGGAGACAGTGATTTCCACTGTGGGGCAGTGTTGGCCGTCTCTCCAAGGCCCCCCACCTTGGCTGTCTACGCAGGAACCCCAAGCTTTGCATGAGACTTGCTTCAAAGGCGTCCGTGTCTGGTGTGCGCCTGTGACCGGCCACGCGGCAGGCTCTGGGGGCAGGGCCGGCTGCCCACTACCGGGTGGCACGTTGTGTTTACAGATTTTATTTATTTATTTGTAGAGAGAGGGGAAGGGAGGGAGAAAGAGAGGGAGAGAAACATCACTGTGTGGTTGCCTCTTGTGCGCCCCCAACTGGGGACCTGGCCCGCAGCCCAGGCCTGTGCCCTGACTGGGAATCGAACCGGCGACCCTTTGGTTCGCAGGCCGGCACTCAGTCCGCTGAGCCACACCAGCCAGGGCTAAACAATTTTTTAATAAAAAAGCATATTAAGTGCGTCTTCTGTCCACAGCCTTGGGGCCCCTGGGTGGGTCAGCCTCAGTGAATCAGCTCCGCTCGGGGTGCACGCATCCCGCTCCCATGGGCTGCGTTTCCGGCGCGCGCGGCTGTGCGCGCAGGAGGATAGTAGCTGTGCCCGCGATGTTCCTGGAAGGGAACGGGCGCCCCCGCCGGCTGCGTCCGCGTCCCCGAGCGCCTCGCTTTTCTCGATCCCTGCAGGCAACACGGTGGCGAGGATCGTGTCCCCCATCGTGTCCGTGGTGGTGGTGACGCTGGTGGGGGCAGCGGCGACCTACTTCCAGCGCAACAGGAGGAGAGGCTGCTTTAGGACGCACGGTAAACGGCGCTCCCTTCCCTTCCCTTTCCCGCGCGCAGAGCCGGGGAACCACCCTTTCCGGCGCCTTTTGGGAGCCGTGATGTTCCTGCTCCAGTCCCCGCGGGACCCTCTTGCCGGGTGTAATGATTCCAGGTCGTGATCGCTCGGCCACGCGGGAGAAACCGACGCGCGTGTTTTCAGAGAAGATGCTCCATCTTCTATTCCTGGTTCAAGCCGTTTTGCGATCTGCAAGATGGGGTCCAACTGCCCAAGAACCTCGATACACGAACCTAAACTGGCTCCTGATGAGCGTCGGGGTGGGGGGCCTGTGGAGGGGCTTCAGGGAGTCTGATGCACTTCTGTTTTGGTGACCTGTGACATTGTAAGCCCAGGGGACTCTGAAAAAATATTGGAGTCACGCCTGACAGGTGGGTACCTGTGTCCCCAAAGAAAACTCTGGAGGGCTGTCACTCTGACGCGTCCTGCCGGATTCAGATGCTGTGCACAGACCCAGGAAATGAGTGAGGGGGTGCCTTCCGGTTTAACTCCCGGTCCAGGCTCCCCAGTTTGGAGAATCCCCCCGGGTTCACTTCTCTGAAGAGCTCTCTAAGGGAGGGATGTTTTATCACACAAATTTTCACTTGAGGCCTCTGAAACCTGCCTGTGGTTTCCCTCTGCTGGTGGCTGGGAGGTACTGACCCACCCTGGCGGGGGGTGGGGGTCGGTGGGGCTTGGTCTCTGCCCCACCCCCCGAGAGTGGGGGTTGAGGGGGCGCGCTATGCAGAATTGGGTAAAAAGAAGCTGAGTGACTGGGCAGCGTCCCTCAGCGGGACAGAGCAGTGCAGGTCCATTTCGGTTGCATCTGCCAGGGTGAGCTGCCAGCCCTCGGGGACCCCGGGATGCTAGCACTGACACAGACGGGGAGAGGGCGCTTTCGCTGTCCCCGATACATAAAGCAAACAGCAACCCCACCAACTCCGTCGTTGAGGGAGAGAGAATTTCACGCAACGTCCATGTACTGCTGTTCATAACATCGGCCAGCTTCATGGCGCAGGCTTTATTTTATGTAAATAAAGTTTTACTACAAGCAGAAGGTGCCCACGGATCCGCAATAGGAGGTCATGCAAATACACGTGGTCCTGCCTCCGCAATTAGGCGCTTCTGTGAATATTTACTTTCGGGCAAGGTCGCCAGACCGTGCCTGGCTTCTTTCAGGGCGTTGGAAACCCCTCCACCAATAGCAAACCCTCTGAAAGGGAGACCAGGCTGGGGACGGGGTTTCTTCCTCAGCGGTGACCCTCGTCTTGCCCTCTCGCCCTGCAGAACCCGAGAATGTGTGAGGCCTGCCAGCCCCGTCATCGCTCCTGTGGAAAGTCTCCTTCCTTCTTCCCTTGGTTCACCTCCCCGAAAGGGTCTCCTCTCCCGTGGGACCCAGACGAGCTGCTGAGCAGAGCCCCCCACGCGCTGAAGGGGGTGCACTGTTTCTACAGACCACCAGCTTGGACACCCGGTTCCCTAGAGGTGCCCGCGGTGCTGGTGGCTTTGTTTCCTTGGACGCGGACGGTTGGGTCTCCGCTCTGCGCTCTGGCACCACCTCCGTGTGCGATACAACCCCGCCTGGTGTCGGAGCCTCTGGGCACTGTCACCAGACATGACGTCAGCAAAGGGGCCAGGGGTCTTGGGCAGCGTTGTGGGTGCTCAGCTTCTGGGAGAAAAGGGGTTTCCGGCAGGTAAGGTCAAGAATTCGACTGATGCTCCGTCCCTCAGGGAGAGGTGATGTCCTAGCGCTCTGGTTGCAGGTGGGGGGGGGGGTGATGGCCCAGGGTTGGGGGGCAGAAGCCGCTCACCTGCTCACCTCCCACTCACCTGTCCGCCTGCCGCTCACCTGCCCACCTCCTGCTCACCTGCCCACCTCCTGCTCACCTGCCCACCTCCCGCTCACCTGCCCACCTCCCACACACCTGTCCACCCCCCACTCACTTGTCCACCCCCCGCTCACCTGTCCACCCCCCACTCACCTGTCCACGTCCCGCTCACCTGCCCACCCCCCGCTCACCTGTCCACCTCCCGCTCACCTGTCCACCTCCCGCTCACCTGTCCACCTCCTGCTCATCTGTCCACCCCCCACTCACCTGTCCACCTCCTGCTCACCTGTCCACCCCCCACTCACCTGCCCACCTCCCGCTCACCTGTCCACCCCCCAACTCACCTGTCCACCTCCCGCTCACCTGCCCACCTCCCATACACCTGCTCACCTCCCACTCACCTGTCCACCTGCCGCTCACCTGCCCACCTCCCGCTCACCTGCTCACCTCCCACACACCTGTCCACCTCCCGCTCACCTGCCCGCCTCCCGCTCACCTGTCCACCTCCCGCTCACCTGTGCACCCCCCACTCACCTGTCCACCTCCCGCTCACCTGTCCACCTCCTGCCACCTTGCACACAAACTTGGCATTGCCTGCAGAAAGGAAGCCTGGACGGGGGGGCGGGGGGGTCTCAACTGCAAGTTGCTCCTGGGAAAACTGCGTCAGAGAATCGGTCTTGGGGTACCTTCTCCTGGGAAAGCTGACGGTTTCAATACCTTGTTGGAACCTGTGGGGCAGAAATAGCGCTGCGCAGGTGCTGAGCCGTTTTGTGTTATTTCTCGTCCTTCGTCCTCGGGAGGTCGCAGGTGCTGAAGCGACCGTGGGCCTTTGCTTTGCTCCTACTTTTTCTTGGTCCTCGCGTAGGAAACCTTTTGTCCTTAGACATCCACAGATTCTATCAGCTGTCTGCTTGTGTTTTCGTGATACTTTAGGGGAGAGGAAGAGGGGGGATTTGGGTATATGGCTACAGTTTCATTCAGCGAAGAGGAATGTGTATGGACTTTTAGACTTGGCCATGAACTTGAGAAGCAAGAGGAGCACCATCCTGGCAACGTGCAACTCATAAAGAAAACGCTTAAACACCCCAAAGGGGCAGCCTTCCATTACGGGCCGGGGGCTCGGTCTCCAAAGAAAGAATTCGAAGCAGAAGGTCTTTGAAAAAAGACGTTAAAACTCGCGACTGAGGGAGAACAGGGTAGAGGGCGGGATAAATGGAGAGAGAAGGGGTCTTGCGTTGGATGGGGAGCCCACAATGCGGTGTACAGGGGTGTGTCAGACAACCGTACAGCTTCAGCCCATGTAATTACATTAACCAAGGTCACCCCCATAAATTCAATAAAAAAATAAAATAAAATAAGAAACAGCCGGCATTGTTACACATCTCTGTACGCTGATACTGAAAGGCGACCGGTGGAGCGGAACTGGGAAATCGCCACAGCTCTTACAGATTTCGTGACGCGCGTATCTCTGAGGTGCCTTTTATAAAGTAATTTACAGTAAAAAAAATAAAAACCAACTAAAAATCGTGAAGAGATGGCTTGGAACGGCCCGTCACGCATCATGGGTGGAGCTGGGGTGTGAGTGATGTGAACACGGCCCACGGGTCACATAAGAAGACCTACTGGGGGTTGGGGTCCCGGGCGTGAGGTAATTTAAGGGTTCAGAGGTGTCCTCCCGTGGCCGGGTTCTTGGGATCTCGGGATCCTGCCCCTCCCAGCGCGTTGATGCGTGTCACTCGCGGTGACGGAACGGCTGCTGTGGCTCCGGCCATCACAGCACCACCTCCCGACGTCCAGAGGCCAAACTGGGATTATTTCTTCTTCGATGTCTTCTTCTGCTGCTGCTTTTTAAAAAAGTATATTTTATTATGTTGTTACAGTAGTCCCGATTTCTTTTCCCTTTCTCCCTTCTGCCCAGTAACCCCTTCCCTCCAGCAATCCCACCCCCCTGAGTTCATGTCCATGGGTCGTGCATATAAATTCTGTGGCTTCACCCTTTCCTATATTATTCTTACCTTCCCCGTCTGTTTTGTTCCTACCAATTATGCTTCTTCGTCCCTGCACCATGTCCCCATTTCTCCCCCTCCGCCCTCCCAGCTGATAACCCCCCAAATGATCCCCAGGCTCCCACTCAGCCTGGAGAGAGAGCTGTGTCAGCCAAGTGGCGCAGAGGGAGCTGGCTAGAGGGAGGTGGGAGGTGGCCCTCTGCCCGGGTAACCAGCAAAGGGGCCCGTCACAGGAGAGACTCCAGCGTGAGAACGCAGCCCCGACTGTGTTTGCTGGATGTCACCAGGCAGACGTCCCTGAGACCCAGCTTGAAGAAGCCATGGGGGTCGGGCAGGTGGAACCCTCCCATGTCTTTCTTTGCATCTCCCCTGGGGGCAGCCCCCCCACTGACTCCTACCCAGGTTCTCTCTTGCTACAGGACGGTTTCTCAATCCAGCATGACTGTCCCCAGAGGCCACTGGGCAACGTCTGCAGATATTTATGGTTGTCACCACTGGGAGAGAGGTCCTGCAGTCCCCAGGACACCCCACGTCTGAGTCACCACCCCGATGTCAGCGTCTGCGGCGGAGACACGCTGACCCAGCGCAAGACCGTTGTTATCCTGCGTCTTTATCTCTTTCTCCGTATCTGCGTCACCGGTCACACGTCCTCATCGGCTCGTCCATCCCACCATTATCAATCCATTTGCCCGTTCCGCATCATCTGTCTGTCCATCATCTATGTATCATCTCTCTGTGTACTGTCTTCTCAGGCAGCCGGACAAACATCGCTGTCTAATGCGTGATGGCCACGTTTCGGCTTCACCCCACCCATGACTCATGGCGTGGGGACCGCTTGACACCCCTGTTAAAACTGCTGTCTGCGTGGCGCATTCTTCCTGCGATTGTTGACTTTTCTGAAAATGTGACATTAAACAAGTTTTCATTTCCTTTTTTTTTTTTTTGCATCGTCAGTGAAGGTCTGTATTCGAATGTTCATCTTTCAAACCAAAATAAAAATAAGATAAAACCTCAGAGCTCTCCGGTCTGAGCCTCGGGTGAATGCGTTCTCAAAGTGTGAGGTGCGGAACCCTGAGGGGGCTGTCCCCAAGTGTCAGAGGTCCGGGAGTGTGTGTCTGTGTGTGTGAAATTCATTTGCATAATAATACAAAGACCTGGCTTGTCCTTTAAAACGATGCTGGTTGTTTGCCTGGATGGTCTAGCAGTGACCCAGGCTGACCCTGCTGGGGCAGCTGGCTGGTTTATTGGGGACAGGCTCTCCCCTGTCCCTCGCCCAGGGACACCTGCAAGGCAGGACGTCCAGACCTTCAGTCCTGCAGAGCAGGAATATCAAGACCCTGCCGTTTGTCCCCTGGAGCCTGCAGGACAATGACAGCTGGTCTGACCGCATAGCTCCCCAGAGCCCTCAGAGGTCCTGAGTAATTGCTTCCTTCCCCTGCCCCCTCCCTGGGGAGGTCCAGGTCTCCTGTTTCCTTCTCCGCCCTCTCTGCGGCCCCTGTGTCTGCAGCAGGGCGGGCCTGTGAACTCCGACCCTGGAGCTTCCTTCTGTCCCTTCGAGGTGAGCGTCTCAGGTGCATGGCCCTCCAGGGCCGCACCCCTGGGTACCCACCTTCCCTATCCTCCTGGTCCACCTGCACACTTAAGCGTACAGACGCTGCAGCCAGAGGTTTCACACAGGGGCGACCCAGAACCGCAGCTGAGCTGCGGACCTTCCTGGTCTGCCCAAGTCTGGCCTGGCGTTTGTCCGTGGAGCAGGCTGCGCCCCTCAGGACAGCCCTCAGGGCTTCCACCCCAGGGCGCATCCATCCCCAGCAATGGCGGGGCCTGCGCGCCTTCCAGACAGTCGCCTGCTGGCTTGGTCACGGTGGCCCTCATCTACATGCATTTTCACCCAAGGGGCCCTGATAGGGCCTCATCTCCAGCTCTGGGGCTTTGCAAAGTCAGAAGGAACGTGAATGCAAAAGGCCTGGGGGGGGGGGGGGTGGAGACTGATGTTCATCTGAATCCATTTTCGCAGGCACACCAGCCAGCACTCAGTCATTCATTAATTCACCCAGCTCACTGACGCCTGAGCGCACGCACTCGTGCGTCCAAGCCACTCCTTCCCTCTCCGCGCGGCGCACGCAGGAACGCTCCGCTCGTGGGCTCCTTCCTGCGCTCAGCTGGCTCTCGCATGGGACCCCAGATGCGCTCCTTCGTGTCTGCGTTCAGCGTGTATTCTAGTCACCTCTTCATCCCTGCGGTCCCTCACTCCCTCATCCACTCCCGCAGCCACCCGTGCGCGCGCGCGTGCGTGCGCTCTTCTTTCCTTTGTTTGCCCCGCGTTAACAAGATCGCGGAAGGCAGGTCCGGGCTGGGCGGTCTCCAGTGCGGCCTCCAGGCAGGCTGCGCACGGGCCTTGCGCCCAGGCCCTCGAGGCCATGGCAAACATTTACTTTACGGCTGGCTGGTTAAAGGTTAAATGTGCCAACCTAGAATCGGCGGACTCCTGGATTCCGCGGGGAAGGGGCCCGCAAGGGGGTAGGGGCGGGGCCCCTTCCCGATCCTCTCCGGGGCGGACCGCGGGAGCCCGGCAGCAGGAGGCGCCCGGGAGGGCGGGGCGCAGGGGCGGTGGAGACCCCCGCCCGAGGGGCTGGGCGGAGGCGGGACCGGGCTTCCGGAGGGAGACCAATCGCCGTGCTCTGGCCCTAGGGCCTCCCAGCGCCCAGGCAGCCAATCTGGCCGAGAGCACACGAGGTGCTGGGGGTGAGGACCTAAGAGTCCCAGAGCTAGAGGCTGCTGGAGCGCGCAGAGGGTACTGGACGCTTCTCGGGCGCAGCTGGGGACCCGGGAGGGGGCGAGCGCGCACGGGCTGCCGAGCGCAGAGGGGCGGAGAGGAGCTGGGATGGGGAGCGCAGAGGTGACGGGGCTTGGGGGGGGGCACTGGGTGTGGAGTACACCGGGGGGGCGGGGCGCAGAGGGCCGTCCAGGACCCGGGAGCCCGGAGGAAATGGAGGGCGAGGCGGGGACGCCGATGACTCCGGAACGGATAGGGGTGAGGGGAGCTTGGCAGGAAGACAGAGGCGGCCCCCGAGCGCGGAGGAAGAGGTGCAGGGCGCGGGGTCATGGAGGTGGCCGGGCTTCGGCAGAGCCCAGGTGACACGGAGCGAGTCGTGGGCACTGGGCTGAGGCTGCAGTCATGGGTGTGTCCCGCAGGCCTGGGACTCAGCGCGGATCCCCTGGAGACGTCGCTTCTGCTAGGCCCGGCTGGAGGCCGGAGAGTCCACCCAGCGCGCTCAGGCGCACGGCGGCCCCTCGGTGCCCACGGTGCGCGGAGCCTCAGACCATGCCGGGTGAGTCGGGGGGGGGGGGCGAACGCCCCTTCCATTCAGCCTCTCTGTTCCTTCTGGGACGCATGAGGTTAGTCTGCGCTGGGGAGAGTCCCCGCCGTGGCCCCACGCCCAGCCCGAATCCCTGGTCTCCCATTGTCTGCTTCCCCAGCGTCTCCCAAGTCTGGAGAAGCTGGCTGCGCCGGGTGCCGTTGGAGATGCGGATGTTTCAGCCGTTGGGGGGCGGACGGGGGTCATACACATGGTCAGGGGCGGTCAGATTCCATAACGTTCCTTCTGTAAAATGCAGCTCTGGGGAGCTGCCCGTGGGCTACTTTCTTGGCCAAAGTGTTGGAGTGGCTTCGATTCCCACTGAGTGGAAACAGATGGGAAGAGGCCAATGCCCCCCAAACTCTGGGAAGGCAGTGCCTTGGGGTTCTCCTGAGTCCAGACCACGCGCGCACTGAGTTCTTACAATCCATATCCGGGGTGACTTCGGCGGCAGATGGCCAACTTGAGGCGTCTTTGGCAAAGTCTCCACCCCAAGAGCTCACATGGAGGTTTTGTGTCTGCCCTCGGGCTTTGTGGACGTCAGGTTTAGACGGCTGAGTTCAGAGGCCTCGCGTTGGCCCTCGGACCCAGGAGAGGGCAGCTGGTCCTCTCTGCATCCTTAAGACAGCCCCAGTCTGGGGCCAGACGGGACCTGATCATTCCCAAGCCCTCCCCCACTTTTTAAGTAGGTTGCTTTTGATTCAGGGGAGCAATTGGATAAATCAATAAAGCGGCTTGCATGTGTGGTGTTCCTCCGGTCTAGCCTTAGAAAGGGAAATTTGGGGGGGGTGGGGGCTGAGTCAGAGGACCGTTTCCCTGGGAGCAGAGGCAGAAAGGAGTTTCTGTTGCACGGAGCGGCGGGAGCTCCCCCCCCCGCGCCCCCCTCCCCAAATAATGGCAGCATTCAGCCAGGGACAGGAGGGCACATCTCCATCAGCGCCGGGACGGATGGGCCGTGCCGAAGACTCTCTGTGCGTTCTCCGCACGGTGCCCGAAACAAAAACACCTTTGAGCAGGGAGAGGAGAGGCGCGGAGAAGGCCGCCCGTGTTATTTCAGGGGCCTGGCTGGAACGCGGCTTGAGTCCGGGCCAGGCCAGGCGTAGAAGTAAACACGGCTCACCGATTCGTTAGAGAACTCGCAGCCGGCACCATCTTCAGGCTCAGCTTCTTGGTGCAGGAATATCTTTAAAAAAAAAAGAAACAAAAAACTGCGTCTGGAGTCCAGCAACCAAGTTTCTTTCCTTCCTGCCACCTTGCGCCCTGGCGCCAGTTCGGGGGTGCAGACACCTGCAGAACGTGGTGGCCTTGGATCATCGGATCATGGCTCGTTTGTTCCACGCAAGGCCGCGTCAGTGAATTTCCATCCCGCGTTCCGTGAGAATCCACGGGTCTGTCTTTGCGTTGGGGACGGAGCTGTCCATGGATGTGCCATGCCGTGCCCGGGTCCACGGTGGCCTTGGAGGCTTGGGGTCGCTCTCTCGTCCTTGTATCCGTCAGGTGGACGGTCCTTCTCCCACGTCAGCACACCGTGCGTTGAGTCATTTCATGAACGCAGCTCTGCGGACGCAGCCCGGCCTCCGTCCTCCCTGAGAATGTGGCTGCGGTTCCTGCCACCCTGCCTCTTGTCCCCAACGCCTCCGCCCCTCGAGGGGGGAGGGCCCACACACCTGGAAAGTGAATGCCCTTTCCAGCCAGCTGTTAAAAAAGCTAGAGAGTATTTACATGGTCCACAGATGATCGGTACGAGAGTCATACATTGGGCAGACTTGGCTTCTGACGTTTGCTCTGTGTTAACACCCCCCTCACCCTGGAGATGCCAGGAATTCTTCACTCAAGCCAAAAAAAAACACAAAACACCCAACACCACCAGGGTGCAGACGGGACCCTGCTGGGACAGGCTCCTTTGAGAATTCACTCCACCGGAATGTCAAGGCGTCCGCCCCCCGGGAAACACACCTCGGAGTCCGCCCTCGCCCAGGTCCAGAGAGCGTGTCTGTGAGTCTGTCCGCCTCGCTCTTGGGAGCTGCCGGGCGGGGCGCGGGGCCCCGGAGCGGGTCGCTCTGGTCCACGAAGGCTGAGCTCGGAGTGTTCCGGCGAGCGCCGCGGGCTGTGCATTTTAATTCCCGCGGACGGCACGGCCGCCGGCTCAGGCCCAGATTTCTCTCTGGCTGCCATCTGTACCCCGGTCCCCAGCTCCCAGGGGCCCCAGAATGAAATCGTTCCAGCTCCATGTCCTGAGGGTGCACCCCGACGTCACCTGGCCGCAGCCCGGACCTCCCGTTTGCGTTTCTCCCTCGCCTCTTGAGACGGGACGCAGAGAACATTTGGCAACTGAGACAAGCTGGTTTCTTTGTCCCCTTGTGCCGGCTTCCTGTGCCCTGCCGTGGACGGCTTTTCAGCGCCCGGTGCGTGCCGAATGGAAGGGGTCCGGCCGCTTCTCCACGGAGCACTGTGCCTTCGGGTTGGGGGGCGGGCACATTGTCATGGGGAATCAGATAATGCAGTGGCTGCAGCAGAAGAGAAAGAGGGGTCGCTGTGGACACCCACAGTCTCTTAGCAACAAGAAATGTATTTCATTTATTTATTTTTATTGATTGATATGAGAGAGAGAGGGGGGCATCGATTTGTTGTTTTAGCTGCGGGTGCATCATTGATTGAGTCTTGTCTCTGCCCCCATCGGGGATCGAACCCGCGACCTTGGTGCATCCGCGTGACGTTCCAACCAGCTGAGCTCCCCGACCAGAGCCGAGGAAATGTCACTGGACTCTGGTAGACGTTGCTATGTGTCTGGGTCCTTTGCATTGTGTGTGTGTGTGATTACGTGACAGTACACACATGAAGTGCTGGCACAGAGCGTTTTAGAACACTGACGAGTTTATTCTCCCCGAGTGGGAAGGGTCAGCGAGGAGGCAGGCTGACCACCCACACCGCCGCGTCCTGCGATCCACCGGGAGCGTAACCGGCGTTTCTGTGTGTATCCGCAGTGTCGGACCAGGCCTTCGTCACGCTGGCCACCAATGACGTCTACTGCCAGGGGGCCCTGGTGCTGGGGCAGTCCCTGAGGAACCACAGGGCGACCCGCAAGCTGGTGGTGTTGGTCACTCCCCAGGTGTCTAGCCTGCTCAGGTGAGACTGGGAGACAGCTCTGGGCCCAGTGGGCCGCTCCTGCAGAAGCAAGGTCACCCAGGAGTTGTTCGTGGGTGGTCCTGGGCGCCAGGCAGGGATGGAATAGGTGCATTGATAATGGATGGATGGATGGATGATGGATGCACGGAGGATGGATGGACAGACGGACGGATGGATGGATGGATGGGTGGATGGATGATGGATGGATGATGGATGATGGATGGATGGATGATGGATGGATGGATGATGGATGGATGATGGATGGATGGATGATGGATGGATGGATGATGGATGGATGATGGATGGATGGATGATGGATGGATGGTTGGATGGATGGATGGACGGATGGATGGATGGACGGACGGATGGATGGATGGATGGATGGATGGACGGATGGATGGATGGATGGACAGATGGATGGATGGATGGACAGATGGATGGACAGACGGATGGATGGATGGATGATGGATGGATGGATGATGGATGGATGATGGATGGATGGATGGATGATGGATGGATGGATGAATGGATGATGGATGGATGGATGGATGGACAGATGGATGGATGGATGGCTGGACGGATGGATGGATGGATGGATGGACGGATGGATGGATGGATGGACGGATGGATGGATGGATGGACGGATGGATGGACGGACGGATGGATGGATGGATGACGGACGGACGGATGGATGGATGGATGGGTGATGGATGGATGGATGGATGGATGGACGGACGGATGTATGATGGATGGATGTATGATGGATGGATGATGGATGGATGGATGATGGATGGATGGATGATGGATGGATGATGGATGGATGGATGGATGGATGGACAGATGGATGGACGGATGGATGGATGGATGGATGGACGGATGGATGGATGGATGGATGGACGGATGGATGGATGGATGGATGGGTGATGGATGGATGGATGACGGACGGATGGATGGATGGATGGGTGATGGATGGATGGATGATGGATGGATGGATGGATGGACGGACGGATGGATGGATGGATGGATGATGGACAGATGGACGGATGGATAGATGGATGGACGGACGGATGGATGGATGGATGGGTGGATGGATGGATGGATGATGGACGGGTGGACGGATGGATGGATGGATGGATGGATGATCGATGGATGGATGGATGACGGATAGATATTGTAGGCAGATATCAAGACTCTGAAAGGACCCTCCACCGTTATTCAAGTAGGGAGCCCCATGCAGGTGTGCGCTCCCCATCAGGGCCGTCGCCCAGAGAGTAAGTGTGTGTCACGATCATCGTCTTGACCGTGGAAAATCAGAAGTCAGCTCGTGGGTCGGGGGGTCTTGGGAAGCAATGATCACGAACTCAGTTGAAGATTGAGGCCTGAACGTCCTGCCTTCTCCTTTGGCTCCGCGGAGTTTCCAGCACGTAGCGCAGATCTCTGCTTCCTCCTGAAGGAGCGTCCTTGCCTTGGGGTGCTCCCCATCCTTGTGCGGACAGGTGTGTCGGCGTGGCCAGGCGTGGGGCTCTCTCCTGTGGACCGTATGTCTGTCTAGAAAGCACCGCTTTGTGTCTGTCTTGATTGGTATGAAAAGAAAGGATGGGTGTGGGGAACGCAGCGAGGGAGGAAGAAGAGCCAGGCCGTGCGTGGGAGGCCTGGCAGGTCAGGATCAAGAGCAGACTTGTCACGGCGACCTAGTCCGTGGCTCCCGGGAGCTGCAACTCCTGGGCGAGCGCGGGAGCATTTTCGTGGTCGGCGTTAAGTGGGCCCCTCTGTGCACTCACTGTGCACACACACGTGTGTGGCCACCTCATGGCTCTTCTGGGCTCGAGCTAAGATACCAGTGTCCCTGGACGTCACCATCCCCCAGCGCTGCCCCAGGCCTTGTATGGCTCCCAATGACAGCTCGTGACGCGGCCTGAGGTGTTGGCTGATGGAGGGTCTGAGGAAGCCCAGGGGACGTTCTCCATGCGTTTGGCGTGGGCATCATTTCTGAGCAGGCGTGAGAAAGTGCGCGCAGCTCTAAGACATCCCTGGAAAGACAGATAAAGCCTGGCCTTGGCCGGGCGGCCCAGCGGGTTGGAGCATCGTCCCGTGCACCCAAAGGCTGTGGTTTGTTTCCCGGTCAGGGCGCGTACCTAGGTTGCAGGTTCAATCCCCAGGCGGGGTGCGTACGGGAGGCAGATGATCAATGCTCCTCCGTCTCTCTGTCTGTCCGTCCGTCTCTCTCTCGTCCTTGCTCTTTCTCTACAATGAATGACTGTCTCCCCGGGGGAGGATGAGAAAGTAAACATAAAGCCCAGCTAGGGAGGCTGCGGAGAACGTGGAGGGATTTGGATCCGTGTCCCGTGGGCGTGAGCAGTCCCGTGGGAGGGCCACGCGCTGGGCAGCCCTCCTGCTACTGGGCCGCCGTCTTTCCCAGGGTCATCCTCTCGAGGGTGTTCGATGAGGTCATCGAGGTGGACCTGCTAGTCAGCACGGATGGCGGGCGCCTGGCCTCGCTGAGGAGGCCGGACCTGGGCGTCACGCTCACCAAGCTCCACTGCTGGACTCTCACGCGCTACAGCAAGTGCGTGTTTCTGGACGCGGATACCCTGGTGAGTGCCGTGGGGCCGAGACCCTGCCCTCCGCTCCTTGGCCAGGCCGCTGCCTCTCGTTGGGTTCCCACCAGGGAACGGGCACCTGCCACCAAGCCCAACACTCACTCTGTCAGGATCCAGGGCAACATGGCTGCCTGCCCCGCAGGGAGCCGCCTGGAATCACATTCCTTCCCTGGGGGGTCGGGGCGGGGGGCGGGACTGAGACCGTCCCGTGGATGATAGGAGGGCCCTCAGGGACATAACGGAGGGCTGAGAGACTCCGTGACTGCCGTCCCTTGAGGCGAACGGAGAGCTGTCTCTCGCACGGCCCCGTCTTGGGAACATGGCCTGGCTCCCCTTAACGTCGGGGACACACCCCAAGATGATTCCGATGTTGCATGCGCGTCATGGAGGCTCTGAGACCCACCGGGACGGCACCGTGTCCAGCCCGCCCGGGCTGCGTGCTTAGCCCGTCGCTCCCGGCCACACGCCTGTCCGGCAGGGCGCTCTCCAGACAACACGGGAGTAAGTGTGCGCAGGAGAGTCTGGCACCGTCAGGGCACCGGGTAAACATGCGACTTCTCGGGCAACTGCCCAAGTAACACAGCGTGCAGTTTTCTAGGAAACTGGTCCCTAAATACACGCTAAAGTAACAATAAAACGATAGTGCAGGGAACCCGTGAGCTAGTAACACTGTTGTACGTGACCGGGGTTGAGTATTACATGCTCTCCAGAGTCGTACCTGCTACAGTTTCCTGTACACACCTGGTGGTAGGCTTGTCGACACCAGCATCCCCCCAAACGCGTATGTAATATGTTGTGCGATGATGTTACGGTGTGTGACTTGGCATGTCATCCCACGATGGGAACATTCTGGTTCCCTGGGACCCCGGTCCTAGAGTCAGACCACCGTGGACCGAAACGGGACGTGCCTGGACGGTTCAAGCTTAACGGAAGACATGTCACCGAAAAAGCCGGGCCTGGTCGCGATCACCCAGCTTCGTCCGACCCTCCCTCCGGTCCCTGCTGCGTCTCTCGCCTGCGATCCGGAGGTCCCGGGGGGGCGGGGATGCGTGTGTGGCCCCAGGTCCCCGCGTTCTGTCCCGCCAGGCGCTGGCCAACGTGGACGAGCTCTTCGAGAGGGCAGAGCTGTCGGCGGCCCCCGACCCCGGCTGGCCCGACTGCTTCAACAGCGGCGTCTTCGTGTTCCGGCCGTCCCTGGAGACGCACGGCCTGCTGCTCCGGCACGCCGCGGAGCACGGCAGCTTCGACGGTAGGTGGGGGGCGGCGCGGGGGCGGGGGACGCCCCCCGAGCTGTGCCCGCAAACTCCTGTGTCCGAACGGCCGCGGGGCGTCGGTGAAAGACACCGACCGCAGGTTGCCGCCGGCAGGGTGGTAGGGAGAAGCGAGGGGGTACCGTCGGTGAAAGGGCAACCGAAACGCATGGGCCCTCCGCGCAGGGGTACAGACAGTGACCCCCAATCCTGGTTGCACGACGGGTAGGCAGCCCCTCCTGTAAAGGGCCGGGGGCGCATCGTTGAGCGACGTCTCTTAGAAACATTTAATGCTGCCGTGGCCCCGCGACGGGAGCCACAGATGAGACGCTGCCCCTGTGACCGTGGCTGTGTCCCCGTAAAACGTAATTCATAAAAACGGAGACAAGGAGTGAATGAAAATGGCAGAAAAGATATTGTCAGCACCGGACGGAATTCCCTGTGGCTGGCGTGGAGGGTTTTGAAGACAGGAGGCAGTTTTATGATGACCCACGGGGGGATCTGCGGAGAATTTTGGAGGGACCCTGGCCTCTTCAGGCTCACGGCTGTGTAGGCGTGGTAGTCGCTCCCGGTGTCTATTCAGAGTATTGATGGTGGTGTTTCACGGTCCCGCCACCTATGGCATCGACCCAAAGGAATCCATAGCTTTTCCGTCCATGGGGCCGTGTTAAGGGTGGTCCCCGTCGGATGGATGAAGGCCGTCCTGGCGGCCGAGGGTGATGTCTCAGCAGGCAGGGAGGGGAAGGGGCTGCGGACCTTGAACGCCCTTCGGCCGGCTTGGCGGCCTGAGCGACGCTGATGGCCCCCTCTGCGGGTTTGTTAGGCGCGGACCAAGGCCTGCTGAACAGCTTCTTCAGCAGCTGGGCGACGGCCGACATGCAGAAGCACCTCCCGTTCGTCTACAACCTCAGCAGCAACGCGGCCTACACCTACGGCCCCGCGTTCCAACGGTGAGTTCCCCGCGCCGCGGCCGCGGCCGGTCCCCCGGGGCTTCCACACAGCTCCCCTGCGTGTCTCCGGAGACCAGACCAATTAAACAAAAAATAAGATGCTCTTTCTCTCTCTTTTCACTCTTGTGTTTTCATAACCGTACGGCGGGATTTCACGGAAACTATAGGAGGGCATAAGGCGGTGGATTGAACAAAGGCACAGACAGAAGTAAATAGCCAGCTTGAAAGGATCAATATCTCTGCTTTACCATCTTGGGGGAGGGGACAGACCTTTTCAAAAGAATTTTAACACCTCTAATGACTACCATGCATTAATGCTAGAGGATACCACGCGTAACTTGATGCGAACCTAGTATGGGTTGATTTTTTAAAAAAATTCATGGATAAACATACTTTCTGGCTTCTCAGTTTTCATTTCTGGGGCAGTGTGTGTGTGTGTAGGTTGAGTCCACACGCACCGAGGTCTTGGGTCTGCAGTGATTTTTTAAGGGTGTCAAGAAGCCCCGGGACCAAAGCGTTTGAGATCTGCTGCTATAGATCACATGCTTATTAAGTGAAATGAAACTCTGATAGGTCCAGAGCGGGTCTTTCTAACAAGAGTAGCATGACCCACCCGCAGGCGGAAATTGGTACTTAGGGAGGAAAAACAGGGTCCTTTTTGATGTACAAAGCACACACGGACCACAGAGAGGCCCCAGTGCAAATGAGGTGTTGCTATTTCATGGGAATAGGATGACAGGGGGAAAAATATTTATTAATGTGCTGGGGGAACCCTTGGCGGGAAGGTGCACTGGGGCAGCCATTGTAGAACGCAGTGTGCAGTTTCCTCAAAAATAGTAAAAGGAGAGCTACCCTAGAACCTAGCAGGCCCACTTCTGGATATTTATTCGAAGAAATCAAAAACATTATTTTGAAAATGTATGTGCAGCACCATGTTCATGGCTGTGTTATTGAAAGGAGCCAAGCGATGGAAGCAATCTAGCTGATTACCAATAGACGAAAGGTCGAGACCTTCCATTTGTGCTACAATGGAATATTACTCAGCCGTGAAAAAAGCCGAGACCTTCTGCTGGTGCTGCAAATGGAATATTGCTCAGCCACGAAAAAGGTCGAGACCTTGCATTTGCGCTACAATGAAATATTACTCAGCAGTGAAAAAGACCGAGACCTTCCATTTGCGCTACGATGGAATATTACTCAGCCATGAGAAAGTTGAAGCCTTGCGTTTGGGCTACGCTGGAATATTACTCAGCTGTGAAAAAGGCCAAGACCTTACATCTCCACTACAAAGGAATATTACTCGGCCATGAAAAAGGTTGAAAGCCCTTACATTTACACCGCAATGGAATATTACTCGGCCATGAAAAGGTCGAGACCTTGCATTTGTGCTGCAATGGAATATTACTCAGCCATGAAAAGTTGAAAGCTTACATCTGTGCTACAATGGAATATCACTCAGTCATGAAAAAGGTTGAAACTTACATATTTGGCACAATGGAATATTACTCGGCCATGAAAATGGTTGAAACCCTTACATTTACGTCACAATGGAATATTACTCTGCCGTGAGAAAGGCCAAGACCTTACATCCCCACTACAAAGGAATATTACTTGGCCGTGAAAATGGTTGAAACCCTTACATTTGTGCTGCAATGGAATATTACTCAGCCATGAAAAAGGCTGAGACCTTCCACTTGCACTAAAAATAGAATAGTACTCAGCCACAAAAAGGCTGAAACCTTCTATCATAGCACAAATGGAATATTACTCAGCCATGAAAAGGTTGAGACCTTGCATTTGCACTGCAATGGAATATTACTCAGCCATGAAAAGTTGAAAGCTTACATTTGTGCTACAATGGAATATCACTCAGCCACGAAAAAGGTTGAAACGCTTACATATGCGGCACAATGGAATATTACTAAGCCATGAAAAAGTTGAGACCTTACATTTGTGCTACAAAGGAATATTACTCGGCTGTGAAAAGGACCGAGACCTCCCATTTGCACTACAATGGAATATTGCTCAGCCATGAAAAAGGTTGAAATCCCTTACATTCACATCACAGTGGAATATCATTCGGCCATGAAAAAGGCCAAAACTTTCCTTTTGTAGCACAAATGGAATATTACTCAGACATGAAAAAGGCCGAGCCCTTGCATTTATGCTGCAAATGGAATATTATTCAGCCATGAAAAAGGCCGAACTCTTTGCATTTGTGCTGTAAATGGACTATTACTCAGCCATGAAGAAGGTTGAAACCCTTTACATTTATGTCACAATGGAATATTACTCCATTTGTAGCACAAATGGAATATTACTCAGCCATGAAAAGGGTTGAAACCCTTACATTTACGTCACAATGGAATATTGCTCGGCCACGAGAAAGTCGGAACCTTGCTGTTGTGCTACCATGGAATATTACTCAGCCGTGAAAAAGGCCAAAACCATACATCCGTGCTACTCATGGAATACTAGTCAGCCGTGAAAAAGACCAAGACCTCACATTCACGCTACAGGTGGAATATCACTCAGCCAATGAAAAAGGCTGAGACCTTCCATTTGCGTTGCAATGGAATATTGCTCAGCCATGAAAAAGGTTGAAACCTTCCATTTGCGTTGCAATGGAATATTGCTCAGCCATGAAAAAGGTTGAAACCTTCCATTTGCGCTACAAATGCAATATTACTCAGCCGTGAAAAAGGCCGAGACCTTCCATTTGTGCTGCAATGGGATATTACTCAGCCATGAAAAGGTGAAAGTTTATATCTGTGCTACAATGGAATATTACTCTGCCATGAAAAAGGCCGAGACCCTGCATTTGTGCTGCAAATGCAATATTACTCAGCCATGAAAAAGGCCAAGACCCTGCATTTGTGCTGCAAATGGAATATTACTCAGCCATGAAAAGGACCGAGACCTTCCATTTGCACTGCAATGGAATATTGCTCAGCCATGAAAAAGGTTGAAAGCCTTTACATCACAATGGAATATTATTCAGCCACAAAAAAGGCCAAAACTTTCCATTTGTAGCACAAATGGAATATTGCTCAGCTGTGAAAAAGGCCGAAACCTTACATTTGTGCTATGCATGGAATACTAGTCAGCTGTGAAAAAGACCAAGACCTTACATTCACGCTACAAATGGAATATTACTCAGCCATGAAAATGGAGAAATTTTACAGCTGTGCTACAATGGAATATTAGTCAGCCACGAAAAAGCTGAAACCTTGCAGTTGTGCTACAATGGAATATTACTAAGCTGTGAAAAAGGTCGAAACCTTCCATTCATGCTACAAATGGAATATTACTAAGCTGTGAAAAAGGTCGAAACCTTCCATTCATGCTACAAATGGAATATTACCCGGCCATGAAAAAGGCCAAGACCTTCCTTTTGCACTATGATGGAATATTACTCAGCCATGAAAAAGGCTGAGACCTTCCATTTGTGTTGCAATGGAATATTTGTTGTGTTGATTGTGATTTCAGACGCTGAAATAAATCCGGCAGGCAGGATGATTGGCCAGTAACGAACGGAGGACTGTGGCTTGCTCAGACCGTCAGCGGAGAGCGGGAAGCCTCATCCTCTTTTTATTAGGGTTTCAAAAGTTACTAAAAATAGAACGGAGGGTGTGACATTCCAGCCAACAACAGGAGAATTTTACAAGTGAAAGGATTCTTACAAAGTGTCATTAATATGTAAAATACGGCCAGGGTAACTCCTGTTTTATCTAGCACCTATCAAGGAAGCAAGGCAGATCCACTAATCCTCAAGGCCAGCTCCATATCAAGACTTCATTAACAAGGAAGCAGATGGAGTACACAACAGAACCTGTTTTACCCAGGATTCCACGACTCAGTGGCCTCGACAGCCTAAAGCTGAAGGCAGAGACAAGAGTTGCTCATCATCTCCTGAGTCATGGGATGCCACCTGGGTGGAGGGGCATGAGAATGCCCCTACCCAGAGATCTGTCTTCCTGCAACAATATTGCTCAGCCATGAAAAAGGTTGAATCCTACATTTGCGCTACAAATGCAATATTATTCAGCCATGAAAAAGGCCGAGACCCTACATCTGCGCTACAATGGAATATTACTCAGCCCGTGAAAAGGCTGAGACGTACATCTGCGCTTCGATGGAATATTACTCAGCCATGAAAAAGGCCGAGACCTTCCATTTGTGCCGCAGTGGGATATTACTCAGCGGTGAAAAAGGCCGAAACCTTCCATTTGTAGCACAAATGGAATATTCCTCAGCCATGGGAAAGGTTGAGAACTCATATTTGCACTACAGTGGAATATTACTCAGTGTGAAAAGGGCCAAGACCTTCCATTTGCGCTACAATGGAATATAACTCAGCCATGAAATAGGTTGAACCTTACATTTGCGCTACAAATGGAATATTACTCAGCATGAAAAAGGCCGAAACCTTTGATTTGTGCTACAAATGGAACATTACTCAGCCGTGAAAAAGGCCGAGACCTTCCATTTGTAGCACAAATGGATATTACTCAGCCATGAGAAAGTTGAAGCCTTGCGTTTGTGCTACAATGGAATATTACTCAGCCGTGAAAAAGGTCAAAATCTTACATTTGTACTATGATAGAATATTACTCAGCCGTGAAAATGGTTGAAGCCTTACATTTGTATTGCAATGGAATATTACTCGGCCATGAAAAGGACCGAGACCTTCCATTTGCACTGCAATGGAATATTGCTCAGCTATGAAAAAGGTTGAAAGCCCTTACATTTACATCACAATGGAATATTATTCGGCCACGAAAAAGGCCAAAACTTTCTGTTTGCAGCACAAATGGAATATAACTCAGACATGAAAAAGGTTGAGACCTTGCATTCATGCTGCGAATGGAATATTACTCAGCCATGAAGAAGGCCGAAATCTTTGCATTTGTGCTGTAAATGGACTATTACTCAGCCATGAAAAAGGTTGAAACCCCTTACATTTATGTCACAATGGAATATTACTCCATTTGTAGCACAAATGGAATATTATTCAGCGGTGAAAATGGTCGAAACCCTTATACTTGTGTTACAATGGAATATTGCTCAGCCATGAAAAGGGTTGAAACCCTTACATTTTTGTCACAATGGAATATTACTCGGCCACGAAAAAGGCGAAAACCTTGCAGTTGTGCAGCAAATGGGATATTACTCAGCCATGAAAAAGGTCAAACCCTTCCATTTGTAGTGCAAATGGAATATTACTCGGCCTTGAAAAAGTCGGAACTTTGCCGTTGTGCTACAATGGAATATTACTCAGCCCTGAAAAAAGCCGAAACCTTCCGTTTACGGCACTAATGAAATATTACTCAGCCGTGAAAAAGGCTGAAACCTTACATTCGCGCTGCAAATGGAATATTACTCCGCCACAAAAAGGCCGAGGCCTTGCGTAAATGGAATATTACTCAGCCGTGAAAAAGGTCAAAACCGTCCATCTGTGGCACAAATGGAATATTACTCAGCCACGAAAAAGTCGAAACCTTGCTGTTGTGCTACAATGGAATATTGCTCAGCTGTGAAAAAGGCTGAAACCTTGCATCCGTGCTACGCATGGGATACTAGTCAGCCGTGAAAAAGACCAAGACCTCACATTCACGCTACAAATGGAATATCAGTCAGCTATGAAAAGGGTGAAATTTTACAGCTGTGCTACAATGGAATATTACTCAGCCATGAAAAAGGCTGAGACCTTACACTTGTGCTGCAAATGGAATATTACTCAGCCACGAAAAAGGTCGAAACCTTACGTTTGCGACAACATGGGTGGACCTACAGGGTATTATGTTTACTGAAATCCGTGAGACAGAGGAAGGCAAAGGCCATATCATTTCATTTCTAGGCGGAATCTCAAAACCAAAGACACGAGCAAACAAAAAATAAAAAGAAACAGGCTCCAACACACAGAACTAGCTAAAGGTTGAGAAAGGGGAGGAATTGGAGGAAATGGAATGAAAAAAAAAAAGACCATAAAATTTTTTTCAAAGAGTGAGGGGGGAAACACCTCATGTTGTAAAAGAAGCCTGTCTTTCTGCTGCGTGGCCTGCCTTATGTCTGTCAAAGCTACCAGTTCTTGATGTTGTCCCTGGTGTTTTAAAAAGAGGATGCGTTTGGCTCCCGCCCTGTGGGTTTTAATAAAACCCTTGGTTTATTATCCTTGTTTTGGGGGATCGTCCCCATGGGTTCTGCTTAGGTTGCCTGGTGTTCGGAAAGCGAAACAAATGGCCAAGGTAGATCGCTTTTTAAAATACAGACGCGACACGCAATTATCTTGAAGCAGAGTCACTGCAAGCGAAGGGCCAGGTCATTCCACAGGGTCGTTAACACAGATGACGACGCGCGTCGGACGAGCCTCACGCCTGCCGGGGGCTTCTCGTGCGCGTCCGCTTGGTGACCCGTGGGCCACGACTGTCCTTCCTTGGCAGGTTTGGCGCCGGCGTGAAGGTGGTGCACTTCGGGGGGCCCGCCAAGCCTTGGCACTACAAGTACAACCCGCAGACCGGCTCGGTGTCGCAGGACGGGCACGGGCGGGCCCTGCCACAGCAGCTGTCCTTCCTGAACCTCTGGTGGGACATCTTCCACCGCAGCATCCTGCCTCTGTATGCAAGCAGCCGGGCCGCCGAAGGACACGCGTCGGCCGGACACGCGGTAAGGGGGCCGGGCCCCGGGGTTGCAGCCGTTGGCCAGAGAGTCAGTGATGATCTTGCTCAGCGACCGATGGTTGCTAGACTTCCCGTAGGGATGACATTGTAAGGGACGCCAGTGTGGAACACCTAAAAATAACGGTGTATGCCAACAGTACTTTAATTAAAAAAAAATTCAGCCCTGACCGGTGCGGCTCAGTAGGTTGGAACGTCATCCGATCCACCTGTAGGTTGTGGGTTCGATTCCCGGTGGGGGCGTGTCCAGGAGGGCACAGATCGATGCCTCTCTCTCTCTCTCTCTCTCTCTCCCTCTCTCTCTGTCTCTGTCTCTCCGTCTCTCCCTTCTCTCTTAAAAGCCAAGAGTTGAGAACGGAGAGAAACTCTCCACCATCCACCCCTTGTCTGGTTCCTTCAAATCTGTCCCTTCTGCCTCTCTGACACAGGACGGTAATACACAGAAAGGGGACTCGACATTGGAACTCTGAGGAGCAGGAAGGCTGCTGTCCCTTAGGGGACAGACCCATAAATAGTGCGGAAAACAAATTACGTCCGTGAGCTCCTTCGTCAGGGGAAGAGCCGCTTGGACACACACGCGGCTGAAGAGGGCTGATCAGCCCGTCGTTTGAAGAGACCGTTTCCGTGGAGATGGCAATCAAAGGGAGCTTAGCGGGAGGGTCTCTAAGGACCGTTGACCCCCCCATGTCACGGTTAAAAAACAGAGCGATAACCTTGCGTGCCACGTATGGGGAAGCATCTGCTATTGATGTCATCTGCACGCATGTATTTGCCTTGCACATGGACCTTCCGAAATTAGGTCTTTGGGAAGTATTCCCTGATGAATTTTAATTTAAGTTAATTTAATTTTAGAGAGACGGGGAGGGAGGGAGAAAGAGAGGGAGAGAAACATCCATGTGTGGTTGCCTCTCGTGCACCCTCAACTGGGGGCCTGACCCGCCACCCAGGCAGGTGCCCTGACCGGGAATTGAACCGGCGACCCTTTGGTGCACAGGCTGGCGCTCCATCCACAGAGCCACACCAGCCAGGGCTCTATTCTGGTGACTATTTAACCCTCAGATTCGCCAGGACAATGGAGTCACGTATCCGCAAATAAAGGCGTGACTTGGGGGAACGGCAGACCCTTCCTGCTTGAGGGTCGACTACGGCCATGTGTCCGCTGGGTCTCGGGGCCCTGGCTGAGCGGACCGAAACCTTTCTCGGCCCCTCTGACGCGAGGGAACAGGGACTTATTTTGGTTCGTGGTTTCTGCCGGGCCCTCGATGGACATCGGGCAGGACGGGAGCAGCTGTGGGGTCCACGCGTGTGCGGGTGGGTTCTTCTCGACGGGGAGGCAGCAGCCCCGGACGGCCCGTCTGCTTTCTCCCGGGTGAGCTGTCCCGTTGCCAGGACTCCTCAGCCGGGGGCTCCTTCCTGTCTGTGTGTCCCGGGGTGACGGCATCTGGGGCTCTTCTGGTCCGAGCGCCCGGCTCCACACGGGGCCGGCTCAGGACGGTGATAGGTCCAGGGCAGGTTTTGGGGGTCCGTTCCCCAGGAGCGGTCCTCGTGGGGTGCACTTATATTTAATAGATGCTGGGGAGGGCTGGCTGCCCAGACAGTGGGGCAGGACTTGGGGCCCCGAGGGCAGCCAGCCAGTTGAATACCTGTCAGGACAACTGACGACATGTGTCCGTGTGTGTGTGTGTGCGTGCAGGCGTGTCTCGGCGCTGAGGTACCGTGTGCAGACCCAGCGTGTCGTGCCGGAGGGCTGTGTGCAGAAGCAGAGGTGGAACCCAGCCGGCCTCGGCCTTCTGAAGACCCTTCGGAGCCGACCGTGGTAGCGAAGGGGACCCCACCCCCGCCTGGAAGCGGCCACTCAGACGGCGTAAGTACCCGCACCCCGTGCAGGACCGGGGGACCGTCCGACCTTGGTCCCCAGTGGGGCGGAGCCGACAGCCACCAACGCGACCTTCCGTGGGGTCAGGGCCTCGGCCGGGCTGGCTTAGCGACGGACCATGCCCGGAGGCTTCGCTCTGTGAGGCAGAGACGCAGAATTCCTGCAACGCAGATCCTGCGGCCTGTCCGCTGTCACTGAAAAATAGATTTACAAAAAGCGCTGATCCTGCGCGGTGGAGGCTCTTGCCAGACCCCAGTGGGAACATGACGTGCGTGGGTTCCTCTTCCCCCGCCGGCCGGGTCTCTGGAGGCTGCAGAGCTCTGTCCTCCGAGGAGAAAGACGCACCCAATTTATAGCAGAACACACCGGAATCCTTCAACCAAGCGGCCCTGTCTCCGTCCCCCGTGTCTGAGCAAACACAGTCAGCGAAGGCTGGTGTTCCAAGATCTCTTATTTTAAATGCTCCCATGGGCGGTCCCTTCGGGTCCGGCGAGACCTGGGACAGACTCGTCGCGGGCGGCGGATTTGGGGACTGTTTGGAACACCCGTCCCAGGCTCACTGTTTGCAGATCCGTTTCCCGTGGGTGAATTTCCATGTTAGCCGTCGCTTCTGGAGGAAGGCACCCTGGGCTTCCCTCTCCGTGGCCTCCATGCCACGTCCCATGTTCCTCATGTGTGCGTGGCGATTTCGGGCCAACGCCCCCACGCTTGGGAAGGACCCTGAGGTCTGCACAGGGAAGAGGAGGGTGGTAAACACAAAGGAACGTTTTCTTTCCTGCTCGTATTTCCTGACTCCTCCCCGTCACGGCGCTCTGGCCCCGGCCCCAGGAATGCTCCGTGGGAGTTAAATATAGGCCGTGGGGCAGCGCCAGGAATGGGAAGAATCTGGCGGGACGCTCTTAGGTTATGTACAGAACGGCCGTCTCGTCTGCCCCTGGGGGCCACGCCGGGAGCTGGACGTTTAAGAAAAAAAATCTGGGTGACCGAGGCCAGACCAAAGGGAACCCGTGATACGTGTCGCGGGCCATTAGGGTCTACGATGTCACGCAGAAGACCCCCGTGATACACGCGCATTCACGAAGCGGCCAGCAATGATCAGAAAGGCTGGGCTGGCCCCAAACTGTTCTTAAATTCTTGTTTTCCCTCCTAATAGGTTTTATTTGGAAACACGCTGACTAAGGCGGTGGGAAAACATAGGACCACGGACAGGCAGACACGTGTATCCTCCACCGACGTCCGTTCAGTGTTAACGTTTTGCCTGGCTTGCTTTATCTCTTCCACACACACACGTGTCCACACACACGTGTGCATACACACACGTGTGCGCACACACACGCTACACACACACACATGGTCCCACACACACACACGGTCACACAGTGTCTTCTCTGAAGCCTCTGAAGGCGTTTCAGGCATCGCGAAACGATGCCCAGAATGCGGCAGCAGACAGGATTCCCGCCCTTGTCGCGGGCATGACGTTCTAGACCCGCCCGCGTGACAGGTGACAATCCGCCAAGTACGAACCTTCCGTTTATTTTCGTATTTATATAGATTTTAAGGCTTTAGAAACCCTTCCCGCAGACTTATACACTGTTCCCAGTCCCTTCTTAACCTTTTCCACGCTTCGACACGCTCCTGATGCTCCTAAACGTATTCTGCGCCCTTAAACTTACATCCTTTGTACAACACACGTATGCGGGGCTCACCTGCTGTCTCCTCGGCGCCGGCCGCGTCCCCTCGGCGGTCAGGACACCGGGACGTGGCGTCCGGTCTGCGCCCCCGGCGAGAAGGCTGGCACAGGCTGTTGGGACCCCGGCGGTCTGCCCCACGCAGAGTCCTTGGCGACCCCGAATCTCATCCTGGAGCAGGAAAAACATAGGGGGGCGTTTTCAGCGAAGCTGCGTTTGCTGGCAGGAAGCGTTGGCTCACGCGTCTGTGTTATTTTATTGTTTCGTGACAGATGCTCAGTTGCCCAGACACGGAGACTCCCGCGGCTGTGACGCACGGCCCAGGCTCGGCACTGCGCCTGCCATCTGCAGACGTCACGGAGACCCCCGGCCCCTCGGTATCCCTCCCCGTCCCTCTCGGGGGTCTGCCATGCGTCCTGATCCGTGACCTTTCTTCACGGTTTTCCCAGCCGGGACCACGTACCACGTGGGACGGGGGTTCCTCTGGCACCCCATCCCGGGGCGGGCGGTGCCCGGCTGCCTTCTCGGGTCCTCGCTCCGCTGTTGCCGCGTTTCCTACACCACGGGGTCATGCTCTTCCGTCTTTGGGAAGAGTTAGAAAAAAAGAACCCAGAGCCTCGCTACGGCTCCCATGGGTCCCTTAAGTAAAAAAAAAAATTCACGCCGCCCGCCGCCGGAGCCATGTTTCATATGAGGGCGTCGCAAGGAGGCGCGTCCCTTTCTGTGTTTCTCCATTTCCCCTCCTGAGTCCGGGCTCCGTGCCCGGGTCATCAGAAGACTGAACCCCGACAGACGCTTCTTAGGGAGACGGTCCGTGGGTGTCTGTCTACAGGGGAGCAGCCTGAGCTTGAGGGCCCGACGCTCACAGGGAGACGTCCCGGGCCATGTGCGCGTCTGGAATGTGGGCGCTCCGGCCACGCTGGGCTCCCTGGCCTCGCGGAGGCCGCAGAAAGGGCACCCGCCCAGCACGGTCCGCCCGCGGCCTCTGACCTCCAGCAGGAGGAACAGTCTAGACGGCTGTTCTCCGAAGGCCCCCCGGACTAACGACACGTGTTATCTTTCCAGCGTCCGGCAGATCCGACAGGAGGCCGCCCGCCACCGGAGGAATCCGCAGAACGAAGCCCGGAGCCGCCCGTGAATGTCCCCGGGGACGCCAGCCCTCAGGATGCGTTGGAGGTGCTACCCCCGGCGTTGGCTTTTGCTCGGGGTGCGGTGGGCTCTCCGCGGGGCTCGCTGCGTGCGGAAGGGAACCGCCATGCGCAGCCACGCGGGCAGAGCGGACGGGGGGCCGGGCCCCCTCAAAGACCTGTTGGCTTGTTCCCGCAGGTGGACCTGGCCGTCTCCGTCTCTGAGATTTCCATCGACGAGAAGACGCGGGAGCTGAGCCCCGAGGAAGAACGGCGGCAGTGGGAGCAGGGCCACATCGACTACCTGGGCAAGGACGCGTTTGCCCGCATTCAGGAGAAGCTGGACCGCTTTCTGCAGTAGCCGGGGCCGTGCGGGGTGGACCCGCGGTGACCTCTGCTCCCGTCCCAAGTGCCCCTGCTGATAATCGACCCCCGTGAGTGCCTCCCAAACAGGACCGAGCGGCTGAGCAGTGCCGGACGCCACGGCCGATCCCTGCGACGGTCACCTACCTCTTCTCGCCTCTCAGCCACGGGGGCGGGAAGACACTTCTGGGAGGCCCTTGACCTTGGCCTCGCCCGACGGCGCTTTGGACAGGTGCTTCCGTGTGGATCCTCACTAGGATCTGTGCAGACGTCAACACAGATGTTCTTCAGCCCCCCGGCGAATCGCAGCGGGAATCTGCGCCCGGCAGCTCGGGATCCCTCCTCCGGGAGCATCCTGTCTCTGAAGACGCCGGGAGCGCGCGTCTCGTTTCGATTCTGCGAAGCCCGTCGGGGAAAGGCTGCGCGGTCGCTCCTGTTCCGGGAAACCCGGCAGGGCTTCCGAGGGCCGTCCACGGACACCCGATGGGAGAGGCACCGGACAGATTTCGGGGGGAGATTCCAGCTGGCGTGGGAGACGGAGCATCTTCCGACGGGTTGACAAGGACCGAGGGCCCACCCCGAGGGATGCCTGCTGGGAACGGGCTGGCAAACGCCACGTCGGGACATGCTCTTTGGGAGGCAGATGCGTGTCTTGCCCGCGTCCCTCAAGGGCTCCTTGCTGGGTCTCGCTACCTCAGTTCCACGTCACGTATGGACTCCGTATTCTTCAAGCCATGTCCTCTCAGCGCTTTTGGGGGGCAATTCTCAGTCTGAGGAGCTGGGACATTCTTTCTCTGGGAAGCCTCATCGTCCCAATTGCCCTAATGTGGGGATGTCGCGCACGGTAGACCATCCCGCGGCGCTCTTCTTCCACGCCCACCGCCATGATTATCATTGGAAACGGATGTCGCTGTGCATCACGGAAGGTCATGGGATTTGTTACATACGTGAGCGGTTTATTTATCATGCACCCGCTGTTGGCAAAGCCCAGGTTTGGAAGCAGGTGAGCCGGCTCTGCTAAAAGCCCCTGGGGGTATTGGGGCATGTTTTTATCTCGGGGAGCCGCTGAGCTTGGGGGAGTCCATGGCATCCGCCGTGGACTTTGCTTCTGAGAGAGGAGGGGTGCCTCCTCTTGACCTCGGGGTGCGTGATGATCTGACGTCGCGGATGAACATCACCAGAAGGACAGAGCCTTCGGGGAGTTGGTGGGGCACTGAGTGACGCCCGGGAGAATGCCATAAGTTTGTCCCCCGGAGAGAAGGCCGGTGCTTTCCGCTATGGTGTCGAGGCAGGAGACGCAGAAGCCCGAGTCAGGCGTGTTGGAGAGGGAAGTCGTCGGACGGGGGGCTGATGAGTCTGGTTCAGCTGCCGCGCAGAAGAGAACCCACGTCCCCGGGCGGCGGCTCGCGGGCCTACGGAACACGTCCCATGCAGACGTCTGTTCTGCGTTCTGGGGACGCTGGATGGAGGCGAACACAGTCGGTGAAAATTTTACGACCGCTTGTGGTCTCCCGTCTGGTGTTTTTGCACGCGCGCGGAGCGAGCCGAAGAAAGGTTCCCGTTTCACGGAGGAAAGGCATGTGGCCGCCTGCCTCTGCGCCAGGGTCCGTTCACATCACCAGATGGGTTTGTTGAAGTTGCCGGTAACGGCCCAGCACAAAGACGAGCCCTTGGCACGCCAGTGTCGCTGTGAGGGACGCTGACGAAGTTTCCCCAAAGTGCCAGCGTCATTCCCAGTGACTCTTTTTTTGGTGACTATCCATGTAAGTGGCAATGGAATAATTCGTGTTTTATGTTGTTCTCTTTTTTTGTACCTCGGGTTATATATGCATATAACTTTCTCATGTTGATCCAAAGTTTGAATTATGCATGTCAGCCAAAGGGCAAGGGAAGCTGCCTTTTTTCTAGTATTGGCTTTACCCATCCATCCATCCATCCACCCGTCCATCCATCCATCCATCCATCCATCCATCAACCATCCACCCATCCACCCATCCATCCACCCGTCCATCCATCCATCCATCCATCCACCCATCATCCATCCACCCATCCATCCATCCATCCATCATCCATCCATCCATCCATCCATCCGTCTGTCCATCCATCCATCCATCATCCATCCATCCATCCATCCATCATCCATCCGTCCGTCCATCCATCCATCCATCCCTCCGTCCATCATCCATCCATCCATCCATCCATCGTCCATCCATCCATCCATCCATCCATCCGTCCATCATCCATCCATCCAAGCATCATCCATCCATCCATCATCCACTCATCCATCCATCCAGCCACCCATCCATCCATCCACCCATCCATCCATCCATCCATCATCCATCCATCCATCCATCCATCCGTCTGTCCATCCATCCATCCATCATCCATCCATCCATCCATCCATCATCCATCCGTCCGTCCATCCATCCATCCATCCCTCCGTCCATCATCCATCCATCCATCCATCCATCCATCATCCATCCATCCGTCCATCCATCCATCCATCCATCCGTCCATCATCCATCCATCCAACCATCATCCATCCATCCATCATCCACTCATCCATCCATCCATCCACCCATCCATCCATCCACCCATCCATCCATCCACCCATCCACCATCCATCCACATCCATCCACCCATCCATCCATCCACCCATCCATCCATCCACCCATCCACCATCCATCCATCCATCCACCCATCCACCATCCATCCATCCGTCCGTCCACCCGTCCACCCATCTGTCCATCATCCATCATCCATCTGCCCATCCATCCATCCATCCACCCATCCCACGGTTATTGAGTTCTCTCGATGGCAGGCACCCTGACACATCCTCAGACAGGGAATGAGAGGCTCCACCTCCTTTTGACGGCGTCTGAGTGACATCCCTCTAACAGGTAGAACTGTTAGGAATAACACCAGTGCCGGCATCTGTACGGCATCATGTCCGGACTAAGGATGCAGACAAGCTCCGTCCCCGAGAGACGTGATGGGACCCGTACAATCACGAACATTTTGGTAGAGACCAACGACTTTTAAAAGCATTTTATTGTTCTAGCAAGAGTTGCTTCTTGGGGGAGAAAGGAACAGGGTCGGGGAGGAAAAACATTTCCAGGTGTGTTGTCTCGGCCAGGTGGGTGACGATGTGGGATGTGTAGCTGGAGAGGAACAGGGGTCGTACTTAGGTACCTGTCTCTAGCTGCCTTGGCCAAAGCCTGCCGACCCTGTTGTCTGGGACTTGCACGCCCACGGACAGTCCTAATGCTGATGAGTTTCCGTGCGAAGAAGCTGAGGCAGAAAGCGTTCCTCTGGGCCGCCCGTTCTGAATTGGACCGAGCAGACCCGGCCACCCTTCCTGACTTTATAGACCTCTGTTCTTCAGCGCTCACATCTCAACAGGGCCGAGGGCTGAAAGCGGGACAGCTTCTATCCCAGCTCTTCTCGGCCTCCTCCGAAACAAAACGAGTAGCAAAAAAGAAGAACAAAAAGAAAAGAAAAGCATGAGAGCTATTTCAAGACAAGTCCGATGGTTAACCGAAAATAATGAGCAGAGAATCAGGAAGGAAAACCTAAGGGCCAAGTGCCCCTGGGGAAAAATAAATTATGAGGAGAATAGGACCGAGGGAGTTGGCCGGGGCGCCTGATTAAAAGGGCTTCATTGGATACACGTAGGTTTGTTTTCTCTTTCGTTTGGTTATCTGGTTCTTTAAATTCCACACAGAAGTGAGATCATATGGTGTTTGTCTTTCTCTGACTGATTTCACGGAGCATAATATGCTCTAGGTCCGCCGGTGCTACGGCCAACGGTAACAGTGCCTTTTTCATGGCTGCGTAGTATTCCCTTGTATATTGGGATCACAGCTCCTGTTATGCACTCCTCTGTCGATGGGCCCTTAAGCGGCTCCCAGACCCCAGCGATTGTAAATCACGCTGCCACGGACACAGGACTGCGTAAAGTCTTTCAACATCACGCTTGGGTTTCTTCAGCTCTCTACGCAGAAGTGGCATCGCTGACGGGAAGTCCGGCCCAGGGTCTCTAGCCCACAATATTGGAATAGCTACGTACGGTGCCAGGTGGGGACTGAAAATATGGGGGTGGGGGCACTTTGCAGGGTATAGGATTGTCTAAACACCAGGCTGTACCCCTGAAACGAATACAAAATCCCCCTGAACGTAAACTGGAATTGGGAACATTTTAAAAATAAATTTGAATTCTACAAGAGCGAACGCTGTTCACATCTTTGCGTCTGTCCATGTTTTAAGGTCACACCAGAGTGTATTTCTCTAGAGACAGAAAGAATCCTCTAACGGGCAAGAGGCTGTTTACCTGCCCGGGCTTTTTCCCTCCCCTCCTTCCGGGAGCCTGTTTGTGGGTGCTTCCCGGTCCGATTCCGCCACGGGCCTCCGTTACCCGGCCTCTCCAAGGCCACACGCGACATGGCACTTGTCATTTTGCGTCCTGCTTCGTTATTTTTCATTCCGGGGGTGTCGCTTGGGGATGGAAAGGAAGCCACGAGGCCGCCAGCGTTCAGGGCAGAGCCGCGGCGACGGGAACATCTTGTCCGTGCCTCCTGACGGGCGCCGACCGTGGGCGCTGCCCGCGTGGCCTGTCTGAGCACCTGGCCTGCAAGGAGACCAGGGAGCCTGTCGGGAAAGACAGTGCCCACTGTCTTGGGGTTCTCCTGAAGGTGCGGGGAGTGGGGCTGCGGAGCAGTGTTGTGGGGTCTGTGAGGGGTGGTCTGCGCCCCGGCCCCCTCCACGCCCCCGCCGGCAGCACCTCACCGGAGTTGAGCCAGGTTTGCTTGCTTGCCCCCCGATTCCAGTGGTTGTCACCTTGGCCCCCACGCTGATGTCCACCGAGCCGCCCTCCTCGCGGGAAGAAGACGCGGCCCCGTCTGGAAGCTCGCCCAGAGGGGCGCCCGGAATCAGAAACGGTTTGCTGGGTCGGCTGACGTCTGATCAGGAGAGACGGGACGATGGGGGATGTTCCGCGCCGGGGCCGTGTCCCGTGGGTCGGTGTGAGATGTTTGCTACTGATCGCACGGCACCTGCACTGCTTATACAGAGGGACAGGTGTGTAGAGAGCATGTAGCGTCACACTGTGGCCAAACGAAGGTCAGAGGGTGGAGGGAAGAGGCCAGACCAAGAAGCACCGTGGGAGCAGCTAGCGCTGCCGCCACCCAATCGGGAACACCAGGGAGTGTCGTGTGGGTCCCCGCGGGTGTCCTTGGCTGCGGAAGGGTCACCTGCCCCTACTGCCCCGCGTTGTACCCGGTGCGGAAGGGAGACCCCGTCAGTGCTGGGCGCCGTGTGCCCCAGTGCCGGCAGCGACCGCAGAGACAGAAGGAAGCGCAGGGTCCGCGACGTCTTCCCTCCTCCCGCTCCCATAACCAGGGCTGGACGTGCGTGTTTTCTCAGACACTCCTGGCTGCGTCGGCACGAGGCCCTGAGGGAGTTGGGGGGGCCGAGAGGGCAGGACGCTCCGTGGAATACGCCGGAGAAAGGCAAAGACAAAAAATAGGAAGACCCACGGGAGGAAAGATCAGGTGGGCAGTGCCCGCCCTCTGGGGCTGCGGGAGGGGCCGTGCCGGGAAGCGGCCCCAAGGGGCAGACCGGCAGCTCCACAAGCCCCAGGACGTGGCCCCGGCTAAGGCTGGGGGGGCATATTTCAAAGTCACAAAGAGAGGAAATCCGAACAGTTCTCATCAGGAGCCAAAAAAGCATTTTCTTGTTCTGTTGTATCTCCAGAGAGGATGGTGTCGACTCAACATACCGGCCCGGTCATGTCAACCCATGTCATGTGCTTCTGCGGCGTGCCTGACATACACGGGTGGGTCACTTCTATGACATACACGGGTGGGTCACTTCTATGACATACACGGGTGGGTCACTTCTATGACATACACGGGTGGGTCAGTTGTATGACACTGTACACGGATGGGTCATGCCTATGACATTATACACAATGGGTCACGTCTACGACATTATACACGGATGGGTCACTTCTATGACATTGTACACAGATGGGTCACTCCTATGACATACACAATGGGTCACGCCTATGACATTGTACACGGATGGGTCATTTCTACGACATACACGGATGGGTCACACCTATGATATTATACACGGATGGGTCACGCCTATGACATTATACACGGATGGGTCTCAGTTCTTTGCCAATAGCACCGGGGAAGAGAAAGAAGGACAAACAGGCAGTGTGTCCTCTGGAAGGGACTCCCTCCTGCGGGTATAAAGGACTGGATTTCGGTCTCCAAGGGCCTACGGGAGGCGATCATATCTGGTCAACCTTCCCAGCGCTGGAGGTTCCCAGTGTCCGCCTGAGAATCAAAGGTTTTCAAAGGGACAGGTAATCAGCATTTACTGAGGTCAATAAGAACAGCTAGTGGGGAAGCAGGGACCCGGGCAGGAGCCCCTGCAGGGTCCCCGTGAGGACACATGGGGCGGCGTTTACCAGGAAGGGAAGGGACCGTCACCCCCGCAGCAGGAAGGAGGGGCTGGGGGCGCAGATACCAGGACGTCATGATGCTGATTCTAAACCACGTGTGTCACGCTCAGCCCTGGGCTCACTCGTCCCGTCGTCACCACGTCTGCTTCCTCGTCACCTGTGCGGGCAGCTCTTTGGGACCCAGGGCGGCTCTGGGCCCCGGGCAGAGGTCCCTTTGTCCTGTGTTCACACCAGCAGGTTTGAGGCCCCCGACGGGCCCCGCAGCCCAGACTCCATTGTCCAGGGGCCCCCCCTTATTTTAGTGTTCATATCCCTTTCATGTGATCCTCTATTCTGCTCTTTACAGATTCCTTGTTTCTCGCGAGTGGATAATATTCCAGGGCAGACGTGCATATAATATCGATAAATAACATCGTCTTTATCCTCGGAGCCACGGGCGGACCCGTGGGCCGTTTCCACGTCTGGGGTGTTATTAATAACGCAGCTATGAACAGAGGGGTGCCTATCATTTCTCATTGCTGTTTTGGGGTTCCCAGCATTTGTTCCCAGAGGTGGGGTCGCTGGGTCAGAAGGCAGATGCATTTTTAGTGTTTTGAGGACCCTGCACGCTGGTCTCCCCAGGGGCTGCCTTCCCGCCCACTGTGCCCCGAGGGTCTCCTTTCTCCACGTCCTCGCCGGCCCGTTTCATGCACTGGCTCTCTGAGGGCGGCCATGTGGATCCCACGAGGTCACGCGTCCTCGCGGTCCCCGTCCAGGTCGCAGGCGCAGAAAGGGAAGGTCCCGCAGCAGGGCTGCAGCCACGGCCGCCAGACAATGCGGCTCAGCGACAGCTGTCCGGGCACCGGGCTCAGCGTCTCCCTGTGCCTGTCCACCGCCTCGGCCAGCCTGGCGACCACCGCGTGGAACAGGGGCTCCGCGCCGGGGGACAGGGGCCGCGCCTCCGCAGGGTCCCGGGAGAGGTCGAAGAGCAGAGGGGGGCTGTGCTGGGTCACGCCGTCCCCCGAGCAGGGGCACACGCCTCGGCCGTAGCAGGCCCCGGCTCCCTGGGGCTGGAATGTGGGCGTCATGTAATGGACCTTCCAGAGCCTTCCACCTGAACGCAAACAGGGCGGCAGTCAGGGCGGCAGGAGCCCCGCGGAGCACACACGCCCGGGTCAGGGACCGGTGCTGGGCCACGGTCGTCACCTCCCGTGTGACTCAGAGAAAGGGAGAGGGGAGAGAGCAAGGGCAGAGGCGCACGTGAGGCAGCCACACTGCCAAATCTGCGTGCAGGCATGCACACACATGTGCCACGTGCGCACACCCAGGCAGGGCACACGTGTCACACTTGTACGCGGGTGCCGCTGTGCATGGACACAGGTCACATGTGCACACGATTGCAGTGCTATTGTGCATGGGTGTGCACACATGTGCTGGTCTGCACAGGTGTGCACGCGTGCGCTGTCTGCACAGGTGTGCACACGTGTGCATGTGCATGCGTGTGCTGTGCTCCCAGCACGGAGAAGCAAAGGGACTCATTCCAAAGTGCTCAGCGGGGATCAGAATCCCAGGTACCCCTGCGATATGCTTCCCCTTGGCCCTACTTTCCTCGCGGCACCACGTCTGCAGGCAGGCAAGGAGGGCAAAGGCCTTGCTATGTCCTCCCAGGGCGCACTGGGACCCGTGGTCCCTCAGGAAGCTGGTCACGGCACAGCACGGAGGGAAGCCCGCGCATCCCTCCACCCACCCCTGGGGCCCTGGCTAGGGGCCTCCTGCAGACACTGAGGGGCTCTTCTCGGCTGTGGAGGGAAGGGTCTGCTCCGTGACAGCGAATGTCCCGTGTGTGCGCGGCCCGGCTGCGGGGCCCAGGCGTGTCGCGTCACGCTAGCCTCGCTGTCACTGTGAAGGTGGTTTTGTTTTGTTTTGTTTTTTTGGTAGATGAGTTTAACATGCACATCAGGAGACATGGAGTAAAGCAGATGGTCCCCCCTCGTGTGGGTGGGCCTCATCCCATCACCTGAAGAATTTAAGGGAACAACGGCGGACGGCGCCAGGGAGGACATCCTGCCTCCCAAGAACAGCACAGACCTTCTGCCGCAGCGTCCAGCCCGCAGACTCGAGACAGCAGCGTCCACACCATACAGGCTTCCGGCCTGCCCGGCACGGTTGCCTTTGCTACCCCACAGCCACGGGAGTCAGCTCTTCAGAACGTCTCTCTCTGTCTCCATCCACCCGTCCATCCATCCCTCCCTCCATCCATCCATCCATCCATCCATCCACCGACCCATCCATCCACCCGTCCATCCATCCCTCCATCCATCCATCTATCCATCCACCCATCCACCCATCCATCATCCATCCATCATCCATCTTTCCTTTCATCTATCCACCCATCCACCCATCCATCATCCACCCACCCATCCATCATCCACCCACCCACCCATCCATCCCTCCATCCCTCCACCCACCCACCCATCCATCCATCCCTCCATCCATCCATCCCTCCCTCCATCCATCCACCCATGCATCCATCCCTCCATCCATCCATCCCTCCCTCCATCCACCCACCCACCCATCCATCCATCCCTACATCCATCCACCCATGCATCCATCCCTCCATCCATCCATCCACCCACTGACTCATCCATCCATCCATCCGTCTGTCCACCTACATACCCACCCTCCCCCTTGGTCCCATGTCCCTGGAGGACCCTCCCAGACAGCAGCCGCCACTGTCGGGCCGGCGTGGACTCACGCTCCCTGTCGTGCCACCGCGCTGCGTGCAGATGCGTCCCGCAGTAATGGAACAGGAACTCGTGGGCCGAGTGGTCTGCGGTCCCTTGCAGCAGGGGCAGCAGGCTGCGGCCATCGATCACCCTGGTTCAGGGGAGAGACACGAGGGAGGCATCAGACCAGGGCCCCTAGGACGGCGCTTTGCAGCTGGGCAGAAAGCCCAAGGCCACGGGGGCCGCAGCTGACAGAGCGTGGGGCAGACACCGCCATGTCCCTGACCTGCCACCGGATTGCAGGCGGCTGAGCAGGACACAGAGTGTTGTAGGAAGACCCAAAGGCATGACCTCCCAGGGGCGTTTGTTACGCAGCATTGTGTACAGAGCGCACACACGCACACACACGCCACTCTGACCCTGGATGTTAACACAAGGTCTCCAATCCCAGCAGCACCACCCAGGCCCATGACACATTCCACATGTTGTCACACGTATGACCGGATGGGCATGGCACCTGCAGGTCCTTCCTGACAAACATGGTAGAATCATGGAAACGCCGTAACCTGAATTTAACGTAGAGATGTAGGGCCTCTTCTTACAGCAGGAAAGCCCTGGGAGCTACGTGTTACTTTCCGTTTCACGGCACCCACACTGCGATGGTTTCCTTTCTGCGTGCACTTGGCCAGGCGTTTGGTGAAACCCTAGTCTGCGTGTTATAATGAAGGTGTTTTGTAAGTTGGCCGGTGCCCACGGCCGCGGCCGCCGAATAGCACACAGCGGCCCCCAGGACGAGGGCGGGCCGCGTCCGGTCAGGTGACGGCTGCCCACGGCAAAGACCGAGGCTTCCGGGAAAAGATGGGATTCAGCCCCACCGCCAACACGGAAGTTCTGCCTGCACGTCCAGCCTGCCGGCCTGACACGGGACGTCCATTTGTCCGCGTCTCCAACGGCGTGAGTCCCTTTCTCAAAAGAAATCTCATTCTATTCTCCTGCAAACACATACACACACCCGGGCTGCGGCTTTCTCTCGTCTCGTAAACAAAGAAAACGAATAACATGCTTTTTCTGTGATGACGGCTGCGGGGGGCGGGGCACCTCATGCTATCATCCCTTACACGAGAGTGTTTATTTCACGCATGAGTTGAAATAAAATAAAAGGATCCACATATTGGCTCAGAGCCGTGGCTGGGCTCAGAGCACCGTCCTGAGCACCTAAAGGTCGCAGGTTCGATTCCCAGTCAGGGCACGTCCCTAGGTGGTGGGTTCGATCCCCAGTCGCGGTACGTCCACGAGGCAACCATGCGATGTTTCTCTATCTCTGTCTCTTTCTCTCTGCCCCTTCCTGTCCAAGCCTATTTCTGGGTGAGGAGTAAGCAACGATATATCGATGTCTATTCTCTTTTCTCTTGTATGAGACGGACCCTTTGCCCAAGGGCTCGTCTCCCAGCGAGAAATCATTTTTAAATCCTAGTATCGTAGCTTCCCCCACACGTGGGCGGAACGGCATCTCAGGAAATGATGGAGCAACGTCTTTCCAGGGCTCCCGTTCTACCAAGTTCATGTCTCTCCCCCTGGATAAGGAGCGGCCTAAAATTTCACTAAAACTGCGGAACCGAGAGCTTGACCCCGTAGTTTATGGGATCTTAGGCTTTACCGCGCTGGGTTACTTCACAGTGATGTGTCCCTGACCTTGGAGGAGGTGCAATTTCTTTTTTACTGTTCTCACGTGGTCTGTGTTCCCCCTCAATCTGAACCATCTCCAGAGCTGGGGAGCGGGGTCTCGCCGCACACGTACCTGTCCCGGGGCACCTCGCCGCCGCCCAGCTGCACTACGGTGGGGAAGACGTCCATGAGGGTGGTGGGCTCCGGGACCACCCTGCCGGCGGGCAGCACCCCGGGCCAGCGGAATATCCCGGGCACGCGGATGCCGCCTTCCCAGCCGCCCATGCCTTTGCCGCCTGGAAGGAAATGATGCCGTTAGGACCGAGCAGATTGTGCAAACGAGACATGCACCTCCATGCACGTGTCTGTCTGTCTGTGTACAGACACCCCCGTGCTGAGCTGCCCATGGGGCAGCTGCTATTTCCCAAAATTGGCCACAGTGATTGTTCTAGAACCTTGTGATGCCCTCCCCGCCCCGGGCAGCTGGAGTCCCCATCCTTTCCCCGTGAAATTCGGGGTGTCTTTGTGATCCCCCATCACACAGGACAGGGATATCTGTTCAGAGGCATCCCTGGGATTTTGCACAAACACGCAGGGGTCCTCATCTGTTTTTCTTTCTTGTTTTTCTGGACGGAGTGGGCATGGGGCCTGGGGACCTCCTTCCTCCTCCTCCTCTCTGAGCTCCGCAGCGTCCCCGCTGTCCTGCGTTCTCTCCCTGACCGTCCAAGTCCTTCCTGTGGAAGGGGAACCCCCGCCAGGGGCCTGTGGCGATGGGAGGGCGTCCCGTCTACCTCTCGCCAAAATGCAAACGGCGGTTAAGCACAGACGACTAGTATTTCTTCGTAACATACAGGTAACGATGAACCGCACGGTCGCCTCCTGAGGAACTCCCGGTAGGGAAATGAGGGCGAGCATGGCATGGTGGGAGACTGAAACAGGACCGTGATCAATACGTGCTTCCGTACGGGGGTTCTCATTGTGACGCTATTGCTGTAGTTCCCCCAGGGCAGCGTCCAATGGCGGCCGGGCAGGAGGTGTCGGTGGGGGGGCGGACGTCTGGCGGGGCTCCGCGGGGTGCTGCTCTGGGTCCCACGCATCTGAAAGCAAGGCGCCGGCTCTCCGCGCTCCGACATGAAGCCTCAGAGGAGGAATTCACCTCGAAGCTTGTTCGGGGTGTTGGAAAAACACCTTCATTGCGGTTGTAGGACGGAGGTCCCCAGTCCCGTGCGAAGGGGGTCAGCCTCACGTGTTCAGGTAACCGGCACCGTCGCGGCAGCAACGGCTGGTCAAGGCCTCGTGTTTCACGTCTGTCTCACTTCTTCCACTTTGTTGGGTTCTCCAGGGAAACAGACGAACAGGGTGAGTGGATGCACAGGTGGATGGACGAATGAAAGGATGGATGGAAGGATGGATGGATGGAAGGATGGATGGATGGATGGAAGAACAGATGGATGGATGGATGGATGGATGGATGGATGGGTGGATGGATAGATGGGTGGAAGGATGGATGGATGGATGGATGGATGGATGGATGGAAGGATGGATGATGGATGGATGGAAGGATCGATGGATGGAAGGATGGATGAATGGAAGAACAGATGGATGGATGGATGGAAGGATGGATGAATGGAAGAACAGATGGATGGATGGATGGATGGATGATGGATGGATGGAAGGATGGATGGATGGAAGGATGGATGGATGGATGGGTGAATGGATAGATGGGTGGATGAATGGGTGGATGAATGAATGATGGATGGATGGATGGATGGATGGGTGGATGGATGGATGGAAGGATGGACAGATGGAAGGAAGAACAACAGATGGATGGATGGATGGATGGATGGATAGATGAATGGAAGGAAGGATGGATGATGGATGGATGGAAGGATGGAAGGAAGAACAGATGGATGGATGGATGGAAGGATGCATGGAAGGAAGGATGGATGATGGATGGATGGAAGGAAGGATGGATGGATAGATGGGTGGATGGTGGATGGATGGATGGATGGAAGGATGGATGGGTGGAAGGAAGGATGGATGGAAGGAAGGATGAATGATGGATGGATGGATGGAAGGATGGGTGGATGGAAGGATGAATGGATGATGGATGGATGGAAGGAAGGATGGATGATGGATGGATGGAAGGAAGGATGGATGGATAGATGGGTGGATGGTGGATGGATGGATGGATGGAAGGATGGATGGGTGGAAGGAAGGATGGATGGAAGGAAGGATGAATGATGGATGGATGGATGGAAGGATGGGTGGATGGAAGGATGAATGGATGATGGATGGATGGAAGGAAGGATGGATGATGGATGGATGGATGGAAGGATGGATGGGTGGTAGAGAAGGTAGAAGCATAATAGATAGATATATGAGAGGTGAAGCCAGATAAATAAAGCCAACAAAGCGAAAAGTCACGGCGTCCAAGCTCAGCGCGGAGGGCCTGTCGGGAAAGTCAATGTTCTGATGCCATTTCAGTGACTTCCAATGCCCTGCCTGTCTTGCTTTGGGGGGTTCCCAATGCATTTCAGCAAAGATGGGACCCCTATTTTTTTTAAACTCTATCAGACTTAAAAAAAAAAAAATCAACGTACTCATGGAAAGGAATTATGCCCTACCCCTGAGGCGCTCTGTCGGAAGAAGAGCATGTGCACCGCTTGGGTTCCGCCTTTCATTTAGAACCAGATTTCTTGTGACTTTAGCTTAATTATCGGTATCGCCCTTCTATAGAAATGGAGGCCCTTTCAGGGGAGGGCAGGTGTCTCTCTCTCTCTCTCTCTCTGCGGCATTGAGGTACAACGTGGTCTAGAGTAGAGACCCCGAAACTACGCCTTGAATTCGTTCGTTTTGGCTCCTGCAGCATCTGCCGCCGGCATGACTGGGGCTGCGGGCATCGGTCACGTATGTGGACTGGGCCCCTCCCGTCCGTCTGTCGGCCTTACCTCTGTAGATTCCGTTCCATCCCCCGAGCTGCCCGAGTCCTTCGTCCCTTGCCTCCAGGTGGCCCCCGTGATCGGAGGTGAAATACGTGAGCGTGCGGTTTTCCAGACCGCGTTCTTCCAGCGCACGGAGAATTTCACCTGTTTTCCGGAAAACGGGCCATGTCAGGAGCAAGGGAAGAAAACGGGGTCAGGGCACGGAGCCCCGGTCCCCGTTTCGGGAACAGCCAGCCCTCGCTATAGACAGTCACCCAGAGGGGCCGCGGTCCCCAGGAGGCCACCGTTACGAACAGGAGCGTGACACGGGGAGATGGAGCTCGCGGTTCCGACGCCGGAGGCATCGGAATCTTGCTTACAAAGGTGACCGCCGTTCAGAGAACGCGAGAACACACTCCGCCGATAGGCTGCCCATGGCGTGTTGGCGATGGTTGCGTGTCTGTAAGTGTGTGAAGGTGGAAATGTGCTGAGCAACGGTGATCTTGGTGGTCCCTGTCCGCACGGGACAAAGCCGGGACTCTGAGCCTCCGTGGTCGCTGGCATGTGGCATGTGGCATAGGGCGGCCAGGACGCATCAGGACAGAGCCCTGCAAAGCTCACAGTTGCTTTATCCATGGGGACCCCCCAGACGCTGAAATCGTGGAAAGTCTAGATGATAAAGCATAAGGAAATCTGGGGCCCCGGAAATACAGGCTGAGACAACAGCCTGCCACCCACGTCTCTGCGCTGAGGTCATCTGCCTGTTGACGTGACCCAAAGCCTCGTGGCAATTGTCTCAAGACACCCTGTTATAAACAGCATCATAAACGGGGCCCCTTTTAAAATGCAGCCGGAATTCAGACCCAGAGGGGCTGCCCGGCATGTCGGGGGCCTCCAACCTGCGGATGTGAACACGGGACAAAGGGACCTCCGCATGGGGTGCAGGGCTGCCCTGGGTCCCAAAGAGCTGCCTGCACAGGTGACGAGGAAGCAGACGCAGTGACGACGGGACGGTGAGCCCAGGGCTGAGCAGGACGCACGTGGTTTAGAATCAGCGTCACGACGTCCTGGTATCTGCGACCCCAGCCCCGCCTTCCTGCTGCGGGCGTGACGGTCCCTTCCCTTCCTCGTCAACGCCACCCCCGTGTGTCCTCACGGGGACCCCATGTCGGTCACTGCTTCCCCACCAGCTGTTCTCACTGATCACAAACACACATGGTTGCCTCTCCCTTCGAAACCCTTGTTTTCGGGGGAACCGTGTCCCGGACGGCCAGGAACGTCACGTCTACGATATTTTAACCGTCTGCCATCGCTCTGGTCTCTTGAGGCCACAGAAGGAAAGCGACGTTGGGCCGCTGTCCCGGAAGACAGGACTCTGCGTCCCTTCCCGTCGCATCTCGTGAGGGCTTTCCAGGGTGGCCTTTGCGGGAGGGTGACGTTGCGCCCATAGAAGAAGGCATGGCCGACACCCCAGGAGCGCGCGCATGATGACGGGGCAGGATTTTCTCGCTCTCCTTTCTTCTCTCTTGTTCTGTGACCTGGTTCATCGTCAAAGGGCCCATCTGTCAACATTCTCTGACTCACCTACAAGCCAGTCCATCTCCTCCACGCTGTCCCCATACAGGCCGTGCCGGCTCCTCCCGAGGAACGCGTCCGTGGTCACCAGAGGGACGTGCACGTGCAGCAGAGACACAAAGAGCAGGAACGGCCGGTGCTGGTTTCTGGAAGGAGGGAAACACCCTTCAAGTACAACGGCACCGGGTCCGGGGCGATGGGATCCGTGACGTTGGAGCAGGGACCTGCGTTTTGGAGACCGGTCCCCCTCCAACCCATCGGCCCAGAGTTTTGCTTTCAAAATCCCAAAGACGATGAAGAGATGCAGATGCCCTGAGAACTCCTCTCTTCTTTGCCATGTCATGCTTTCAGATGCGCAGCGGCCATAGGAAAGGACGCTCAAGCTCACCAGCCGTCAGAGAGATGCAAAGTAAAACCACAATGAGACACCACTTCCCACCTGTCAGAACGGCCGTCATCAACCAATCAACGAAGAACAAGTGTCGGCGAGGACGTGGAGAAGAGGGGACCCTAGTGCGCTGCTGGTGGGAACGCAGCCTGGGGCAGCGACTCTGGGAAACAGCATGGAATTACCTCAAAAAACTAAACATGGAGCTGCCTCTTGATCCGGCGATTCTACTTTTGGCTACTAATCAGAAGAAACCCAAAACACTAATTCAAAATGAGAGAGGCACCCCTATATTCATCACAGCATTATTCACAGTCGCCCAGAGATGGGAACTACAGAAGTGCTCATCAATAGGCGGGTGGATGAAGAGGCCGCGGTACGTTCACACGAGGGAATACTACGCAGCCATGAAAAAGGATGGATTCTTACCCTTGGCGACAACATGGATGGACCTAGAGGGCGTTACGCTCGGTGAAGTAAGTCAGACAGGGAAAGACAAAGAGCGTAATATCTCACGTATGTGTGGAATCAAAAAAAAAAAAAAAAAACAAAGCAAAAGAATTAAACCAACAGCCCAGAAACAGATGCACACACACACAGAACAGACCGGTGGTGGCCCGAGAGCACGGGGTGGGGGCTGATTGTAGAAAGTGAAGGGACATTGGTGTTCACAGAACAGTCACGGGTCCACCCCGGGGAACACAGTCAATAAGACGGTGCTCACTATGCGTGGGGCCAGGCGGGTGCTGGAGATATCGGGGGGATCCCTTGGTAAGGGACATAAACGTCTAACCAGTCGGCCGCACGGCTGATAGTAACAGGATATGGAATGTCCCCTGTCATGGAAAAATACATCGAGCCGAGAAAGAAAGTGGGTGAATGACCTTTCAAGGAAGGAATCCGCTTCCCTCAGCAGAAGACCGGTGGTTCTTTCCAAAACCATGGGTTGCTGGATGACGTCATAGTCCCTCATCAGAAGACAGTTCCAGCGACGCACGAAGCCGAAGCTGGCGTACCAGGCGGCGAAGAACAGGCAGAGGAGGCCGGCCGCCCCCGTGACCGCCTTCCAGGGGACGGAGAGGGCCCCGGACGCCTTGGCCGCGGCCGTGGTCAGGACGCCCAGGGCCATCCACTGGGTGTAGCGCCAGAGCCTCGCTCTGAGGGCCGCGTCCACCTCGGGGGGCCGGCCCGGGTGGCAGTCGTTGACCAGCGTGAAGGGCGTGCCGTAGAAGTAGCCGAAGCCGTGGGCCAGCGGGTGGTGGCAGGCGTCCGTGCGGGACTCGCAGTTCAGGCCCTGGTGCCATTTTCCTGGGGACAGGAGCAGACCGTCACGCGAGAAAACGCACCCGTGCCGTCCTTGTCAGACGCGGGTCCCCTCGTTGGGCTCTCCGGGCTGTTCCCAGGACCGCAGACGCGCGGGACAGCGAGAACAGGACAGACGTCGGAACGAGAGAAGGAAGGATAGAGATTTCAAGGAGAAAAGGGCGTTGGCACATCCAGGGAGAAGAAGAGGCCCATCTGCCGAGACGGTGACGTCCGTGAACACCTCCCACGTTGGAAACAACCCAAGGGAGTCTGGGCACCAAATGTGGGTTCGGACACGGGCCCTTCTCCCGCCGTAGGGACCGCGGTTTCGGTAGCCACGGCTCCCCCGGGGGAACGCAGTACCTATGAGGCCCGTGGTGTAGCCCCGCCGCTGCAGGATTCTCGCAAACGTGGTCTCGTTCTGGGGGAGGCCGCCCGAGCCCCCGTTCCACATCAGCGCCCGGTACCCGTCGTGGGCGTCCATGCCTGTGGGGTGGAGCAGAGAGCACTCGCTCGGATCCTTTGGGCGGCTGTGGGCACTCGCCACGGGGGAGGAGCGTGCCCGGCCCTCCAGGGGACCCTCGCCGGGCCTGGCGTGGCTTTTGATGGTCGCAAGGCTGGAGGGAGGGGGTCCTCATGGCATCTTGTGGGTCGAACAGACGCATCGACGAGAAGCCCCCGGCCCCAAACGTCAGGAGGGCTGAGGCTGAGAGGCCCGGAGTCTTCCCGGGAGTCTGCTTGTCTGTCTGTCTACCTACCTACCTACCTATCTATCCGTCATCTATATCCATCCACGCATTTATCATCGGTCTCTTTATCTGTCCATCCATCCGCACATCCATCCACCCATCCATCATCCATCCATCCATCCCATGGACGTTTCTCTCCCTCTCTCTCTCCCTTCACGTCCCTCGACAAAGACATAAAACCTAAAAAGAAAGAAACCCACCGGATCTGAGAGCGTGTCTCCCGGTCAGGAACGCTGCTCGGCTCGGGGTGCAGAGCGGGGCGGCCGCCAGGTGCTGGGTGAGCCTCACGCCTTCCCGAGCCAGCCGGTCGATGTTGGGGGTCCTGAGCAAAGCGCACCCACGTCACTGTCAGGAAGGGGATGTACTCCCAGCTGCGGCAGGTCCCGGCATGAGTCCCTCCTTGGAAACAGGGCCTTTGCACATGAGACTAAATAAAGGAGCTGAGAGGAGGCCGTCTTGGATCAGGGGAGCCCCGCGTCCAGGGACAGTGACCTTAGAAGGGACGGCAGAGGAGACGCAGACCCGGAGGGGAAGCCACGCGGAGACAGAGGCAGAGACGGGAGGGACGCGGCCCCCCGCCCAGGGACGCCTGAAGCCCCCGGAGCTGGGAGAGGCGGGAAGGACCGTCCCTGGGGCCTGGGAAGGGAGCGCGGCCCTGGGACCCCTGGACCTCAGACGCCTGGTCTCCGGGACGGAGACAGGATGAACTCTTGTGGTTTTAATCCCCCCGTGCGTGGCCAGTTCTTCAGGCAGCAAAGGAAGCAGACACCCAACCCACCATAGTCCCATGTTGTGGAGAAGGGGACTTATTTCCCTCTGGAAAAATCATTTTTTTTCAGTGTTGAGATCTGACATAGTCAAGAATCGCTGCCTTTCCGCAGACAGATTTTGACTGCATCATGGATGCAGACACCCCCTCACAGCCCCACCAGCGACACCACCAGCCCGGGTACCTCAGTGTGTGGTTCCCGTAGCAACCGAGGTCCCCGATGCCAAGGTCGTCCGCCATGATCAGCAGGATATTTGGTGGCAAGGCATCCGCTGCTTTGAATTCGTGAGCCCTCAGAAGCAGACACAGCGTGACCAGCGCCGGCCAGAAGCCCCTGGAGAGAAGCGCAAACGGCGTGCAGGGATGTCTATACTTTGGAATGAAAAGTCACCCTTCCCACCTTGGCTGGTGTGGCTCGGGGGACGGAACATCAGCCTGTGAACCAAAGCGTCACCGGTTCGATTCCCAGTCAGGGCACAGGCCTGGGTGGTGGGCCAGGCCCCCAGTTGGGGGCGCACGCGAGGCAACCAGACAGGCATGTTTCTCTCCCTCTCTGTCTCCCTCCTTTCCCCTCTCTCTAAAAATGAATAAAATATTTCAAAAAAAAATAAAATAAAAAGTCACCCTTTCCAACCAGCTCGCCGGTCACCCGTGCGCTTTTCCACTAATTCAGGGCTTAAGCAGGAACTGCGTCGCCTTGCCCAAGGACACGCACCGCGAAAGCCTAGATGAGGCCGGTGTGCCAAACTTGGTTTGTTTTGAATCCAGGCCCCTCCTTCCCGCCACTGCCTGATTGGGCCCCAGAAGCGTCACCGAAGGGCGGGTTAGGAGGGTGACGCGCGTTCAGGGCGGCGCCGCCTCCGTTTCCCGGTGCGGAGGGGCTCAGAGTCCCGGGAGTTCGGTGCGCCATGACGCAGGCGGCCCGGGAGGGTCGGGGCGGAGGGGCGTTCACATGTTAAAAGCACCCCAGACAGGACCCGGAGATACAGCACAGCCGTGTGGACTGTACCGATCCCTCGAGGATTTGAAAGGCCCGTTGTCCGCGGGCGTCCGGAGCGCACGGGCGACCCTGCGCAAGGGGACTTGGAGCGGACGGGGCGGATCCCAGGCTCTCCTCGCCCTATAACCCGAAGGGACGAGGCTACGGTGTGGCCCTGGCGGCGATCCACGGCTCTGGGCTGTCAGCCCCAGCGTATCCTGGGGTCCCGAGCAGGGCCCCCGGTCTGTCCGCATTCCGCGACGGCGCCCAGGTGCGACGGCCCTTCGGAGACTCGGGGAGTGATGGCCGTGCACCGCAGGGCCCAAAACGGGGGTGGCCCCGGACGGGACGGGGTGTGGCGGGAGAATGGGGTGTCTTGGGGAGTATTGTGGGGGCACCGGGCGTGTGCGAGTGTTGGAGGAGGAGGAGCGCGGGGCGGGCCGTGGCGCTGTGGCGCGTGTGGAGTGAGGTCAGGCGGCAGGCACTCCACACGAGGGCGTGTCTTGGAGAGCGGGGGGCGGACCCAGCCGGCCTGGCTCTGACGTTCTCCCCTTCCCCCCCCCCCCCACTTCCTCCTTTTTCCTCCACTCCGCCTCCGTACCCCGCGGGGCGGGGCTTTGTCGACACCCCTGCTCTTTTGTGCCGCGTCCGGAAGCCCACTCTTCCCCGGGTACCCACGCTCACCCTGGACTCCCCTCTTCTTTCTTCCCATAATCTCCACCCCATGCCCCAAGCCGAGGTGAGGGCTGTGTCCCGGGGTCCCACGCACCTGGCAGCGGGTGTGGCGCGTCCCCTCTGCCCCATGGGCCCCACTGCGCTGAGCCAGCAAGACGCGCAGGACCTTGCCCCGAGAGCTCTGGGCGCCCGAGTCCCACCCCCGGGGCTGTATAATCTGCGGGGTGGGGCCTCTCCCTCCCTAATCCGTTTAACCTCCTGGGCCTTCCGGGAGTTAATCTTTGAAACCGGTTCTCCCGGGTCCTGCCGGTTCCAGTGGCCGCCCCCCTCCCAGGCAGACCGGGACGGAGGAGGAGCTGAGGAATCCGGGCTGGATTTGGGCACACCTCCCGAATTCTGGGTTTCCCCGAATCACCGGGGCGTCTGCGCACCAAGGAGCGTCCCCTGGAAACGGTTCCAACCGGAAAAACACGACGTCCTCATCCATGTCGAAATGATAACCCCACGCCCTTTAATGGGGTGCCCGCCAGCGCGCACCGCGGCCCCTCGTCCCCCTTGGTGTGTACAGACCCGTATGACGAAGAAGCACGTTACTGTGGGACTTGAGCTCTGGGGCCGCGGAGGACGCTGGGGTCCTTTGTGAAGAAACCCAGTAGCGGGAGGGACTTTGCTTGTCCCTGGCTTGTTGCCTGCGTGGGCAGCTCTTCGCCGTGCGTTTGATTTGGGGGCGTCTGTGGCGTTCTGGTTCCTTTCTGATTACAACGGGCCTCTTTCTTCTCCAACCACACGGGAGATTGGAGCTCACAGGGGCGTTTTATTCGGTCCCCAGTGAGGAAATGCAGGCCCCAGCCACTCAGGGTTCCCCGGCTGCTGGGCTTCACGCGCCCCCTTCGCGGTCACACCAGCACAGGGGGAACACACCGCAGCAGGGCTGCAACCATGGCCTCCACAGGTTGCCACGCGTGTCCAGCTGCAGGGGGACGGGGCTGAGGGTCCGGCGGTGCTCGTCCACGGCCTGGGCCACTCTGTCCACCACCTGATAAAACGAGGGCTCCGTGGCCGGGGTGAGGGCGTGGGCCTCGGAAGGGTCTCTTGAGAGATCAAAGAGCAGAGGCGGGTCGTGGTGGACCACGGCGTCCCCGGAGCACGGGCAGACCCCGCTCCCGTAGCAGGCACCCGCTCCGTCTGGGTGGAAGACGGGAGTCACGTAGTGGACCTTCCAGACGGCTCCTCCTGGAGGGAGACAAGAATGGCAGAGGGTAGTGGAGAGAAATAGGGTGTGCTGCTGGACAGAGGCCCGGGTGGGAAATGGGGGGAACGTCCACCCAAGAGTCAATGGAGAAACAGAATCGGCATGGCCACGCAGTGGAATAGTACGCAGCCCTGAACAGGAGCGAGGCTCTGGCTCAGGCTGCAGCGTGGGTGGAGCTTGAACACAGGATGGTGCATGGCATGTGATTCCGTGTATGGGAAAGATCCAGAACAGGCAAACCCATGGACAGAGAGGGTGGGTTGGTGGTCTCCAGGGAATGGGGGCATGAGTGATTGATGGTGACGGGGTCTCCTTTTGCAGGGTGAGAATGTTCTGGGATTAGACGGTGGTGATGGTGATACAGCCCTGTGACGGTGCAAAACGCTGCTGAGTTGCACACGTGAACGTGGTAGGTGAACGGGGCTGCCTTACGTGTTTGCGTCTGTCCCTTCCAAAAATTCACCTATCGGAGGCCTGACCCCCGGGTGGGAGGTGGGGCCTCTGGAGGTGATTAGGGTTAGAGGAGGTTCTCCAGATGGAGCCCCTGGGATGGGGCTCATGTTCTTAGAAGAAGAGAGGCCAGAGGCCCCCCTCGGAGACGCATCCAGCCGCAACCCAGGAGAGGTCCTGCCGCGTCCCAGCCACGCTGGCGGGCGCCTTGACTGTCCAGCGTCCAGAACTGAGAAGCAGGGTCTGCGGTGGACCCGCCCCCGCGTCTGGTCCGCGGTGTTCCGTCTCGGCAAGCCCAGCGGACTAAGCCCCTGAATCACACGTCAATGAAGCGGCTTCAAAGAGCTTGTGTGCGCGGGAGTTTCATCCATGCCTGCTCAGAGGCTTGCCGAAGCAGTAGGTGTCCTCGGTGACATTTTTTTGCAAGAGACTCTGTGGCTACGAAGGAGCAAGCGTGGGTGGGGAGAGCTGCTGCCCCTAGACCTAGTTCAGCCCCGGAGCCGTCTTGGCCAGGAGAGACTAAGGTGCCCCCCAGCCTGTGTTCTGAGGTGTCTGCTGTGTTGGGAGGGAGGACCCAGGCCCCCCGTAGCACCCTTTCCGCCCCTGCACGGGCAGCCGCTGGGCGGGCGCAGAGCAGGACTCTGGTGGCCTGGCCTTATGCAGGTCACAGGCACCCAGAGGTTCAGGAACAGAAGGACAAGGGGAGCCAGGAAGGTGGCTGAGGCTGGCACCTGGGAAGGAGAGGCAGAGGCACCCCCACATGCCCAGCAGGCGTGGGCCACCAAGAGCTCCTACGCGGAGGTTGGGGCGACACCTTCCTCCACGGCCTCGGAGGCAGGACAGGGAGACGCGGAGAGGCTCCTTGACATGTGGAAGAAGGGAAACCGAGGCAGAATAGTTCAGGAAGGCCCGGCAGTTAACAGCAGTTTACAGGCAGCTGGGGAATCACGGGGTTTTATCTTCCGCAAGCAAGGACGCTTGGGACTGAATGGTTGACGCAGGCCGGGCCACTCCCGAGCAGAGTGGCCTCGCCCCCGGCCCCTCTCCAATGTTGCTTTCTAAAAATAGAACGAGGCCTGGCTGGTGGGGCTCCGTGGACGGAGCGCCGGCCTGCGCCCCAAAGGGTCGCCGGTTCGATTGGGAACAGCCGTCCGGGGGAAAAGAACAGACTTGTTAGGTTAGAGACAGGCTTGCACACGCATGCACATGTGCGAGTACGCATGCATGTGAGTACGTGTGCATGTGTGCCAGTGCGTGTGCATGTCCGCGTGCCTATGAAAGTACTGTGTGCAAGCGCGCATGCATGTGCGGGTGCGCGCGTGTGTACGGAAAACCCGCGATGTAACGCCTGCGCCATGGGTAGCAGCCGCCCCCTACGAGGAACAGCTGGAAGGAAGCTGCTGGGAAGAGGGGGGATCCAACCACAGAGCAGACGAGGAGCCCGTGGGAGAGGTCAGCCGCCCCCACGCGGAGGGCGGGGGACGGAAGCCCGCGTGGCGCTGTCACCCCCGCCTACTCACGGTCGCGCGGGTGCCAGCGAGCGGCGTGCAGGAAGCTCTCGCAGTAATGCAGCAGGAACTCGTGGTGCGCGCGCGGGCCGGTGCCCAGCAGCAGGGGCAGCAGGTCCCGGCCGTCCGTCACCCTGCGGGGCGCGGCCGGGCACTGAGGGGCGCGGCGCACGGACGGGGGGGCGCGCGCGCGCGAGCCTCGGCCAGTGTCAGGGCGCACGGGGGTGGCCGCTCGCCTCCCCAGCTGCCCGCACACCGTCCACGCAAAGCTCCGCAGCAGCCAGCTCGCTCGGGGTGCTACCTCCCTCCGACCTGACCCTGCACCCCCAAATAAGCCACCGTGTCGCTGGAACACCGTTTTGTGGGGGGATGATTTTTAAACGTATGTCAATATATAATATACACACGGAGTAAGTAAAACTATATAAAGTATACATTATAGAGGGGCTTCCGTAATTTAATTATGTATTCATCTCTAGGCTGTTAAAATTATGAAAATAATTTTATTTCCTGGCTCGTTCTCCCCAGGTTTTGTAGGCATATTAAGGGAAGAAAAACGGAAACCCTAGAAAATTTCTGTACCGCCCGGACGTGACAGTGATTCCTTATGCTGGATCGTTAGATGTTCTCCTTGATGGGCCCCACTTCCCAGCCGGGAAAAGACAAATTGGCTATTTCTTGGGTATAAAATGCAGTGGACACCTGACCCCAGTGGGCATTGAGAGGGGCCTGGAGTCTCCCCAGGTCCTGACTTCCCGACCCCTGGCCTCGCACCGGTGGCAGCCCCGTGGGGCAGCGATGCCGCCTCCAGGCAGCACACCGGGAGTGCCCCCCTGCGCCTCCCCGTACCTGTCCCGGGGCACCTCGCCGCCGCCCAGCTGGACCACGGTGGGGAAGACGTCCATGAGGCTGGTGGGCTCCGGGACCACCCTGCCGGCGGGCAGCACCCCGGGCCAGCGGAATATCCCGGGCACGCGGATGCCGCCTTCCCAGCCGCCCATGCCTTTACCACCTGTGTTCACAGAGGAGCAGAAAAGAGGGGGTTTGAAATGAGTTGTGATTTAACCTTTCTGCTTGTTTTTAAACACATTCTCTCTCCCTCTCTGTCTGTCTGTCTGTCTCTCTCTCGTCCCCGTTCTCTCTTCCTCTGTCTCCCTCCCTCTGATTCAATCGTTCCCCGGCAGAGGTTAGATTTTATAGGCTTTATATTTTGCCTGTCGACCTCCTATGTCAGCCACGGACAGCAAACCATTTCCCTCCAGCTTCTGACTTATCCGACGCATTCTTTGGGGCTCGTTACCTGCCCGGTTGAAAGCATAATAGTCCATCTCAACATTCTTTTTTTTTAAATTCTGAAGTGAGGATAGGTTTAGTGTTTAGAGGGGACGGGAGGGAGGGAGAGAGAGAGGAGAGGCATCACTATGAGAGACATCCATCCGTCGCCTCCTGCATTCAACCCGCAACCTGGCTTTGTGCTCTGACTGGGGATCGAACCTGCAACCTTTTGGTGCACAGGACAGTCCTCCAACCCACAGAGACGCCCGAGCATAGACATCTCAGAATTCTTCGTCATATCTGCAAAGTCCATTTTGCCCCTGAAGAGATTAAAACATGGAGCATTTGGGGACCGTGACCGTGTCTCCCAGATGGTCACGGGGCCTCCTCTAAATTTTGTGGCTGAGCCTTAAAAGTTCCACATCCTTGATCTGACCATTTCCAGGGGCACGTGGGTTTCTAGTCGCTAAGACTGGGTGACAGTCGGCACGCAGCTACCGTTGCCTGTGTGTGCGTGTGTGTGTGTGTTAAATCCTGCAGATGGGAGTCAGAGAAACGGAAGGAGAATCTTCATGGGACTGTGGTACCGACCTGCCTGATGGAACAGTGGGCAAAACCACGTGAAGAAACACAGACGTGCATGACGTGGAAAGGCTTTAGGGGAAGAGTTAGACGCCCTATAGGATGTCCATATTTATATAGACTATTCCCCTTTATGTATGTCACAGAATGATGTCTGTTAAACACATAGCCAATGTCAGACTAAAATTCACCGGTATGAAAAAGTAAACTCTCTAGCTAAAAGACTCTTCAGCCACATCACTTTGGCCGGCATGTTGGTACATCCAATAATGCCTTTATAATCCATAGAGTCCCAATTTGAATAGAATCCAGCCACCACGGGTGTCCATCCTCCCTGAATATGAAGTTCAAACCTGAGTGCATTGCCAAGTGGGCAGATGTACAAAAGCTGGTCTATTTGTACAACGGAATATTACTCAGCCATGAAAAAGGAATAAGACAAAATACATGATGCAATATGGATGGATCTAGAAAATAGTATGCTGCCCCGGCTGGTGTGGCTCAGTGGATTGAGCGCCGGCCTGTGCACCAAAGGGTTGCCGGTTCGATTCCCAGTCAGGGCACATGCCAAGATTTCAGGCTGGGGGGTTCATGAGAGGCAACCACACATGAATGTTTCTCTTCCTCTCTTTCTTCCTTCCCCTCTCTCTAAAGATAAATTTTAAAAAATTTTTTAAAGAGAAGGAAACATTATGCTGAGTAAGAACAGTGACACAGGACTACATATGGAATACTTTCACCTACATAAAATGTTCAGAACAGGAAAATACAGAGAGATGGTAATGTTAGTCATTGCCAGGGTTGGATGCAAGGGAACATGAGGGGTTATTATAAATGGGGACCGGAGTTTCTTTTTAAGGGGATGAAAATATTCAGTGTTTCAGTAGTGGGGATGGTTATACCATCCTGTGAACATACTAAAAACCAGCAAAAAAGAGTCAAAGCGAGAGGGAGACAGGGTACCTTCTGCCCTCAATCGAAAAGCAAGGTTCTTGGTGCCTCTCTTAAGGGACATAACCCTGTCCCCGCGGCAGGGCCGGGAGCCGGAGCGAAGACCGATCCGTCAGCCTTACCTTTGTAGATCCCGTTCCAGCCCCCGTACTGGTTAGTCCCCAGCTGAGCCTCCAGGGATCCCCCGTGATCGGAGGTGAAATACACGAGCGTGTTTCCGGTCAGACCCTCTGTATCCAACGTGTCCAGGATCTGCCCTGCAAAGAACGGGGGCGTCCGAGCCGGTCCAAGCGGAAGACGGTCTTACACCAAATGATTCGCGTGGGCTTTAGCATTGGGGGCCTCCTCCGAAGGAGCCTTCAGCGTTAGAGGATCATGGGGAGATGATCGTGGAGTTCTGCGCATGCTTGATTTAACACAGATGCTTCTTTCTGTAGCCCTTGTTCTGCTTCTAAAAAAGTTTGACGCAAACCGCAAGAGTCTGTTATAGAAGGAGTGAAATCTTAAAACGGAGAAAGAAGATTATTACGAGAGGGAGAGAGAGAGAGAGAGAGAGACAGGGACCAGGAGAGGTTAAGGAAGGAGGCTGAGTCTGGAACGGGCCACGCACACCCGTGGGAGAAAAACAGCGTCCAGCGGTGCGTCTGAGTGGTCCAAAGTCCCACAAAAGACGTCTTCACATGCATCTTCCTGGCCCGGTTGTTTGCCATAACCCAGGTGTCCGTCAGTGGGTAACTGCATGCAGGTGGGCGGTAGCCACCCAGCGGAATATTACGCAGCCGTGAAAAGGAAGACCCTCCAGGCAAGGGCGACCTCATGGATGGACCTCCAGGGCATGGCGGGGAGATAAATAGGCAGGTGTACATTGGAGGACTTTAGACCCTTAACGACTCACGAGGTCGTCATCCTCACGCTTGGGTCTTCTGTGCGTACCCTTAACCTGCCCCGCCGTCGCGTGCCTGCTCCCTGGCCCCCGTGCTGGGTGAGGAGGCCCTGACAGAGCCACTCACCTACCATCCAGTCCATTTCCTGCACGTTGTCACCGTAGAGGCCGTGGGCGCTCCTCCCGAGGAACTTCCCGGTGGTGACGAGAGGCGTGTGGACGTGGAGAAAAGACACGAACAGCAGGAATGGTCCCGGCTTATTTCTGCAAACAGAGACGGCAGGGCCAGCGTCCGTGTGTTTTGGGGAACAGGGAGACGGGAGCGCTAGAGCCCCAGAACAGCCATGGCAATGACCTCAGATATTCGTCTTGGTGGCTCCGCCCACCTGGAGCAAACGTGCAAAACTCTACACGGAAGACGGTTCTTTGAGTATCTTTCACGGGGTGACCTTCCCCTTTGAAAGGCTGTCGAAAAATCGATGCTGGTTTTGCGCAGCTTGAATAGCATTAATTTCTATACCCAACACCCTGCTGACACACTGAAAGGAAGACTATCAGTTGGGCCCTGTGATGTGACGTTGATTTCATGCAATCCTTTCTGTATGGGTTTCCACCTCAAACCGAAGCTTATAGCAGAAGGGATGTTGCGTCGTGGGTGAAATTCAGGGCGTGACATTTTTATGAGAGAACACACTTTAAAAATAACGTGCAATGAGCCCCGGCGGGTGTGGCTCCGTGGACTGAGCGCCAGACTGCGAACCAAAGGGTCGCCGGTTCGATTCCCAGTCACGGCACGTGCCTGGGTGGTGGGCCAGGTCCCCAGCTGGGGATGTGAGAGGCATAGACTTTAATACGAATTCTTCAAGGGCAGACGCCAAGGCGGAGGCCTTAGTCTGAATCGGGGCCCATCCGACGCACCTGTTTCAACGTGCAAACGAACCCTCAGCTTCTTACCTCACACGCAGAGCAGGAGATTCCATCCAGACCTCTCCAAGAATGTTCTAGAACATGCCCACACCCTCATCGCTGGAAGTTGGGGCTGGATGGTGTCCCCCGCTTTACCGGAAGCCCCTTGGGGAGCACAGGCCTGCCTCTCTGGGTGGTGGGACCTTTCCTCATGTCCCTCTCGCTTTGACATAGTTCCCCCGTTGCTCAGATTGAAATTAGTCTGAAGGGAACCTCGGGGCACCTTGGCCTCGATGACGGAGATTTGAAAACATGTAGACATTTTTTTGTAACGGGTTTTGAGACGATCCATCGGGTGATGCTAGTTAAATGGGGCCTGGGGTGGTTGGGGGGCTCATGGAAGGGGCTTCTCCCCGAAGGAAAAGGGGAGCCCAACTGAACTGTCCCTTGTTTGGACGGACACCCTGTGGCCGAGCGGAGGGGACATCACTCATGGCTCATTGGACTGAAAACGTCTTTGGGGACCCAGTAGCGTTTCCCCGTCTGAACACCCACGACAGAAGGAGAAGACCTCCGAGCGCGTTTTCGTCACGACCCAGCGCGGGAAGAGGACGCCGGCCCTGTGGCGCTCACCTTTTGACGAAGGACGAGACCTCTGCGAGGAGCAGCGACGTCGTCCTCGAGAGGTTCATGGGCTGCTCCGTGATGCTGCGGTTTCTCATCAGGAAGCAGTCCGCGTGGACGATCAGGACGCCCACAAAATGAGAGATGATAAAGCAGAAGAGGGCCACCGCGCTCGACCACACGGCCGGCGCCCACGAGCCGGCCAGGAGGCCGCTGCGTTTCCCAGCCGCCAGCGTCAGCCCCAGGAGGGCCATCGTGTGCGCCCCGACGCGTAGCCTGCGCTCCAGGGCTGCCCGCTTCTCCGACACGTCCCAGCGGGCGCAGTCTCCCATCATGGAGAAGGGCATGCCGTAGAAATGGTCGAATCCGTGGCGGACGGGGTGGTGGCAATGATCGTTGGAAGATTCACAGTTGAGTCCCAGGTGCCATTTTCCTGAAAAGCAAACAGAGTGTCGGGGTGACACCCGGCTTGTCACCCCTTGGGAGGCATGGACGGTGTCCTTCGGTTTATTTTATCGTAGGCAGGACCGCGTCCGTGGACCTAGGAAAAGGTAAGAATGCTCTTTGCGGGAGCAGAGAGAGGGACGGGGCAGTCACATTTCTATTCAGAAAACCGAGAAAACGGTATCATGGAAATAGTTGGAAAATGGGTCAAATGACATAAAAGGGAATGTTTTTTATTATGGGGTGGCTATTTCCCGAACATCTACTCTGCCCCACGCAGCCTGGGTCATCACGTCAAGGCTGCATGCGTGAAATTTTCCCTTGATGAAAAAAAAAAAAGATTTTTAAAATTTATTTTTGGAGCGAGGGGAAGGGAGGGAGAAAGAGAGGGAGACAGACATCCGTGTGTGGTGGCGTCTTGTGCGCCCTCAACTGGGGACCTGGCCTGCAACCCAGGCCTGTGCCCTGCCTGGGATTTGAACCGGCGACCTTTCGGTTTGCGGGCCGGCGCTCCATCCACGGAGCCACCCCAGCCAGGGCTGCGTGAAACTTTCTGTCCGGTGGGAAAGCCACGGCATCACAACCGACGCACTTGCAAATCTGTTAGCTGAATATACTCTGGAGAAAATTACCGTCGTGGAGGCTGGAAAAGGAACGCACCTACGAGTCCGGTGGCGTAACCTCGGCCTTTCAATATCCTCGCGAACGTGGTCTCGCTGGCCGGGAGGCCTCCCGGGACGCCCGCCCACTGCAGGACGCGCTGGCCGCGGCTGGACACCATGCCTGCTGGCGGTCATGTTTGCAGAAATGTTAGCACCCAGCATTGCCCGGTGTCCTTCGTGGTCTACGTTTAAACTTAAAAAGTAATTTTGGAGTGTTTCAGTGAGAGCTGACATGCGATGGGATTAGTGTCGGGGGTACAACATCGTGGTTAGACATGCAGAGACCTGACCAAGCCGTGTCCTGACGGTTCCCGTCCCCACCTGGCCCCGCACGTAGTTGTGACAATACTATTGGCTGTGTCCCTGGGCGGGACTTGACGTCCCTGTGGCTGATCTGTGCCTGCAGCCTGTGCTTCTCGGTCCCTTCAGCGTCTCACGCAGCGGCCCAAGCCTGTCCCCTCAGCCAGCTATCCATCCGTGTTCTGTATCTAAGAGGCTGTTTCTGCTTTGTGTGTTTCTATATGTTCTTCTTGAAATGGCACATGTTAATGAAACCATGCGGCGTGTGTCTTTTTCTGTCTCACTGAGTTCGTTTAGCCTGATATCCTCTAGACCCATCCATGTTGGCACAAAAGCTAAGACGTCATGGATATTCGCACCCAGTCCTTTACGGATGGGCGGCGTTTAATCCTCATGATGAGTTTGAAATTTAGACTGTCGTTGGGTGAAACTCTCCATCCCTTGAAACTACCTTGAAAAGGGACTTCTGACCCGCACTTGCAACCTCGGTCCTATTTTGTGTGTGTGTGTGTGTGTGGCAAATAAAATGATCCATGAATTGAAAAAGCCGCTGAGGAGACTTTGTGTCCGGGTCTGTGAAGGTTGGAAACAGACAGAATGAAGGGGACAAGGAAGCATTAAACATGGCTGGAGGATGTCATCAAATGCTCGGTACAGGCTAGTGGTCCTTAAACTGGTGTGCACGTTGCGATCACGCGGGAACCGTGCACACAGTCGGACGCCCGGTCCGAATCCCCATCGCTGGAGATTGTGATTTTATGGAGCGGTGGATTTGGGGTGGGATGGGTGACTTGGAAGGATTGAAAGGTCTCTCCAGGGGATGCTAAGGTGTTGACAAGGTCACACATGTTCAGATGGACAGGAAAGAATGTAAACAATAGAAGTGTATTGTTGTATGACATTCACACGTCAGCATTCCTAAATAAAGTTTCCCGGGGACACACCGAGCCCGTGGGTGTACGGAGGGTCTATACATGCTTCCAAGCTACAATATGGTTGAACACGCACTGCCCTCAAAGCCAGAAGGACTTCCTAACCTGGCCCTTCGCATAAAACACGTCACGTCCTTCCTCCGGCGGCTACTCACGTCCCAGGAAGCCATCAGACAGGCCAATCCCTGCGCAGGTCCCTCCTCCACAAGGCTCTATCGATCAGTCAGTTCACTGTCCTGATGTCACTTTGGGGCACCGGCTCTGACCAGGCAGCACCTCACGGTGGGTGTGCACACATACAAGGATCCACCAGTCGCCCTGGCTGGGTGGCTCCGTGGGTTGGAGCATCGTCCCGTACACCAGACAAGGCCACCGGTTCAATCCCCGGTCAGGGCACATACCTGGGTGGCGGGTTTGATCCCCAGTTGGGGCGTGTTGGGGAGGCACCTCATTGATGTCTCTTTCCCATGTTGACTCTCTCTCTCTCTCTCTGTCTCTCTGTCTCTCTGTCTGTCTGTCTCTCTCTCTCCCCTTTCCTCTCTAAAACCAATCAAACATATCCCTGGGTGAGGATTGAAATATGGGGGACCCGGACCACTCTCTCGCACGGCACGGGAGGATCCATATTATAACGGCTGAATCAGAGGAAGTAAAGGCAGCCGGTCCCCGTGAAGAGACACAGGACGGGCCCACCTGATCGCAGCGGGTATCTGCCCGTCAGGAACGCGGCCCGGCTTGGGGTGCACACCGAGGCAGCCGCGAGGTGCTGGGTGAGCCGCACGCCGTCCTCCGCCAGGCGGTCAATATGGGGCGTCCTGCGGGTGACACCGGGGGTCGTTTTATTCCTGAGCCACCCACCAAGACAGCTTTTCTAATAAACATGTGCCGGTCACTCCTGAACCCATGCAGGTTGTTCTTAAGAATGACCAAAGGCTGTGGCAGGCACGTCCCTTGTCTTCTGAACCACTAAAGAGATTCAGCCGGGGGCTCCGTGGGTTGAGCTCTGGCCTGCGCACCAAAGGGTCGCCGGTTCGATTCCCAGTCACGGCACAAGGCTGGGTTGCGTGCCGGGTCCCCAGGAGAGGGCGCACAAGAGGCAACCACACATGGATGTTTCTCTCTCTCTCTCTGTCTCTCTCTCTCTCTCTCTCTCTCTCTCTGTCTCTCTTCCTCCCTCCCTCTGTTTAAAAAATGAAAGATGACGGACACGTGGGATGGATCTGTGTGGGGACCGTGCTGGCTGAGGCGGCGGCGGGATTGGGGACACCACACGCTGTGGGCGTCCGCGGTCAGTCCTGACGGGGAGAGTGGACCCTGTCTCTCTTGCCTGATGGTGCTGTTGCCATAGCAGCCGAGGTCTCCGATGCCGAGGTCGTCCGCCATGAGGAGCAGGATGTTGGGGCGGGAGCCCGAGCCCGGCCTGCCGTCCGTGGGAGTCCAGCCCAGCACGCCGAGGCCCAGGGCCAGCCAGATCCTGAAAAGCGAGCTGCCACACCAACGCTCACGCTCGCGGGGGGTCTCCGTGTCTGGGGACCGGGACTTCATGGTCCCATGGTGGCGGCGTGAATGCATCTCTAAGGCATGTCTTTTCCCCAGCTATGGCTGTCACCCAGGGGTGCCCACAGAGAGGGACAATAATCTTCCCATCCCCGGGGCCAGGGAAGGAAGATGCCCCGTGGGCTCCTTGGAAATGCAGAAGGCCACCTAGTCCTGGGACCGGAAAGACGTCCGACGTCCCAGGAGCGCTGGGTGCCAGCTGGGCCCAGAAGCCCGCCCGCCTTAGACGCCCCCAGACCCGGACGCCTCCTTGGAGAGGGAAGTCACCCCGGATGGGCCCCGGCGGGGGCCGCAGGGCGTCCTTCGGTGCATCAGGAGCCTCATGACCTGCAGCTCTGTGCTCACAGAGGGACACCCCGCTGGTCCCCGCGTGTCCCCCCAAAGACAGGCGCGGGCCGGGGTGGCGGCCGGCTCAGGGTGCCGCCTTACCTGGAATGCCCCGCCGGGGACATGTTCTCTCTCGCTTCTGAGTTCCTAAGAGGAGGACAGAGAGCCGTCACCGCCGGCCACCAGACAGCAACGCCATCGATGAGTAACGCAGGCGACCGTGCCCTCGGGGAGACCCTGAGGACCCCTGGTGTGATCAGCACGACCTTAAAACAACGACCCCACGCTCTGCCTTACGGACAACGCGTGGGGAAGGTACCACGTGTGTGTGTGTGTGTGTGTGTGTGTGTGTGTGTGTCCAGGGTCGCAAGGTGAATAGTTTGGGCTATTCTGCCTGCGGAGGAGGGGGGTCACGGGGTGGGGGATGGGGGTCACAGTGCTCCCCCTTGGCCGTGGCGGTTTGAAAGCCGTCCCACACCAGGCAGCCGTGATGGCGGGCGGCTGTTTCCCGACAAAACCTGATTGACAGGAGCACGTGGGGTGTGTGGTGGCGGTTTCTGGTCCCCCCTCTGGCGGTTTCTGGTTCCCCCCTCTGGCAGTTTCTGGTCCCCCCTCTGGCGGTTTCTGGTCCCCCCTCTGGCAGTTTCTGGACCCCTGTGGCAGTTTCTGGTCACCCCTCTGGCGGTTTCTGGTTCCCCCTCTGGCGGTTTCTGGTCCCCCCTCTGGCGGTTTCTGGTTCCCCCCTCTGGCGGTTTCTGGTTCCCCCTCTGGCGGTTTCTGGTCCCCCCTCTGGCAGTTTCTGGTTCCCCGCTCTGGCGGTTTCTGGTTCCCCCCTGTGGTGGTTTCTTGTCCCCCCTGTGGTGGTTTCTGGTCCCCCTCTGGCGGTTTCTGGTCCCCCCTCTGGCGGTTTCTGTTTCCCCCCTCTGGCGGTTTCTGGTCCCCCCTCTGGCGGTTTCCAGACCCCCCCTGTGGTGGTTTCTGGTCCCCCCCTCTGGCGGTTTCTGGTTCCCCCCTCTGGCAGTTTCCGGACCCCCTGTGCCGGTTTCTGGTCCCCCCTGTGGCGGTTTCTGGTCCCCCTGTGGCGGTTTCTGGTCCCCCCTGTGGAAGGGGCAGCGTCAGAGAAAGCAGAGCACAGAACGGAATGGCGGGGCGGTCTCTGTGACATCACCTCCCGCCTCGTTTGCTACATGCACCCAGCACCGACGCTCGGGAACCCTGTCCACGGATGGTTTCGTGACCCGAGGAACCTTCCCTTGTCCCCCGGTCACCGCTGGCCGCCTGCACAGCTGTGGTCATCTTGCGAAGCCAAACGCCTGTCCTCACCCCCCTGGCACCCCCGTCTTGCAGCCACGGACCCTGTCAGCTCTCCCGTCTCTGGGCCCGACCCCCCCGGGGACTCAGGGGACCAAGCCGCCGCTGGATTTGTCCTGCTGGGGGCTGGTGGCCGGGATGCGGGGTGTGTCCTGGCCGCCTGACCCGGGCCACAAGCGTTTGGACGTCCCAGCGAAACAGCAGCGAGCGGCCGGGCTGAGCACCCCTCCTCTTCCTCGCTGCCCCAGTGACGCACGTGCCGTCCTTAACTGGCTCCCCTTTGGTGATAGGGGGGGCACCGGTCTTCAATCATTACCTCCTGGGGCGTCCCACATCCGTTATATGAGGCACAGGGCACATGGATGACATAAAACACATGGATGTATCGTATCCTCTAAGGGAGCTATGACTGTGTTCATTGCATTTTCCCCAGAAAAAGCAAAGTGGACGAGTGCGTCCATCTGCAGAATGGAATGCTACGTTGCCGTGAAAAAGGAAGGACGTCTTACCCTTTGCGGCCGCGTGGATGGCCCTGGAGGGTCTTGGGCTCCGTGACGTGACAGACAAGACCGCAGGGTGTCCCTCCTCCGTGGGGCCTAATGAGCCGGCCGAACGGAGGGACAAAACAGAAGCACAGACGTGGGCCCCCGGACAGACGGACAGTGTCAGAGGGGATGGGGCCCCTGGGTGAGACGAGGGAAGGCAGCAGGAGCCGCAGAACACGTGGGCCTGACCCACGGACATGGACGACCATGCGGGGACGGACACACAGACGGGGTGTGAGAAAACCAGAAGCCACAGGAAATAGAACAGGGGTGGGGGGCGGCAGAAAGGGGGGGCGCGCACTGCTTACGCGGGCAACCTGGCCGCTGGAAGCCGATAAAGCCTGCACGTCTCACGCCCACACGGGCATCGCAGACAGCGAGAGCGTCACGGACACCACACGGGTGGCCCAGGGCCCGCATCGGAATGCTTCTCCACGCGAACACGTGACCAGCCACGGTGGGCCGGCCGCGAAGGGGTTTGCACAATCAATCCTGCGCCCCAAACCCTCCCGTGGCCAAACTGGAGTGCGCCAGCACACGCGTGGGATGATGATACGTAGCCCGTGTGACCTGTCCGTGCTCCCCGGGGTCAGGAACGCAGGAAGGAAGGAAGGAGAGCCGGCCGTGTCGCCTGCGGCCCTGTTCCCAGCGGAGCTCAGGACGGCCACCCGGTGTCCCTGCGCAGGCAGGACGCGCCTGCGGGTGCCCCCGAGGGAAGGCAGTTACCTGAACGCTCGCCCCAGCCAGCCTGGGCCTGGAGGACGTCCCCGCGCGGCTGCTTGTCCCGGGACCGTCTGCTGCCAGGACACAGTCCCCTGCCGGCTCCGAGCGGCCCCCTCTCCGGCCGGGCCACGCCTGTGCGCGGCAGATTAGCTCTCCAAACAAACACGAGCTCCTGAGGAGCCAGGGAACGGCCGGAAGGAACTCTCCGGTCGCCAAGGGTCACGGCTTGTCCCACGCAAGGCGCCTGTCGCCGGCCCGGGTCCCCCCGGAGGCCAGACTGCCTCTGTTAAACAGTGACTCCTTTATTCTCCAAGAGCCTCAAGTCCTTCTGGCTTTCCTTCAACCCCCAAAAAAGGCGCAGGGTCTGGCTTCTCGCCAGCGCCGGGCAGCCGTGGCCTTGAAGGTTTCGTAGGGATTTTCCTTCCTTCACCTTGGACCGCGGCTCAAACACAGAACGAAGACACCAAAGCAGGTTCGAGGACCCCCTGCCGTGACCGCTCCCCGGGTCCCCGTGTAGCAAAGCAACGCTCCAGCCGCGCCACGCGGAAACTTATTTGGGGCTGGCTGCCAATTCTTTTTTCTTTTTTAAAAATTTATTCAGAAGCATTTTTTTTCCGCCGGACGAATGCAGAGCATCTGTTTTAGGCAGCGTCGGAGGGAAAGATGATTCTTTTCAAACACGTTTTCAAATAAAAACGGCACTCGTCCAGGTGCTGCACCCCATGAAGAAAATGTTGATTTGAAAGCTCTCCGTGTGTTTTTATACGCAATGGCCTGTGTGCTGTACGGTTTTTAGTAGAGACGCACGTGGGTGAAAAACTATCGTATCGCGAGCTCCAGAGCTGGGACGGTGGTTTGTGTTTTCTTTTTTATTCTCCCCCGAGGCTCATGGATTTGAGAGAGAGAGGAAGGGAGGAGGGGAGAGAGGCAAAGACACATTGACACGAGAGGCAAACATGGACTGGTTGCTTCTTGTCCGCGTCCTGAGCGGGGACCACACCTGCACCCCACGCCCGTGCCCTGAGCAGCGCTGGAAAGATTCTTGACGGAGCTGACAGACTCAAGGAGCAAAGAACAGGGGCCCTTTCCTTCGGAGTAGCTACCGCTGCAGGGCACGCGTGCCCGGTGCTCCTGCTCACGAAGGAAGGCGCTCAGAACACTTCTCATTCTTTCTGCACGGCTCTGACCGACACGCACACACATGCACACACATGCACACACACGAAAACACTTCTAATGCTTTCTGCACGGCTCTGACCGACACACACACACACACACACATGCACACACACGAAAACACTTCTAATTCTTTCTGCACGGCTCTGACCGACACGCACACACATGCACACACACGAAAACAGTTCTAATTCTGCACGACTCTGACCGACACACACACATGCACACACATGCACACGCACGAAAACAGTTCTAATTCTGCACGACTCTGACCGACACACACACATGCACACACATGCACACACATGAAAACACTTCTAATTCTTTCTGCACGGCTCTGACCGACACAGACACATGCACACACACGAAAACACTTCTAATTCTTTCTGTGCGGCTCTGACCGACACACACGCACACACATGCACACACATGAAAACACTTCTAATTCTTTCTGCATGGCTCTGACCGACACAGACACATGCACACACACGAAAACACTTCTAATTCTTTCTGCATGGCTCTGACTGACACACACGCACACACATGCACACACAGAGACTCACACATCGTTGGGATGCCTATGAAAAATTCCCAGGTTGTCTGAAGTTCACGCTCCTTGCCCCAAGTTCAGCGCGCACAGTGTGATCTGCCCACCCTGTTGGTATCCGGGGTCAGGTCATTCTTCGCTGCGGGGCGTCCTGTGTGCTGTTCCGCGCTGAGCAGCGTCTCTGGTCTCCACGCACCGGCGGCTCACGCTGCCGTCTCTGTCCCAGTTCTGACAACCGAAAAGGCCTCAACACTCTGCAGAACGCTGCTCGGGGCAGACCCACCGTGACTGAGCTTCCTTCCTTCCTTCCTTCCCTCCTTCCTTTTCCTTTGATCCTACGTCTGACGCGGCCATTTCCCTGTAAGCGTTCTAAAGGGGCGACCTTGACCGCGCCCGTGTAGAACAGGAATGTTTCCGAGGTGTCCCGCGCAGGAAGATGAAGGTCAAGTCCGTGTTCCTACACGCGTGGCCTCGTCCTCAATGTCATTAAAAGGGGGAAGCAGGGAATGGGCCTGTCAGGGCCCCACGGATGCTTGGCTTCCACGAGAAAACGCCCCAAGTCTCGGGGACCTGTTTATGACAAGCCCGTCCAGGCCGTTTTTAATCTCAGCCGCGTTGGAAACAGGCCCCAACGAGTCGTGTGCAGATGCTGCCCCGTTCCCTCGGATCGCGGCTGGATTTGCTAACGTCTCTGGAATGTTTATCCTTCCCCTAGTTCTGAAGCGGGACGGGTTTCTGGGCCGTAAATACCTGCTTGTCGTTTAGAAAGTGGTTTCCAACGCTGGGCCGCGGTGCCTCCCATGAAAGCGCTCGTTCTCCTGTGCAGACCGGCACCTGAAGGCCAGGTGGGAGCCGGTTACCTGCGGCGCTGGATCACCTGGGGGTGTCAGGACGCAGCCTGGTGCTCAGGTGACCGGGGGATGGGGGGGTCCCTGCTGCCCCAGCTCCCAGCCCTTCCTCACGGGACCTCCCCACTCCTGACACACGGCTGCGCAAGACATGTTCACGTCTGTGTCCCAGAGCAGACACGTCTTCCGACGACACTGCATTGCATGCATCCTCAGATAAAAGGAAAAGGGCTGAGAAAGCTATCTAGGGCAACTTCAAAAAAATCTCTATGCCGCACGCGTTCCCACCAGCGGAACGGGTCAGGGGTCCACCTTCCTGTCACCGAAATAACAGGTCACTGCATGGTGGAAGGTCACACATGGAAAATTAGAACCCTGGGCTCCTGCTACTCTCTCTACCCACGCAGGGAGGTTCAGAACATGATGAATCTCCTGAGCCACCATCTTTGCGAGAAACGACGCGTCCCCCTCATGGAGGTGTATCCTGTTCATTAAAAAAAAAAAAAAAAAAAAAATTGACCCGGCCGCTGTGGCTCAGTGGATTGAACGCCGGCCTGCGAGCCAAGGGTCGCCAGTTCAATTCCCAGTCAGGGCACATGACTCGGTTGCACGCCAGGTCCCCAGTTGGGGGCGCGTGAGAGGCAACCACACCGTGACGTTTCTCTCCCTCCCTTTCTCCTTTCCCCTCTCTCTAAAAGTAAATAAATAAACAAACCAATAAATAAATTATTTTTTAAAAATTGAATCTGTGCCCTGCGTTGTACGAAACTGGAAATCAGCCTTTATGCAATGGAATATTATGCAGCCATGAAAAAGGATACACTCTTACCCTCTGTGACCGCATGGATGGACCTTCGAGGGTGTTAGGCAAAGGCGGTGATAAAATGCTTTCCTGTCCAAAAAGGCTGAGTCTCTGAGCCCGTTGGAGACACGGTGCCGATAGAGTTCCTCCCTACGGCGGCGTCACGAACCTTCGATTTCCAGAAAAAGACACAGTATCTGTGAAGGACAACCAAGCAAAGGGCGCTAAAGCAAGACGTCTTGGAAACACCTCGATTCTCCAGCGGGCACCGTGCAATCCGTTCCCTTTCCCTTCCTCTTCGTGCCTAAGTTTTTATGTTATTAGTTTATTTCATTTTTCCTTTATCAGCAGGGCGGACCCTTGGGCAAGACCACCAGACCGTAGAAAAGAAGGCATTTTACCTTTTTGAGGCGGGCTGGATGGGACAGGTTACATTTTTTTTTTGTTTTTGTTTTTCTTTTTTAAAATGACCGTGGCAGAAAAGCTACCCACCATCATTCAATGCCGTTCATGACGTACGTGTGTGTGTGTCGTCCATTTGGAGACGGAGGGGAATGGGTTCTCTGCGAAAGAAGGATGCCACAGCCGTCCCGGCAGGTTCCGTGAACGTATAAAAATGATGGGCCACGTCAGGAGTATGTAATTATCACCAGGAGCTCCGACTTGCAAGACCAACGCTCACCCAGGCGGGAGGGGAAGCCAACACCCCTCACAGGTGAGTCAAATACGTTCCCTTTGCCGTACCTCCGGTTTCCTGCCCTTCCACGATCCATGCGGTTGAGGATACATGCGTATTTGTTTTAGGACAACAACCCTCTCTTGTGAAAACATTCTGGAACGTTCTAGAAATAGAATGTCGGAGCATATCGTCGTTCGTCTGCCTTCTCTCCCTCCTGCGGCTCATTTGGAGACCCACGGCTTATTCCTCATTCCTGATGCAGAATAGCTGTGCGTCCCGGACCGGGTGCGTGCGCTCCCCTCGGGGGTGGCCGGGCACGTGGCCTCTCCAGTTCTGTCTTCCGTGGTGGGTTTTGTGTGTTTAAGAATTTCCAGAGCCCTGGCTGCGGTGGCTCCGTGGACGGAGCGCCGGCCTGCAAGCCAAGGGTCGCCGGTTCGATTCCCAGTCAGGGCACATGACTCGGTGGCACGTCAGGTCCACAGTTAGGGGCCTCCGTTGGGGGCGTGCGTGAGAGGCAACCACACAGTGATGTTTCTCTCCCTCTCTTCCTCCTTTCCCCTCTCTCTCAAAATAAGTAAATAAACCAAAGAACAAATAAATAAATAATTATTAAAAATAAAAATAAAAAGAATTTCTGTGCCCTTCTCTGGAAGGGAAGGACGGGCATCAAAGATCGTGGCAGGGGGGAGCCATCTGTCTGGTCGTAAGATGATGACCTCTGTCCAAGGAACTCGGTGAGCCTCCAATTCTGTCTTTTGTTTGTTTTGAGAGCGTGTCTGTTATCGTCCGGACCGCGCCCGGGCTCCCTGCGTGACAAGCGACCGCAGGTGGTACGTGGGCAGAGAGCAGCAGCGTGCGGCCCGGGCAGACACCAGCCGTGCAGCCTCGAAGTTTATTGCATCGTGGGTATATAAGGTCCTTTTTATTTTTTTATTCGTAGAGTTTTTCTTCCTGAAAAGCGAACGATGGAAGCGTGGTGTCTGCGTGACCCAGTGGAAAAACGACCTTTCTAGCCAACGCGGGGGGAAAACAAGAACGTTTTTAATAGCAGGTGGATCGAACCTATTTTCGTCTCGTGGATGATTCTCTCCTGTTTTCAGGTAGTAACGAGGCTCCAAGAATCAGGGACGGTCAGGCCGTGTGGAAGCAGCTGGGAGCTTTGTGGGGACGCCTCCGGGAATCTCTTGTAGAAGCAGGGACGGCAGGCTGGTGCCGTGACCCCGCGGATTAGATTCTTCCCGGTGCGGGCACCGTGCAGTCCAGCCGCGAGGAAACGGCCGTCCGGCTTTGCGTGATGGCTGTGTGTGAATCTGGGAAGGGTGGGATTGCCCGGCTTCTGCGCTGAGCTGAAGGCGGGAGGAATGAGGACGGAGCACGTGGCATCGTGAGTCAGTGTTGCGTTCACTGCTGCGCGCAGAGGTGGTTTCCCACGGGGCGAGCGCCGCGGATCTGCCCACAGAGGCAGGATGACTCTGTCCGCAGGGGACCCTGGAGGGTGTCTGGGGATGTTTTTGGTTGGGGTCACGGGGGAGGGGTGCTCTTGGCACCTGGTGAGGGGAGCGGCGGCAGGGGAGGGAGCACCCCCCAGGGCAGAGGAAGCCCCATCATGGAGAAAGTTCTAGCCCGGCCCAAGCGTGACGCATCCTCTCTCGGCCTGGGATTGTCCCTGTCTCTCTGTCATCTCTGCGTTAGGCATTGATCATCTACCCATGATGTACTGTATCGATCATCTATCTGTCTATCATCTCTGCATTAAGTATCAATCATCTATCCATAGCCTACTGTATTGATCATCTATCCATAACCTACTGTATTGATCATCTATCCATGATCTACCGTATCGATCATCTATCCATGATCCATGATCTATGATCTGTAATCTATCTATCATATATGGATTATCTACTGATCTATCTATCCTCCATCTGTCTATTGTCTATCATCTCTGCATTAGGTGTTATCATCTATCCATGATCTACCATATCGATCATCTATCTATCTATCATTTCTGCATTATCAATTCATCTATCCATAACCTACTGTATCGATCATCTATTCATGATCTACTGTATTGATCATCTATCCATGATCTACCGTATCGATCATCTATTTCTCTATCATTTCTGCATTAAGTATCAATCATCTATCCATAACCTACTGTATTGATCATCTATCCATGACCTACCGTATCGATCATCTATCCATGATCCATGATCTGTAATCTATCTATCATATGTGGATTATCTACTGATCTATCTCTCCTCCATCTGTCTATTGTCTATCATCTCTGCATTAGGCATTGATCATCTATCTATGATCTACCGTATCGATCATCTATCTATCATCTCTGCATTAAGCATCAATCATCTATCCATAACCTATCGTATCGATCATCTATCCATGATCTACTGTATCAATCATCTATCTCTCTATCATCTCTGCATTAGGCATCTGTCATCTATCCATAATCTACCATATCGATCATCTATCCATGATCTACCACATCAATCATCTCTCTATCACCTCTGCATTAGGTGTCTATCATCTATCTATGTTTCTATGTATCCATCCATCCTCTGTCCTTATGTAAGGACCCCCTGTCCGTCCATTTATCTGTGCATCCATTGGTCATCTGTCCATCCTCTACCTGCGCTCTCCGGACCTATCCGCTCTCCCTTCCTTTTCCATCTGTCTCTAGATGTGACCACCAGCGACCTCCCTCTCTGGCTCCGTATCTGTCACGCTCTGCGTGTGTGTGTCGAGGCTGCTGGTTCAGAAGGAGGAACAGCTCCCCACTCCCAGGGGGCCCAGAAGAGTCCCTGAACCTTCCAGTCTCTCCTCTTGGGAATGACGATGACGATGGTTCTTAATACCGCTGTTGACTGCTAGTCCCTTTCCAAGGTTGGAATATTGTTCTATTTTATTACATATGTTCGTGCACCGTTTGGTTCAGAGTTTCTTTTTTTTCTTGTTTTCCTCCCCGACACCCAGGGGTGTTTTATGGTCGGGTGCATCTTCTAGTGCAAAAGAGACGGTAAATGTATAAATTACCGCATCAGGGGAACAGCACAGACTTCAGTCCTCCGGGGCTGTTTCCTTTCTGGGGTTCCCCTGTCCGTTCCCAGCAGCCGTGGACTGGGGCGCTCTCCCCTCTACCTCTGGGGGCGGGAACCCTGCTGATTTTTTATCTCCCCTTCAGCTGCCCTGGTGGTTCTGGACGCTGGCTGCCCTCTGATGAAAAGCCCTAAAAGGGGCCCAGGCCGGTCCTTCCTTCCAAACGGCGACCCCCGTCCGGATTCCGCGCGTTCCGTGCGCTCTGCCTGGCCGTCCCCCGCTCGCTGTTATATTTTGCGCGGAGGGGACGGTTGTGACCGCTGGGGAGGCGTGACTCTCCGTAGCTCCCTCGCCCGTCCCGGAAGAAATCGGGGCGACGTCTCTCTTGGGCCAGCCATGTTGCCATCACCCAGCTGTTAGATCCGAACTCCACGAGAAGGAAGGTCTGGCCGAGCAGAGCTCCGACGGGCATCTGCAGACAGGCATCCACAAGAAACGTGCAGAGGGACTGCCCCAGAAACCGGGCACCGTGTGTCCCTCAGGGACATGCCCGTGGCCGCCCGGAGCGCACGTGACCGTATTTCCAGGCTTGCGGGAGGATTCATAAGCCCACGAGAGAGCGGGAATGATCTGTGTGTTCCGGGGCAAACACACACACACACACACACATGCAAAAAAGTGTCCCTGGACTTGAGACGTCCCACGAATTCACCTGCCATAAAGGATCATGTCAATAAAGATGATCACTTGAAAAAGGCACCCTCTAAAATATTTCCCCACGGATCGGGAGCGTTTTTCCCGGCCCCTTGGGGCGGACGTTCTTTTTGGGATTGTTACTATTTAAAATAACTAAAAAATTCATAGACAATTCACGCAAGTCCCTTGCATGGCCACCCACTGATACCACAGTCATCGCCGGCTTCCTAAGGAAAGCTGACGCAAGGGCTTCTTTAAGGGACCAGAGTTTAGATAGATCTTGGCTTCTCTCCTGTTTCTGTCCCAGCATTTGGGCATCTGTAGCCTGTCATGCCGGTCCCATGTTGTGGAAATTTACTGAGCTGTGCCCTGACCCTCGGCAGCTTCTTTCTATGTATCTCGTTCCGAAACGAAGGGTCAAAGAGCCTTTTCCTGAGCCAGGGTTATAGTGATATATTCTCCTCTAGGTATTTTCCACACAAACCGCGTTGACAGAACAATCATTCTCAAGGACCAGAAAAAAGACGGAAGGCCCCTTCGGGGAGCTTCGAGGAATTTGAAACGTTGACTTCCATCGAGTACTTTTCAGACGGAGCTGGAGCAGAAATTCCCGAGACGGGACCTGCAAGTCTTATTCCTTGAACTTCCCAAGAGTTTCAACAGGACCAAGTGACCTTTGATCTGTCAAAGGCACCTGGACTTGAAAGCAATTGTTTGCAAAACCAAGAGGAGGGCCGAGTCCTGACCGCAAGAATCGTGGTTACAGAAATCCTCTAGAATTGAGTTACAGAAATCCTATAGAACTGAGTTACAGAAATCCTCTAGAATTGAGTTACAGAAATCCTATAGAACCGAGTTACAGAAATTCTCTAGAACTGAGTTACAGAAATCCTCTAGAATTGAGTTACAGAAATTCTCTAGAACTGAGTTACAGAAATCCTCTAGAACTGAGTTACAGAAATTCTCTAGAACTGAGTTACAGAAATCCTCTAGAATTGAGTTACAGAAATTCTCTAGAACTGAGTTACAGAAATCCTCTAGAACTGAGTTACAGAAATCCTCTAGAATTGAGTTACAGAAATGCTCTAGAACTGAGTTACAGAAATCCTATAGAACTGAGTTACAGAAATCCTCTAGAACTGAGTTACAGAAATCCTCTAGAACTGAGTTACAGAAATCCTATAGAATTGAGTTACAGAAATCCTATAGAACTGAGTTACAGAAATCCTCTAGAACTGAGTTACAGAAATGCTCTAGAACTGAGTTACAGAAATCCTCTAGAACTGAGTTACAGAAATCCTCTAGAACTGAGTTACAGAAATCCTCTAGAACTGAGTTACAGAAATCCTCTAGAACTGAGTTACAGAAATCCTCTAGAACTGAGTTACAGAAATTCTATAGAATTGAGTTACAGAAATCCTATAGAATTGAGTTACAGAAGCCCTATAGAACTGAGTTACAGAAATCCTCTAGAACTGAGTTACAGAAATCCTATAGAATTGAGTTACAGAAATCCTATAGAATTGTTACAGAAATCCTATAGAATTGAGTTACAGAAGCCCTATAGAACTGAGTTACAGAAATCCTATAGAACTGAATTACAGAAATCCTATAGAATTGAGTTACAGAAATCCTCTAGAACTGAGTTACAGAAATCCTCTAGAACTGAGTTACAGAAATCCTCTAGAACTGAGTTACAGAAATCCTATAGAACTGAGTTACAGAAATCCTCTAGAATTTACAGAAATTCGATAGAATTGAGTTACAGAAATCCTATAGAACTGAGTTACAGAAATCCTATAGAACTGAGTTACAGAAATCCTCTAGAACTGAGTTACAGAAATCCTCTAGAATTGGTCCCCAGCGACAAGAGCTGCAGACCAACCCAGCTTGTGACCAACGACAGGATGTTTTCTAGGCAGGCAGTAATTTCCTCTTCCTTTTCTCACTGAAAAAACAAACGCCCTGGGGCCCCTGAAGTGTAATTCTTTTTGAAAGCAAATGCATGTCGGTCAGCTCCCCCGTTAGCTTTCTGTTTCAGGTTAATCGTTTTAAAAAATAAAATGACAATAAAGAATATGAGTGTTTCCCAAATCGGGGCAGAGGAAAGTCACAATTCCACTGCACATCTGCTATCGCAGAAATACGTTTTTGTTTTTTTAAGATCGTCTTTATTTATTTTTAGAGAGAGGGGAGGGGAGGGAGGAAGAGAGGGAGAGAAACATCATGTGTGGTTGCCTCTCATGCGCCCCCAACTGGGGACCTGGCCCGCAATCCAGGCTTGTGCCATGACTGGGAATTGAACCGGTGACTTTTTGGTTCACGGGCCGGTGCTCAACCCACTGAGTCACACCACCCAGGGCTGTTTTTTTCTTTTCTTTTCTTTTTTAACACCAAATGTAGGCAAGGCAGGTGTTATAACTCTTGTTTTCAAAGAAGAAAAATGAGGGTCACAACCTTTAAGATGAAAGCCTGAGATGGTCACAGCAAAGAGCGTTAAACTTCAGTGGATCGTGAAATCGCCGGGTCTGAAGGCAGTTCCGTGTTTCGTTTTTTTTTGAGGTCAATCCACCCTGTTTTCCACAGCGGCTGCCCCAGGCTGCCTTCCCACCAGCAGCGTGGGTGGGGGTCGGAGGGGAGTGAAGGGGGGTGTGTCCGGGAAATCTCTTTATCTGTCTCTCAATATAGCTGTCAACCTAAAACTCCTCTAAAAAACATCTTTCTACGGAAAAATCCTTCCCGTTGCCCATCAGCAACACGGAGTAATGGAAGCCTCATTAAACATTCCATGTATTTAATCATTAATTAATGGAACCACTAGGGGTCACGCTAATACAGCTAACCCCCAAGTCCTACCCCAAACAACTTTGGAAAGGCACGCATGTCTCCCCAAGGTATCCGAGGTTGACGCTCCAACCCTAGAAAAGAAATCGGATCACGAACTTCACCCCATCAACCTTACACATCCTAAGAGGAATGAATTCACAGATGCCTCTCAAGCAGGAATGACTTGGCCGTGATGATAATTCCCTGGGAGGAAGAGCCGGATGCCAACGTGAGGATGAATGTCAGACGGACGGACGGAGAGAAATAGTTAAAGGACGTGATTTATCATCTGGATTTTTCTAGGCGATCTCGCATGGATCGCAAGTATTGGGGGTTTCATATCCTCACCCATGCTGCCTCTGGCAAGCCTATGCCGGGCATTTAGGGTAATCCTGGGAGAACTGAACGGGGAGCAAAGGTGTGTGATGTCTTTTGTCTTGAGATTATTGTTCCAGGTGAGAGAGAGAGAGAGAGGACTGAAGCTGAGCAATACACTCAATTTTAATCCATGACCAATAATTGCCACATGCTTCATGGCTATGCAGCCCCATACCTTTGTCCTCAGATATAACTTACCTAAGTCTGAGACTGTGTGGTGCCCCCCAAATCTGCAAGGACATTTCCCTTTGGGTGCAGGTGGGATTCGGGACCAAATCCCATCTTGGATTGGGAGGGACTGGCAGGTGGCCAAGACCCCCAAGATGACAAGGTCGTGTGGCCTCTTTTCCGTGGGTCGGCGGGTGGTTCCTCAAACCCAGCCTCTGGCCAGAGTGAGTTTCCTTAAGACAGTGGGAGAGGCAGGCGGTCCTGTCCCCACCTGGCCCCACACGTCGTTATGACAATATGGTTGACTGTGTTTCCTGGGTGGGACTTTACCTCCCCGTGACGATTCTGTACCTACCATCTGTGCTTCTCTGTCCCTTCCCCTTTATTACCCAGCCTCTCACCCTCCTCTGTACTTATGAGTCTGTTTCTGTTTAATTTGTCCATTTGTATTATTTATTAGAGTCCCCATCTAAGTGAGATATATGGTATTTGGGTTTCTCTGAGTGGCTTATTTAACCCGGCATAATACCCTCCAGGTCCATTCATGCTGTTGCCAATGGTAAGAGGTCCTTCTTTTTCATGGCTGCGTAGTATTCCGCTGCATAGATGTACCACAGGTTTTTTACCCACCTGTCTCCTGATGGGCAGTTGGGTTGCTTCCCTATCTTGGCGACTGTAAATAGGGCTGCTGTGAAGTTACGGGTGGACGTTAATGAGAGGCAGGTGAAACAGCTACTTAAATAATGCCCAATATCCTCCCATCGCCCCGCACACACACACTACGTCTCTGTAGCCTGTATCCTTTCTTTCAGTGCTGGACTAATGCTTGCTGCTCCTTGGCAGAATTTTAATCAAGGACCCAGATGCCTCGATGTTCAACCCAAGAGTGAAATTCAGGTCTCTGAGGAGGGACCTGAAAATCTAGAGGCGAGAGATATGCATGTTTGAGAGCCATGACTTGTGCCCATAAAGCTACCCTTGTGGGTCCCAGCCTGGGCGTAAGGACGGAAGCAAGGTCAGGGTCAAGGTCAGTTGGGAGACTGGGTGTTCTGTGGTCGGAGCCGGCGGTGTAATTTGCGGGGCACAGGGCAGAGCAAGAATGTCAGGTCCTGTCTTCCAACGTCCTTAAGAATTTCAGGTTGGTGACAGCCGTGGAGGAAACCCCGTCCATCGTCTGTTCCTTCCTTGTTTCTCAAAGAAGATCGCTTTCAGATATTCCTGGGTGTCCATCTTAGACCTTTGCCCGGCAGCGGATAGGAGACGGGGTTCCTCTGGGTTGCGAGGCTTGAGCAGGAAGCAGCGGTTCGCTGTCATTGCTGACGTACCTCTGGGCACTTTAGCAAAACAAGAATTCCCCAGATTGGCTTCCTGAATCCTCCCAAGAAAGAGCAAGAAATCAGCTGGTACCCGTCTTGGACCCATTACGGGGAAAAGCTAAAAGTGGTTAGAACCCCACGGCCTCCTGCCAATTCACAAGACACCTTTTACGCTTCGGACGCGGCCAAAAGAAATGCAATTTCCGAGAGACCAGAGCTCCCCGTCCGCGTCCGCGTCAGTGGAAAATGCAGCGGGCTGGAAAAATCGGAGAGAAGGAACAGAGGGTCATTTTCAAGCGTTTCTTGCCTGAAAAAGCAAACTTGCTGTTTGAGAGATGAAAGGCCGGGGTGCTCCTTTGTCCTCGTGTCAGGAAAGAATCGTCAGATTTGGGGGGAACGGACCGAAACCAGTGGCAAAGGAATGGCGGACTTTATTATAAAAGGTCCACCTTGGTACGAACTTGGGGGGGCTGAGAGACAGGAATCCCGTCCTTTCTGCCTTTGAAGTTCTTCTAGGCTGAGCCAAGAAGCAAAAGAACGCAGGCAGATTAAAAGGAGAAACATCAAAGTTTTAATCCGCACACGTATGTGCCTGGGGAGTTCACGGAAGCGTGTATATATTCCACAGACAGACAGGCAACGCGGGGGATGTAAGAGACTCGGGACAAAGGAGAAAATAGCAGAGGAGGGTCTTACATTTCGGAAGTGAGAACGGGCTGATTGACAGGTTTTTCAAGAATGGGACACGCTAGGCAGAAATCCCGCTCGGGGACCCAGGACAAGGGACCTCTGCGGGGTGGGTGTCCCTGCCTGAAGCCCCCCTGTTTATCACGGTCTAAAAAGTCAAGAGTGCTTTGTGACGTTTGCTGGAGATTTCTCGCTGGATGACGCCTATGGCGGCCCTGCCTGAAATAGGGACGATGTCAAGGAGATGGGGGACGTCACACACTGGTGGCCGGTGGCGGGGGGCGGGGGACGGGCAGACAGGTCAGGCGCTTCCTGCTGGCACAGCTCTGGCTGCCCGTGACAGGGGGTCCCTGTGCATGACTTCTTTGTTTGCGGTTGACACACAAAAGCCACGTTCTGACGTACCGTCTCTGCACCAAGCTCAGGGCCCCGGTAAGACTGCAAACCGAGGAGATAGTTTTAAGCGTTGGTGCCGTGATATACATCGCGGGGCTGTGTCCTATATTATAATAAAGATAAGCCATATACCTATCCATCCATGGGTGAGGAGACAAGCCCACGAGGATAAATCTGTTCCGCCGCCGTTTAAAAGGATCAGCCATCTATTCGTACAACAAAACGAAAAGATTGCGGATTTACCATGGAATGAACAACCAACGTATAAAAACGGGTACCCGTGACATAATCCCCTTCGGGCTAAATGTTCACGTTAATAAATGAATTAAATTGTTTATAAGCAGACAGGCTGATGCGAAAGGATAGGAACGTGGAAAAATATCGGCATTCCTTTGCTGTTCTTTTTCACCTTCCATAGACACGTGTATTTTTAACCCATTGTAACCTATTTATCTAAAATGTAGCACAGGAAGAGGGGTGTTTGTAACATAAGGAAAAGGCCTCTTTCTGCTTATCCTGTTGTGTTGCTCCTTTAGAAAAGCTTTAAGAACACAGCAGCTTTGAAATTGTTGGTCCTCTGGTATGTTTTTTTTTTTTTTAAATCCTCGCTGAAGGATATGTTTATTGATTTTGGGGAGAGAGGAAGGGGGAGAGAGAGAGAGAGAGAGAAGCATCAGCCTGAGACAGAAACATCAGTTGGTTGCCTCCCACATGTGCCCTGACTGGGAATCGAACCTGCGACCCAGGCCTGTGCCCTGACTGGGAATCGAACCTGCGACCCAGGCCTGTGCCCTGACTGGGAATCGAACCTGCGACCCAGGCCTGTGCCCTGACTGGGAATCGAACCTGCGACCCAGGCCTGTGCCCTGACTGGGAATCGAACCTGCGACCCAGGCCTGTGCCCTGACTGGGAATCGAACCTGCGACCCAGGCCTGTGACCTGACTGGGAATTGAACCTGCGGCCCTTTGGCGTATGGGAGGATGCCCACACCAACCGCCAGCCCGAGTAGAAACTCAGAGGCAAGAGGAAAAGCGTGGCCTCCTCCGTGAGCCGGGACACCGACGCGTCTCTGGCTTTTCACCAAGAGGCAGGGCAAGCCATTAATGGCCAAAAGGCTGACCCCCCTCTGCCTTCCTTTCGTCCTGGAGATGGAAACCGTGTGTCCTGACGGCGTGTGTTTTCCTTCTTCTGCGGGGGATTCTGGAAGCTTTCTGGGCCGCTGGAAGTCCCGCGTACCCCCTTCTAATAAAGCCCAGGGTCCGGTTACACTCCCCGGCAGTCCCAGACAAAGGGCCGCCTTGTCAGCACCCAAGGGGGCGGAGGGGGGGGTGCGGGGAGGGTCTGTAGGAACCAAGTGCTGACATACAAGTAGCAGAAGGGAAAGCACGGATGGGAAATGGGGGTCATGTTGTCTGGGACTGGGCGGGACTCGCCGGTGAGAACCCAGATTCTGCCAGAGATCAGACGCAGAAAACGGAGGGGCAGGGTGCATTTGGAATATACACGGGCCCACGTGAGAGCGTCATGGCACATGGAAGATGATGAATGAGGGGCTGCCGTTGAATTTAGCGGTGTGTGTGTGTGTGTGTGTGCGTGCGTGTGCGCTCCGTCACCAAGAATGCACGGGTCCCCCCAAAGAATATTCACAATAGAACCAGGCTTGGACTGGAACGGCCTCTTGTAGGGGAGGATTTTACAACCTCCGGCTCATCCTGCTGGAAGCCTATGACACCTTTCCAGCACCCAAGGGCCATCCACGCGGGAGGCCGTGACCGTGGTTATGAATCCCGTTTTGCAAAGGAAAAGACCAAGGTCTGAGGCCGGAGCCAGAGGGAGGGATTTGCCCCCAGGCTGGGAATGAGCCCAGCTCCCCCAGGGTCTGTGGATACTTTGAAGGTCTCTCTCCACCCCCACCCCCCGAGGACCAGACTTCCCTGTTTGTTGTGCAAACACAGCAAGAACCAGACAATCTCCAGAGTTGCTTTGCTTTTATGAATCGGGGATAACCAGCCAGCCCGGGACCTGCTGCAGAGCTTTTTTAGGTTTGTTTGTTTTCCATAGGGAGAGACAGATTGTTTGGAAAAATGCGCCCCTAGAACCTAATGTGAGTCTGTTTTCCCCCGAAGCCGTCACCCTGTTTAAGGCAGATGAGCCGGGGAGGGTCCCCGGGAAGGGTCCCCGAGAAGGGTCCCCTGGGAAGGACCAGGGAGACGGTGCCTCCTGGGGCCTGGTTACTGCAGGCTGATGGCCTGGGGATGTCACCGGGGGACACACAGGGACGCACTGGAGTCCCCACTTCCCCCCTCCGCCCCCCAGGAAACCCTCCAGGCTGCCGGGAAGAGGGGGGGGACGGCGGGAAGGGCTGCTGTTTGCCCAGCGGGGCACGTGGGACCCATAAAGCTGTTTCTGGGAAAAGAACCGATACATATTGGAGGCTGGGGCTGGAAGAGACCCAGCATCTTGATTTCCAAGGTCGGCCACGTTTCTCAACTTTCTAGTGAAAATAGGAGTCTCTGCACAGAAGCCGTCCTGTCTTTCTTTCTTTCTTTCTTTCTTTCCTTCCTTCCTTCCTTCCTTCCTTCCTTTCCTTCTTTCTTTCTTTCTTTCTTTCTTTCTTTCTTTCTTTTTCTTTCTTTCTTTCTTTCTTTCTTTCTTTCTTTCTTTCTTTCTTTCTTTCTTTCTTTCTTTCTTCTTTCTTTCTTTCTTCTTTCTTTCTTTCTTTCTTTCTTTCTTTTCTTTCTTTCTTCCTTCCTTTCTTCATTTCTTTCTTTCTTTCTTTCTTTCTTTCTTTCTTTCTTCCTTTCTTCCTTTCTTCCTTCCTTCCTCCTTCCTTCCTTCCTTCCTCCTTCCTTCCTTCCTTCCTTCCTTCCTTCCTTCCTTCCTTCCTTCCTTCCTTCCTTCTTTCTTTCTTTCTTTCTTTTAGAATATATGTGACTTTTAAGAGACATTTTAGGGTTACAGAAAATTAAAGAGATGGAGAGAGAATTTGGATGCACCCCCCCATCCCCCAGTTTCCAGTCCTATGGCGACATCTTTTTTATTTTTATCCTTTTAAAACTGGCTTTCTTGGGGTGACATTGCTGAAGAAAATTAGACAGGCTTCCGGGGTACAAATCTATAAAATATCATCTGTGGGTTGCGTTGTGTGTCCCGCACCCCTGGTCAAGTGTCCTTCCATCACTATGGACCCCCCTTGACCCTCCTCTTGCTCCCCTCAACTCCCCCTGGGTGACCACCCCACTGTGGTCTGTGTGCGTGAGTTTTTATTTTTATTTTCCTACTTTATTTTTATGGTGATGCTACTGCCCCCAGTTCCCGCGCCCCCCATTTCCCAGGCATCAGGGGAAGGGCACACGTGTGGGGACGGGCAGAACAGACAACTATTTTCCCGGGTGTTGTGGTCGATCAGAACCCGGCACTTTCTGCCTCCGCCACAGCCCCCATGGGTGCGCACAGCCGGAAGCCATGAGGCTTTACCTTCCCGGCGCTGGGGCCGTGGGCTGCGCGGTCGGGTCTGGGGCTGAGAGCGCTCCCCAGCTGTCCCTCCCTAGTTTTTAAAACATGGGACCACGCTTTCCGCCACGTCCTCTCCACCCCGGCTCCGCCGCTCCTGCCTGCCTGGGTGAGTGTTTCTTCTTTACATCTTTGTGTGCTGGGCTTCCATGCAGTCGATGCTCTGGTTGTTTTTAGCGCCGAGGGGCTTATATTTCTTCTTGTTGGGGAGGGAGACGCAGCGCGTCTGCCTACGCCTCCATCTTGGCCGGAAGCCTTCCCTCCTTGGTATGTTGTGTTTGGAATAAAACTTGCGCACAAGAAGGGAGGTGTGCGCCGGCGAGTGTTAGCTCGAGCATCAGAAAGGACGGGGAGCCGCCGTGGGGGAGCGTTGGAGGACTCAGTGCCCGTGCACAGTGCGTGGGCAGGAAGAGCTACAGCCCGTTTTCCTGATACACCGAGGTTGTGGGTTCGATCCCTGGTCAGGGCACATACAAGAATCAATCAATGATGCATCCATAAGGGGAAAAGCAAGTGGATGTCTCTCTCTCTCTCTCTCTCTCTCTGCTTCTCTATCTGCCTGTCTGTGTGTCCCCCTCCCTCCTTCTCACTCTCTCCCTCTTTCTCTCTCTCTCTCTTAAAATCCATAAATAAAAATGATTTAAAAAAATTTAAAAAGGAAGAGAAAAGCATGGAGTATTGAGAGACACCCTAGGACGGATGACCTCAAAAACATGAGACTCGGCTTTTGGGGGTGCGCGCGCTGGGGCGCGGGCTGAAATCCAGTTACGATCCTATACACCTGGAAGTTACGTGATGGGATGAACCCCGTCATCTCAAAGACACAACACACCTTCCTGCTGAGGGAGCGGAGCCACTCCCCAAGGAGCCCACACGGCCCGTGGCGTTCCCACGAAATGCTCAGAAGGGCACCCGTATGCAGACAGAGCCCTGACTTTTCTGGGGCTGGGGTGCGTGGGGATGGGGTTACCTAGGAATGAACGCATGGAACTTCATTGGGGTGATAAGAATGTTTGAAAACTGGTGTATGGTCCTCATTACACAACTTGGTAAAGTTACTAAAAATCACTAACTTAAAAAAAATTTTTTAATTGATTTGAGAGATTAATTTGTTGTTCTACCTATGGATGCATCATTGACTGATTCTCGCATGCGCCCTGACTGGGGATTGAACCTGCAGCCTTGGCGTATCGGGACGACGCTCAAACCCACTGAGCTACCTGGCCGGGGCCAAAAAATGATGAACTTTTAATCTGAGCGATTTTTCTCTTTGTAAATTATATTGTCTATAAGCAGGGAGGCAGAATCAGAATCAGGACTGAGACATGAGGCTGGAACGGGCCCCTTGCTGTGGAGAAATAATGAGGGAACAGAGTGGGATGCTCATTATTTTTAGAGAACCGAGGCTTTTAGGTTTTAGGGCTCCCTGGGGCATCTGGCTTTTTGCTGGCAGCTCTGTTCACGAAACGTGGTCTCATGTCGCCTGACCCTTCAGGAGACTAACTCCGGCCGTCTGTTTACACGTGTCCGAGACCGTAACACTGTATAGTTCTTCAAGTTCATGCTTTTCTTGTGAAACCTATAGACACACTCGGCCCCAGTTCCCTGTTCTCCGACCAGAGAGCTTGGGGTTACAGATTGTAAAGAATATGACGCAGGGACCCCCTTTACGAAGGAGCCGGAGCGGCTGTCCCTCAGACACAACCGGGGCCCAGAGCCGCCCTGGGTCCCCCAAGAGAAGCTCTTGGAGGGCCGGTGTCTTCATGGGTGAGCAACGCAACACCCGCCTGACAGCGTTAGATGGTAAATCCGCCCGCACGTCCGTGTTGAAGCCGCAGAGGTAATTCCTCAGATGCCGTAGCAGGTGCTTCTGTTCACGGGCACCGCTGGGTCCACCTGACTTGGCATCTGCACCTTCATCATTGGTGGGCGCCTCGCGGGGACTGAGGGGGAGAGACCTCAGGGGTCCCTCCTGCTGCACTTCCGTGCCCTGTGCTCTCCGCTTTCAGAGATGACCCAGAATCAGGGTTGAGGTCCCCCCACGACCCCAGGGCTGGAAACACTTTCTCAGAGGACACGGAGGACGTATTCCCAGCAGCATGTGTCCTCCAGATCAGTCCTGAGACCTCAGGCTTCCCTTCGGGGTGCGAATCAATTCGAAATCAAAATAAAAAATTTCTATAGGGATCAAGCAGGCAGAACCAACTTCCCAAGGACTACTTAAAAAAAAAATATTTTTTTTTATCGAGGCCCTGCTTGTAGAATGGAGAAAAAAAGAGAAAGAAAGAAAAAAAAAATGAACAGGAAACCTTCCACCGGGGCCGATTGAATCCAGATGTTCTTCTCTCTCACCCCGGAGAGTCTAATTTCGTGGCGTTTTCCCGTAAGCGCGTGTGATTCCGGACGCTTCCCTTTCGGGTCTTGAGGGAGGGGGTCGGGGGTGAAAGGGCCGCTCAGGTCCCTGCGGCCTCCCGCTGGGTCAGCAGACGCAGAACACGTCCATTTCCACGCAGCCCTGGAAGACACGTCCCGCCCCCCTCCCCGAAGCTTTGAATGATCTGTCTCTCCTGACCGGTTCTTTCGGGGGGTCTCCTCCGTGGCCGGTGACCCCGCGGAGCCTGTCAGAGCAAAAGAACAGAATGGGCAAGCCACGTGTATTTCTTGTCTTGCACGCCTACATTATTTTTTAAACAAACAAGGGTCTGTTTGCGCAAAGCGGACCCTCTCCCGCGTGCCCGGGACAACGGGAAGGAGCGTTTTAATGCCCCCCTCGGTGGCCCCCCGCAGGCTGCGGCTGATTTCGTAGCTGGTGACCGAATTTACTCCCGCATGAACTTGAATCCCAGCCTGGCTGGGACTTTTTGAGACACGTCAGGAAGGGCTAGGACCCTTTCCCGAGACGTGATACAAACAGCCGTGCACAGACGGGGCGACGGAGAATAGACGTGCTTTCTTCACGGAAAGCAGCGCGTTTGGAAGCCTCCCCGGCGGACACGGGCGTCCTCCGTCTTCCTTCGGTGACCCTGGCCCTGGACTCCGAGCTACGGTTTCGGCTCCGGCTTTCCAAGAAAAATAAGACGCGCGTGTGGACAGGGTGTTGCAGACGCAGCATTGGGGTGGGTCATCTTGCGGGCGGGACAGATGTGGCATCGGCCCCCGAAGGGCGGCCCGGTGGGAGCCATCGAGCTGCGGGGGCGGCCGCTGCAGCAGGTCACGGGTGTTGCCACGGGTCACAGATTTCAAGGAAAAGCTCTTTTTGGGAACAGCTACACCCACGTTGCCTGCGGCTCCAAGAGCTGCAGGTTGGCCACAGAAGCCCCTCCTTCCACGTGCAGGGCCAACGTCAGGGCCCCCTCTTTTCCTGCCCTGAAGCGTTTGCCAAGTGCCAGCCTGGACGGGGCGGGAGCGGATGCTCCGTCAACCCAGCCTGTTCTCCCTGAGACGCAGGACCCAGGAGGCTGGAGCTACGCTGCCCCGGAGGGGCCTGCGGGCGGCGCCGGGCTCACCCTGAGCCCTGGGACCGAAACCGTCTTGGAGGTTTGCCTGCGGCTCGGAGCTGAGCCTCCCCATCCACTCAGGACCCTATGATGAGATGAGAGAGAAGGATCACCCTTTGGTTTCCGCGCCGCTCGGGGAGGTAGTTCCGGTCAAGAGGTGTCCTTTCTACTGGTCCCTGGTTTCTGGGTTTTTCTGTGCTTCTGGGAACACCCTCTCATGCCTGCGAAGATGCTCTTGGGGTGGGGGGGTCTTCACAGCTGTATTAATAAATGATAATTTGTTACCGTTCCTGTCATGCTTGCGGGAGCGGAATAAACAAAAACCGTGGCTTCTTGAGAATAGGTTTGTGGTTTTTTCCCCTTTGCTTCGAAACGTCAACTTTCTCACCGAGGTCCCCATTACTCAGAGCAGGGAACAGACGCTACCTTACACAGATGACGTCATTATGGAACATGACACCTATAGAATCTTCTTACCCAACATCACCGCGATACTGTCAATAAAAGTTAGGGAAAAAATACCCGTTAAAAAGTCCAAAAAATAAAAATATAAAAATAAAGAAAGAAAGAAAGAATAGATTTCTGTATACGCTCGGAGCCACGTGGAGGAGAACATTATTTGTCATTCAGTCTTAAGAAGAAAAAAATTATTAGACTCAGAGACCTGCCGTTTCATAAGGAAAAACATGTGTGATAGAATTTTGCAGGAATGAATCTGAGGGAGAATCTTCGTTTTTAAAGTAATCGCTTTGCAAAGTATATAAAATGTCAAACTCCTGTGTCACACACGGAAAAGTAACATCATACCGTATGTCATTGAGAATTAAAAATAGAGGTAAAACGTTTCTAAAAAGCTAGCGTTGGTTTGGAACGGACTCGGTCAGCCGCAACGAAAACTGCCCTTTGCTACCAGTTAAGGAAATAGTAATAATAATAAGAAGAAGAGCTTACGTCCTCCGAAACAGTGGCTCGGTTTGAAAGAATAACTCCGTGGAGCCGAGGTTATGAGCTTCCTGACGTTTTACGTGACGTTGTAAATGTTTAAATCTTTGTCGGTTGGTGACAGCGGCTGCCAGGTTCCCGTCCTGGGGGTCCGATAGGTCTCCCCGGCTGTGTCGGCAGGGCCCGCGAGCTAAGACTCGTTTCTGTATTTTCCAAGACTTCCGACGGCTCCCAGGGAGTATGGTCGTTAGCGGTGCATTGTTTTCTTGGCCCGCGGCCCGGCTCATGTATTCTCGGTATCCTCTGTGGTTGCTTTGCCCACAGACCAGAGCGACGGGTAGTTTCCACAGACCTGATGGCCGGCAAAGCGGAAACTAGTTCCCCTTCGGCTGCGGACGTTGGCCGGTTCCTGCTTTAGAAGGTTAATTACGCGACCCCTGGTTCTGAAATTCTTGTCGAGCGGGGAACAGAGTTGGGGACGCGGTCTTCTGGGTCCTTGCCGAGGACCGGAGGGGACGGGATGGAAGAGCCTTTATCCGTTGGATGTCAGAGATCCAGACGGGAGGAGACACGCGTTGAGTGGGCCCTTCGGGGCTGAGTCGGGACAGGGAACGGAGTCCATAATGTCGTCATCACGATGGACGGAGCCGGGGAGGCCCTGAAAACATCAAACATCAGGGGGGTTCCTCCAGAAGGGATAGAAATGTCTAACCCCTCTAGGTACCCCTGAAACAAATACCATATTATATGTCAGCTGTAATTTAAGAATAAAAAAAATCATTTAAGGCTAAAAACAAAAGCCACGAATTTTAGGTTGGGTATCGGCATCCCAAAGGCAGCTGTCCCATCCCTGCGGCCGAACAGACTCGGACGGCGCATCTTATTGGAACCGGTAGCCCTTCCAGGCCTGTTTTTCGTATCGACGGTCCCTGATCCTCGACCCCATGGGCAGCCTCGGGGAAACAGAACAAAGGACGGAGTGGATCTGGAGTCTATCTCCCGAGGTTCCGCCTTTGTCCTTCCGTGTCTGAGAACGCCAGCTCACGCCTTCCCGTCTTGGACATCGGGTCCCCATTCGCCTTCCCGCCAGGCGTAATCGCGCGTCCATGAAGACGGCAGAAATAAATCAGAGAGGGACATAGTTAGGAAAGCGAGATTCATGGAGCGTGGCCGTGTCTTTGGAGTCCATTTTTCCTGCCGGCGAGGGAAACATGTCTTCTTGGTTTGAAAGCCGATACTGGTTCTCTAAGGCGCAGAATCGTTCCCTGAAAGAAGTCACGCTGTTGGGGGGGAACCCGTGAATTTCTGTTCCCTGCTCGCAAGGGTCAACCCTGTCCTGTTTTTACCTCTCCCATCAAGACATGTTTTCTCCCCCGTCCTTGAGCGTGGGCTGTCTTGTGACTGCCTGTGAACGTTCTAGGTCATCTTGCGAGAGTCGTGGGGCTCCTTTTCTCACCCCTGATTTTGGTGACAGAGAACACCATCGGCCATAAGCCCTGCCACCTAGCTGCCCGGCGGGTGAGGCCAGCTGAGCGCTGTCCCGACGACATACCCACGGATCTGGGAACTCAACAAGAACAGCGGCGGGAAACCCGTGCCGTGGAGGACGGCTCGTTACGCAGCAAGAACTCACCGATACAACGGGAGGTAAAAACCAGTTGCCCGGATGGAAACAGCCGTTTGATAATGTTAAACTTTTCGTTTGCACGGGATGGTAAGAGAACGTAGAGGCAAGGCTTCAACGGTCTGTGAGAATGTGCGTGTGTGTGTGTGTGTTGGCTCCGAATTCCTAACCTGAACCCCCTTGTGCATCCATGTGTTGGGGAAACCAAAAGACGTCAGGACGTTTATCATCGAAACCTCCTTTCGGAGAATAAACAAAACAAAATGAGAACACACAGGGCTGATGCCTTCCAGACCAAGGAGGAAGACTCGGTGGGACCCAAGGGGCCGCGGGTTTCATCCGTCTGAACTTCAGGGGCGCACAGTGTGCAGATCCCACCGGACGACGTTGTCCGCAAGGAAGAGCGGAGGTCAAGGTGAGTTGGGGTCGGACGTTCTTACCGAGGAGCTAAAGGTCTATGTTTCGTCACCGAGAGGAATCCGGTCTTTGGGCGCGGACGGAGGAATTTCTCATCGTTGCAGCCAGGTCTTAATAGGAAGCAACCGAAAATGTGGGAGAGCTTCTTAGAACATAATTAATGGATTATAACAAACAGTCTCCTTGGGAAAAACAAAGAGAGTTCTGCACTGGTCAGGCGATTCTCAGAGGACGCCCCGTCCCACGGCGGAATCATTAAACCCTCTTGGACTTCGGGGTCCCTTTCACTTACAATCACTTCCTCCTGCTGGGGTCGTTTTCTCGGCCACGTCAGCAGACTTTGGACTTGACGAGGCAGCATCATTTTTAACAAGAATCACGCAGAGCAGGGGGGTCCCCTCCCTGAGATCAATGCAAATAAAATAAAAAGAAATGAGGGTTCTCGTGGTGAAGAAAAAAAAGTGCTTCTTTGACGTTTTCATGTTATGTCTCTTTGTGTTTATGCAGCTGTTGAATTAATCTTAGAATCGTTTTACCAGAGAAATAAATATTTTCTCTGCTAAGAAGCAAGCTAAGTTTATAATCTTTTCACAATTCAACATTTTTAGATCTTTAAACTTTCTTCTTAGCATCACGGTTTATGAAATAACATCCCATTTTATGGTCACTGTTATATTCAGGTCAGGTTGCTTTTTTTTTTAATAAAATGCAATTGATTTCCATTTAATAAAAGATCTTTAAAGGAGACACACACACATATATATATATACAGAGAGATATAAGTAATATATCTCTCTCGGAGACATATATATACATAGAGGTAATCTATCTATCTATCTATCTATATAGAAGTAATAATAAAGACATTAATATTGAATATCTCTGGGTGAGCCACTCACAGGCCATTTAAATTTTATTCGGTTCCGTTCCACATTCCTGAATTTTTTCCTAGCTCATGGCTTTCGCCCCAGGAAGTGAGCCCTTCGGATTTCTCAGCCTGCTCTTGTTCCTACGGTCAGACTTGGACGGACTAATGGGGCGGACGCATAGTTCCATTCTGCGTGGACAGACTCACCCCGACCTTCCCACTGGGCATATTGGTTCTCTGTGAACCATGTGTCAATCTGCCCCCTGGAATAGGGTGCAGGATTTGGGGTGCCCACGGAACTCTCCTTGGATTTTGCAGGTGCCCCCTAGAATAGGGTGCAGGATTTGGGGTGCCCATGGAACTCTCCTCGGATTTTGCAGGGAACCCAGCGTCAGGACATTCCCACCATCAGAGCCACCGCTGCTGTTTCGTGAGGCCCCACAGGGGTGGCTCTCTCTTGGTGCACCCTGACTCCTGCCCCCCACCCCGGTTTCATCGTCCCCCCACCGAGACCACCGGGAGGGCCTCCAAGTAGATTTCTGTTCCCACTCGTTCGTGAGAAGAACGTTTTAAAGATAATAACCGATTCTGAATGAGTTCCAAGTCTATCCACGGATTCTCGAGTTCTCTCATGCCGGAGCCATAACTCTCTTCATCTTCAAAACATTTATTGATTAAATGTATTGGGGTGACATTGGTTAATAAAATGATTCATGCGACAATTCTATAAGGTACCATCTGTCTGGGATGCTGGGGGCTCCCCAGCCCAAGTCAGCTCCCCTTCCATCACCACGTACCCCCTTGACCCTCGGCAACCCCCACCTTCCCTCCGGTCATCCCCACGCTGTTCGCGTCTGTGCGTCTGTCTCTATTCTGTGGGCGGATGAGGTTCATCAGATTCTGCGCGGGCGTGCGCCCCCCGGGGGCTTGTCTCTGTCCGCCTGGTTTTATGTCATTCGGCATTTCTGTCTTCCTAGATTTCCTTGTTTTGACTTCGGAGATGTACCCCGAGGGCTGGCGTCTCCGTCCTCGTTTCCGGGAGGCACGTCTCTGCCGCCGACTGAACCTGGAGCTTTGGTTTTCACCCGACGGCACGTGGCCCAGAGTCCGAGCGTCCGCACCTCTCTTCTCTCAATGCTGCAGAGGGAACGAGGGCTCCCCATCTTGCCTCTGGCTCTGTTCCCTCCGGACGCGCCTGGATCCGCTTCCTGACAGAGTTGGCACCCACGGGGATTGCGTCTCGGAGGCGTGCTCCTGCTCCCCCGTCCGTTTGAGCAGAAACGCACCCCGAATCAGCCCGAGAGGTCCCCAAAGAAGGAGCTGTGACGGCGCGTGACTCGATGTCCCGGGCATGGAGGGGTCAGGTAGGTGGTGCCTTCCTGGCTCTGTCTGCAGGTTCGTTCACGCGTGGCCTTGAGAGGTAGACCAGGGGACCCTGATGGTGACCAGCTGGGGCAGGAGAGGGGGTCTTCTCCTCCGTCTCTCTTCCTCTGAAAGAGAAATTTTCCACGGCTCACGTCTCGGCGTAACATCGGCTTGTGTGCCTGTGCTCCGTGGGCAAAACAGGGGCCATCCGTGGCTTGCTTGGCACAACCGGCGTTTTACCCAAATGCTCCGTCGAGGACTTAGGAGGAGGGACAAACGCTCCGCAGACCTGGGCGGTGCGGGACAAATAACAAAGTGCAGATTGGATGAAAAGCGGGTTCCCCGTGCTCCGTGAGAGTTTGCCGGAGGAGTCCAGCACTGAACCCTAAAAGTCTCCTCACTTACAATCGCAGGGAGACCCCGACAATGCCCACCGGCATCATCTTTGGCTAAGAATGGAGGAACGCTTGTCGGGTGAGAGTTTGCAAGAAAAGAACTTTGGGCTGTGAAATTAACATTCCTGTTGGAAAATAGGAAAAGCCTGGTCTTCTCTGATCATACATCAGTCATATTGCATGTGATCAAAAACCCTGAAAGTAATTCCGTCTGTCTTTGGGCTTCCATGTTCCAGATGCAATGATGCAGTCATTTGGATATTTCAATATCCACGCCTCGGCTTCTGTTTCGTTCCTCAGTTTATTTTTTAGTTCATTAGATTCCACATAGAAGCGAATTCATAGGGCGCGTGTCTTTCTGTGACTGGCTTGTTTTTCTTAGCATCATCCTCATCGGGTCCGTCCATGCTGTCGCGAAAGGTAGGCGCTCCTCCTTTTTCAGGGCTGCGTAGTATTCCATGGTGTAAAGGAACCACAGCTGTTTGATCCACTCGTGTCCTGATGGGCCCTTGGGCTGCTCCCCGATCTTGGCGACTGCAAACCGCGCTGCTCTGAACGTAGGGGTGCATATACTTGGCACGTTGGTCTTTCAGGATTCTTAGGGTGTCTCCTCATTAGTTCTTAAAGCCTGAATTTCCCGTCATCACCTTGGAGCGTGTTTATATCTATACCTGCGTACATTATCTATTTCCCTGAGATGAAAATGAACAGCTCCCTTTCCGGGTGCCCCAGTCTCCTCATCGGGGGGACCGTGTGATGATATATCCATCTATATCCCATGTTTTGCAATTTATTCGGAGCTTATTCACAGTATAAATAACCACGTGGGGGACAAAATGAGACACCGTGAAATCCAGCCGTCCCTCTCTATAGCGCGGTTCATGTATCACGGCCTCCCTGCATCGCAGAATTTTATAAAATATTACATTTAATTATGAATCGCAGATGTTTCGCTCCATCATGGGATGTTGCGGTCCCGTATACGTGTGTTGTTACAGAGACGTAGGTTTAAGGGTGTAGAATAAATGTGAGGTTCCCACTTCGCGGGCGGGTCTGGAACCTAATCGCCGCGTAAGTGAGAAAATACTGTCCTGGCTTTTCCGCGGGCACCATTAGGGGTTACTGCTGACCTTCCCCCGCCTTGTCCCGTCTTCATGGGGAGCAATGAATGCTTGTGTCCCTGCGTGGGAATCGGAGGCCTGACTTCCCCGTCATCCCCGCGGGCTCACCCACGGGACACGTGTGGTGTCTGGCCCGTGGCGGTGGCGGAGCCAAGACCCAGCCTCCTGCTGGGGACGGTGAGGTTGTTCGTGGGCCGGCTTGCGTTTCTCTGTTCTCTTAACGGAAATGGCCACCCTGTCACAGAACCTTCCAGCTCCCTTCTAAATATTCCCTGAATCGCGAAAACGTGGAGTGGAGAGAACCAGGTCAGCGGAATTTTAGGCTTGTCTCATCCCTGAAAAAAAATTAGTTTTTTGATCGGAAATGAGAACGGGGAGCATCTCAACCCAAGAGGGGAAAAAAAAAAATATGCAGAGTGACTCACCCGCCTTCGGTACAATGTGTCCCTGACGCCTTTCCCGGCAAGATGGTGGCCACATGTCCCCGACCAAACTCAGCCCAGATGTTGGCACGGCCGGCGGGCGGAGCCCCGGGGAGACGGTCAGGCCGCGAAGCTGAGAAAAGTCACGTTGGAGGTTCTGTCCTGGACCGAGCGCGTCTGCGCCCCTGAGGCCTGCTTCCTGGGTTCTTAGGGAGACGGAGTTCCGGTTCGATACACGGGAGTCTGCGTCCTTTCCTTTTTAGAAAAACGACACGGGCAACATTGATTTTTTAGTGTTAGATTATTTTTATGTTTCAACCACAGTTTCCGTTCCCTGTTCTCGTGTGTTAGTTTCCCGTGTACACAAAAGTGGGGAGACCCTCATGCACGTGACAAAAAGGCCGCCCCGCTCTCTGCAGGACGCACCAGGCCGCATGCACAGTTATTACAATATTATTGCTTATACTCCCCGGGCGGGACTGCGCACCCGTGACTGTTCTGGGCCTCCCAGTTGGTACGTATTAATCCCTTCCCCGTGCCGGGCGGCCCCCCCTGACCCCTCCGCTTCTGGCAGCCGTCGGTCTCTATCTCAGAGTCTGTTTCTGCTTTATTCTGTTTGCGTATTTTGTTGTTTTCGATCCCACAGAGAAGCGAAATCATCTGGTGTTTGTCTTTCCCTGTCTGACGGCGCTAACGGGGTCCCGTGGAAGGTGCCGTTAAACACAGTGTAGCCGATCCACGCAAAATAAACTCGGGAAGCCGGCGGAGGAAGCTCTGGGGGCTTATTTTTCTTTCACGGCCTTTAGGGGCAGAAGGAAAGGGTAGATGAGACGTTGCCCCAAAGCGTTCTGCACGCGTGGCCTCCTTCCGTTCATCACCACGCACGTGGGCTCCCAGCAGCCGGCCCGCGATTTCCTACCCGCGCGGCCTCCACCTAAACCACGCTTTCCATCTGCCACGCTCAGCACAAGGGTCCTTCGGGTCCTGCTTCCCAATGTGGGGCATCGTCCGGTGTCTCCGTGCAACGGCCTCGCCAAGGCTCCCTAGTGGGGCTCCCGGTCCCCCGGATGGCCTCAGAGAAGGCAGGACGCCACGTGAACCGTGACGCACGGCCAGGCCCCAGCCGTGCCTGGGTTCCCCCCTGCGGACGCCTCAAACCCGTCTTTCCTCCCCGCCCCCAACCCAGCTTGCCCCTGCACGCAGAGGCGCTGAGGACGGACTCTCCCCGACGGCAGCAGGGCCCACAGCGGTGGGCACCTTCCACCGGAAAGGGCGCGCAGCAGAACAACGTCCAGGGCCCGTCGCAAGAAGGGGAGGGATTTTGGCGCAAATTGACGGCAACAGAGACGTGCCTGTGATGACACACATGGGCCTCGCTGGGCACGGTCTCCTGACCTCCTGTCTGTCTGTCTGTCATCTATGTATCTACCCATTTATTCATCATCTATCTATTTATCCATCCTTTCATTTATCTGCGTGTCCATTCATCGCTCCATCCACGGATTTACGTCCCTACCCGCCCGTCACCTCTCACGTATCTATGCTATTATCTCTCTGTCCGCCCATCTGTCCATCTGTCCATTCAGCCGTCCATCTGTCCATTCAAGCAATCGCTCCTCTCCGTACCTACCAGCCATCATCACCCATTTGTGCGTCTATTTATGTGCAATCCACACGCCCTGTTTAGCCCGTTCCAAAGGGGTTGTCTGAACATTGGACAGCCTTCTGCTCGCGACGCAGACCCCCCGGAAGGGAACGGGAGCTGCCTTTTGTAACAGCGACCAGGGAAGTCCACATCGTTGCGGAAAAAAGAAAGAGGGCAGATTTTATTCTAGTCCTGATGTCACCATGGGACAGCTTCACTCAAGGAAGAAAAATAAAACTCTCTTCGGATGGACGCCTTCGTGCCAAAGGCCGCTTTGTCTTTCTTTCTTTAAAAAAAATATTGTATTTCTGTATTTTTAGAGAGAGGGGAAGGGAGAGAGGGAGAGAGGGAGAGAAGCATCGATATGTGGAGAGACACGTCGATCGGGTGCCTCTCGTGTGCCCCCAACTGGGGGCCCGGCCAGCATCCCAGGGCTGTGCCCTGACCGGGAGGGGAACCGGCGACCTTTTGGTTCTCAGGCCGGCGCCCCATCCTCGGAGCCACCCCAGCCAGGGCGCGGACATCTTTCCATCCAGCCACGCGCATCAATTGGGGGCATCCTTTGAGCTGCACCCCAGGTCAGCGTCAGCTTCTGAAATCACCGCCTCCCGGCCTGCATGCTCTTGCGTCTCCTGAGATCTGCGTGTGCTGTGCGCGGCCTTCAGGGTCTGGGTGGAAGGGTCTTGCAGCCCGGCCGTCCTTGTCCTCTCCTGGTCAACCGGCACCGCTCCTTCCAAAGCCACGTACTTCTCGGTGATCCCCGCGCATCTTCCCTCTCTGCTTCCTCGTCGGTCTCCCTGCTAGTCCCCCCTTTTTCCTTTCCAGCCCCCCCAAACCCCATTTAAACTCTTATTCCTCTAAAGCCCACCTGCGTATCGTCTCCCTCCGCGCCTTCCGTGCGCTGGAGCCGTGTTGCATGTGCCACGTGTGAATCGCTACTTAACTCTTCCCTCTCAAAGGTCTGGAGTTACCCTCGTGTTTAAACAGATTTAATGCAATCGTTAGATAAAAATCGACCCAACAAAAGTAATTTCTGCGGTTCCGTAAAATTGAAAATGCTTAATCGGGTCACCATCTATTTCTGTATTTCCCTGTCGATGGCTATTTGGGTTCCTTCCACGGTTGGCCGTGACCGGCAGGAAGGGCAGGAACACTCGGATGGATGGACCGGGTGCTCACCTGCCTGCTTTTCTCTAGAATATTCCCCTCGAAGAGGAATTCTCGAGGGACGGCTCCTTGGTTACATTGTAACCGACAATAATTTTATGGGTCAATCGAAGAAAATCAAAACTTTATTTTTAAAGGGGAACAGCCCTACAGGAAACACACAAAACGAATGTCTTAGTGAATTCTTAGGGGGCAAGAGAGAGAACTTTGGAAGTTCTCCCGAAGGCCCTTCCCCGCCGAGAATGCCCGTAGGGGAATGCCCACGGGCTCCACACGCATGTGGAAACTTCCTGGGGATGTGTCATGCGCAGGGGCTGCAGGGATTTTGGCAGGCCTTTCTGATTTGGAGACGATCCTGTCCTGACATGTGAAAGTCATTTTTTAATGAGGAAGGGCATGTTCCTTCCGGAGCACATCATCTCCTGGGCTGGTCTTTGTCCAGGAACGGCAGAGAGCCTTCATGTCAACACGTGTATGCCAAAACATGTGAAGCAGAGACGCGCTGATAACATGCATTCTCTTATAGGAATATTCCATGAACGTTCACCCCGAGGACAGTTATCCGAGGGGTTTTCTAGATGCTGTCGAGTGTGGACAGAACTTTCTAAACATCAGCGGGTTCCGCCAGACGCATCAATAAAAAGACACTGAAACTTTGCAAAGATAACAAGAACTCTTCCCTCTTGTAAGGTAATAATTGATCACAGTTTGATGCAATCGTTAATACCTTTGATAGCACATATGGAAAGCATAATAATATAACAGATAGCAAAATATCCACTTTGCAGACTGAGAATCACATCCACCATGATATCTTATATGTATCTATTTTCTCTTTGTTTCATTTCATTGGGCATGAACTCCTATCCTGAATTTTCTTGTTTTCAAAACGGTATCAACATAAAAGCAAACTAAATCTAAACCATAGCTGTGTGTCCGTGCATTTGAATTTATACCTCTACATGCTATTAACAGGTCCTATCCCAGACCATAGCATTCACGTTAAATAGATGCTTTGATTTAGTTTTAAAAAATGCTATTAGACTCGATAACGGCTTTCGGGACCTTCTTTGTCATTGAATATTCTGTTAGTTAGATTTTTTTATATGGTTGCCTTGTCTGTGTTTCATTACCTCTGTCTTCCTCCTTCTTGCTTTGAGACTCCCTAGGATCGAGTGGGAGGCAATATATTTCTGTATTTCCCTGTTGATGGCTATTTGGGTTCCTTCCAGGGTTGGCCGTGACCGACAGGAAGGGTAGGAACACTCAGATGTATGGACCTGGTGCTCACCTGCCTGGTTTTCTCTAGAATATTCCCCTCAAAGAGGAATTCTTGAGGGACGGCTCCTTGGTTAAAAGGGATGGATCACATGAAATGGGTTTCCAACGGGCTCCTATTCACACACAGACCCAAGGTCATTGTCTAAGGGACTCCCAGAGATGCCCAGTATCTCCAACGCTTGACTTTCCAGAGCATTTAAACTCTGCTAATCGTGTAAAAATAATATTCATCATGCTATCGTCTTCCGTTACGTTTTCTTGGACCAATGGAGTCGGTCGTCATGGCAACGGTTCTGGGGCCCTCTGGCTATTTCTTTTGAGAGAAATTTATATAAAAGACACAGCTTATCAGAGAACTTGATTTCTAATATCTTTTATAATTTCATATCTTTTATATAAACGTGAGCTCCCCTATACGTCACGGATACGCATCATTGGAATCCTCTCTGAAGAGAGTTTGTTTCAATTTTCCCTCCCGCGTTGGTGACCCTTTTTCATTTCATTTATAGCATTTTTGATTTAAAAAAGGTCTTAATTTTTAAGTTGGTTCACATGGGATTTTCTTCTCTGGTTCATATCTTTGCGCCTTCTTATAAGAATCCCTCTGAAGTCCAAAAAGAAAATGATGTTTTTCTCTACGTTGTTGTCCAGAAGTTGAACTTGAATCCATCTGGAATGTGTGTGTGTGTGTGTGTGTGCATGTGTGTGCATATGGTTTTTATCTTTCCCATATGAAAAGGCAAGTCTCTACATTCTTTACTGAGGGGTTCTTCATGTACCGGCAGATCAGCAACTTCTCCCATCATAGGTTCTAGCACATGCCATAAAAAAAACTCAACGTTCCAAAGGTGAAAAGGAAATTCTCTCTACCTGAAATAACAATCTTTTCCCAAAGACGAGTTGGCGACGTGAGCCTTCCAAGTGTAGGGAGATAAAATTCCCAGGGAGCTGGCTGAGTAGATACGTGTTATTCTTATTTTGCCTGAGATCCGTGAAGTATTAATCCCATCCCACCTGGGTCTATGGAAGAATTGTTATTTGACCTTCACGGAGAGGCAGGCGACGGAAGAATTTCTATTTGACCTTCACGGAGAGGCAGCCAACGTGGTGGGCGGGTAAGAAATTTTTAGGGAACACTTGGACGTGACGGGATAAACCTGAGCTGAGCAGAGGACGAGGGACGTCTTGACTTTGAGGTCCATCGGGTGGACCTCAGTGTAGGCATTGAAGCCATGAGGTCTGAACTCGGTTCCTAAGTATTTGGGTATCACCGAGCACCAGGTGGGACCCGGGGGAGTGTACAGAGCTAAATGTTTCCTATCAACATCCCGTTCCTGTTATGGGACAGCAGGTAGAGCAGGTCAGGGCCACGTGCACACCTGAGTCCCATTTCAGTGCAGAGACTCCACATCAGGTCACAGCTAATAGCTCAGTCATTTGTGTCTGTAAAAGGCTATTGTCTCGGGAACTGGAGGGAGGACCCACCCTGACTCCAGGGGACAAGAAGCAGTCCCACGTTTGTGCCTCAGGGGGATGGTGGGCCATCAAGACGGTATGTGAGCTGTTGGCTCCAGGGTGAGGTGACCAAGCCCAGGACACAGAGACCATGGCTCAGGGCACAGATAAAAAAATGCTGCAGCTTTGACCTGATTCACCTTTCCCCTGAGCCCCAAGCCCCTCACCTACGCTTCTCTTCTCCTTATGAAAAGGGCCCGTTTATAATGGAACTGAAGATGGTCTATTAGGGTGCAAACCCGCTGTCTTCTCAGACCGCGGACCCTCTGAATCACGCGCCCCTAAAGATCCAGCCCCTGTCCCTGCTTCATGGGTCCGGTGGCTGACCGATGTCACGGACGCCGGCGTTTGTGGTCTCCCTTAGATCGCGCTTCCGAGAAGGGTCAGCTCGGAGAGTCACGGCCGAGAGGCAGCCCCGAGCGCACGCGGAGACCGGACCCGCTGGGGAGGCTCCGGGCAGAAACAGAAAGTGACGGAAGTCTTGGCGAAAGGCCGGTGACACCGGCCCAGGAGGGGAGAAGAGAGCAGCCTCTGGAGGGACCGCCACTGATGAAAGGAGTCATTTGCAAATTAAAACAAAACAAAACACAGGAAAGTTCTCAGCCGGTGCGTGGCGTTCTGGCAGCGGCCGCGGAGAGCACCCGGCCGGTGACGGATTCCTGGCGTGCAGGGCGGGCGGGCTGAGGCTGGGGCCGGAGAGAAGCGCGTGAGGATGAAGAGGGTCTCTGACTAGGGCCGTGAACGGCCCCAACGCGGAGCGGCTGAGACAGCAGACTTCGTTGTCTTTGCTTCGGGAGCCTGGAAGTTCAAGGTCACGTGTCAGCAACTTTGGCTTCTGCTGCGATCTCTCTCTTCCTCGCTTGTAGACGGGCATCTTCTCACCGGGCCCTCCTGTGGTGGGAGGGGGTCGGGGAGGGAAGGAAGAATAAGAGAAGTCTCGGGGTGAAGTAAGACTGGAAACACGGGCCGTGACGCGCGTCACCAGCTGTCACACATTAGGGGGCTTTGCTGGTCTAGCTGGGGGACACAGAATTGGGAGTATTGTTATTATTTCTTTGTTACATGCCAGCACCTGCCCTGCAAGAACCCTGATGCGCTCCGGGCCCCCCTGGATGAGATGCTGGTGGGGTGGGCTTGGGTCCAGCCAGGGGGCTGGCCGGAGGACAGGGCGTGAGGGAGTCAGAACTGGGTGGCAATGACAGGCCAGGCAGGATGAGCCCCCCCCACGTCCGGGCAGGGTCCCAACCAGCTTGGAGGCAGCTGCAGCAGCCGCTGCGGCCCCGGTGAAGTCACCAGGCTTTGAAGTCCGGCTCTGGCAGGGACGCAGGCCTGCCTTCCGCGTGTCCATCTGCTGCTGACTCTGCGTAGCCCCAGAGGCCAGCCGGGGTTGCCCATCCGCCTGGACCGACCCTGGTTTCCGTGCTGGGGTGCCCGGTCCCTCATGCTGGAGCCTGGAGTTCTCGCGGGTACCTTGGACCGGCAGCCGAGGAGAACCGTGCTGGTGGGAACAGGGGGTGCCCCGAGAACAATGGGGTGAGGAGCCTTCCTCCGTGCGCCTCACGCCCCAAAGGCTGACCCCGCGTGAATCACCAAGAAAAATCTTTGCTGCACGAGTGGAAGGCATCATTGACATCCAGCTCTGGGCCTGAATCACTCTGTGTGTGTTTATCCTCTAAGAACCGAACCTTGGGGGGCTTGGAATAACAGAGCTCATCCTGCCTCCGGGGGTGCCCGGCTGCACTCCCTCCCCAAGCCCCAGGAAGGGTCCTTCCCGCCTCTTCCAGCTCCGGGGGCTCCAGGGATCCCTGGGTGGGGGGCCGCATCCCTCCCGTCTCCGCGTGGCTTCCCCTCTGGGTCTGCATTTCCTCTGCTGTCTCTTCCAAGGTCACTGTCCCTGGACGTGGGGCCCCCCTGACCCAGGACGACCTCCTCTCAGACCCTTCATGAATCCCATGTGCAAAGACCCTGTTTCCAGAGGGCTCATTCCCCGATACAGAGAATTGGATGCGCCCCCGATCTCTCCAGCCCTGAGCAGCGCACAGAAGTGGGCAGAGGTCGGTAACCAAAGCGGCGGAGATCAGAGCCTGCTTCTAGCGCGTCCTGTAGACAGACCCTTCTCGGAAACAACGTAACTTCTTCCGTAGAAATTGCTACAATGTCATCTCTGCGCGCAAACCATGACTCCGTGTTTTAAAAAGTAGCTCCGTTACCTTCGACATTTAATATTTTATAGTCGTCTCAGGGGCACCGCGTCGTGGTTAGACGTTTATATAATTTATGAAGTGACTGCCTCTGGGCATTGGTAAGAAATGAGTTTGTTGGCACAGATAGAATTTCGGATTGGGAAGGGCCGCTCCGGAGCAGGTCAAGAAAGCCCGGGGCACGCAAGAACCACCTGAGTGCTGCTTTATGGATGTTTTTTACGTGTGAATATATCGTCTGTGCACTGTTTGTGCAGCTGGAGACTGTTATTCCGTGGGGCACGCAGAGGGCAGGGATACGTGCTTCCCCCGAAGCCTGATTCTGCGGGACGATCTGGAAATAAAATTGACACCCCGGTCTAGGGGTCTTGGGCTGTGTGTGTGGGAATAATCATGGGGGAAGATGAACTTGGATGTTTCTGTGGGCAAAAACCAAAGAATGGCCGTGGACGTCCCCGTGAAACTCCAGGGGCTACCTTGGCACCGTTCGCGTCGGCCCACGTGAGAATGATTTAGTTCAAATGACCCATCCAAGCCAGCTCTTGTTTAATGTAAACCAGGAAACGCAGACCCCGGTGCACCTCAGGAGGAACGGCTGGGAGGGGTCCGCCTTCACGGCAGCGGGGAAAGCGGGGGCGTCTCGGGTCTCCCGTGGAATCGCGTTTGGGGAAAAAAGAAGCCACTTTTTCCAGGGGAGGTGGCTGGGCCGGGAGTCTCCTGCCCACGGGGAAGGTGTTTTCAGGTGTCCAGAACTGTTAGGACCCAAGGGTGTGGGCCGGGAATGAGGGCGTGGGTGGAAATCGGGGAACTGTGTGCCGAAGGCATCACCGTGTTGGACTATAATGGGTGATAAACAAATTTGCACCTTTTCTGGTTTTTTCTGTTTGTTTGTTTATTGCTTTTCCGGTTCACTGGCTACATAAGTCGAAAGATAAGTAGATGTCTCCCATCGGGCGTCACCACAGGCTGAGATGTCCTCACGGGATACTTCCCAGGGCAGGGCCCTCCGTGACTTTCGGTGACAGAACCTCTGGATGCCAAACGCGACCCTCGTTTGATATTCCGTTCCGGCGGCGTCTCGGGGTTGGGCTACCCTGCGTCTTCGCGGCAGAACCGGGAATGTATTCCTGCCACGTTCCCATTCCCCGCCGCCTCACGGGAGGGAACCTCCACCGTGACGTGTCCGGCATGGATGACTGTTGACGCCACAGGAGCGCGGCCCCGGCAAAGGATGTCATTGGCGTGAGACACAGTGTCCCACGGAGCCCGGCCAGGATTGGGACGGGTTCCCAGAGAACAGGTATGGGCCAGGGGGACCCCAACGGCTTCTGCGCGGCCCAGAAAAGGAAACCTGCGTCGGGTCCCGCCAGGGGGCTTGCAGGCCCGAGTCCGGCCGGACATGTCATCGCAGCCGATAAAAATAACAGGAAGGCGCCCCGACGTCGGCCGTTGGGATCTGGCAGCAGACACGGAAAGCGGGAACGGCAGACGGTCAAGGGCGTCCGAGCGCTGCCTGTGAAAGGCCCGTTCGGAGCCCTTTGCCGCGAGATCAGGAAGTACCCAAGGTCCGCTTTTTGGAAGAGACGGGACACGTGGACGTGCCAAGGCCGCGACGCAGAACCGTCGCGAGGGAAACACTTTTACTGAACGTGTCACAAAATAACCACCGGACGCCAGGCTGTGCCTTCAACGGGGGCATTGAGGGGAGCAGCCCGAGAATTCGTCTGAATCCCGAAGGCTTTTTCTGCAGACGTGGATACGGCGCTCGGGGGGTCTCCTTCGGTGGGTGGGAGAACCGTCCCGGACACCAAGAGGGTGGCAGTTCGGTCCCCAGCCCGGGCCCGTGCCTCGGTTGTGAGTTCTGTCCGCTGCTGGGGTCACGTCCCAGAGGCAACCCATCCATGTTTCTATTTTCCTCTTTCTCTAAAAATCAATAAATATATTTAAAAACTTTGGGCACGATGAGGACAACATGAGAAGCTTTGGGAGGCCCGAAGACGTATCCCCAAAACATGCCTCCCAGGCTCTTGACTCTGACACGCTTGAGCACGTGTGTTTGAGGCGGGACCGTCTTCCTTGGCCCGGACCCTCCATCACGGAAGCAGGTGCCGCTTGCACCCATGGGCCCCGAAAGCCTTTATGGCAGAGGAGGGACTTGGGTTCCCCGGTGCTGTTTCTGGGAAAGAGACGCCCCTCCGTGCTGATGTCTCTTTAGGATCTTTGAAGGTGGGCGCAGGGTCTCTCTTGTAGCCCTTGGGGTGGTGGGGGCAGCGTGGGCAGTGGCTCGGCTGTGTCTGTGGCTCTGGGTCTCATCGGTGGCCCGTTGCTGTCTCCCTCACCCTGAGGTGCCCGGATGGCGGCGCGGAGGTGCTGTGGGTGTCGGATCCACGGCCCCAACCACCCTGCCTGCGGGGAACCACAACCAAGAGACCTCCGCTGCGCCGAGGGAGGGGCCCCTGCGCACGCACGTGGCTGAGGACCACCCAGGGGTGGCAGGTGGCGTGAGGACAGGAAAAGCCCACACACATGCCTGGACACAGAGGCCCTGCGCGAATCGCCCTCTTGGGCTCCCCATTTGGCTCCTGAACAGGACGGCGTGGGGGTTCATCTGGTAAAGAAGGAAAACAACGTCTCTTTCCCTCCTGTGGTTCTGCAGTGGGTTGAATACTCAAATCAACGAGAAACAGACGGAGAAGAGAAAATCAAACGTAATTTGGGGCTCACGGGACTCACACGTCCATGAGACCGTCAGGGACCCCCCTGCAGGACAGGGTCAGGGTCAGGGGTATAGGACATCCTGAGCCGGACACGAGGGAGGGTCTTCACGGGGTCACGGTTGGAAGGCACATGCCCCGTCACTGTTCGTTTTTCTCTGCCCTGTAGGTAGATCAAAAGCCGTTTCTGATGCTAACCCTCACCATGGACCAGGCTCCTAATTAAACGTGTGTGTTTGAACTTCCGCGGACAGGTGTGACTTGATGATAGGCCGCCTCCCATCCTTTGATCGCAGGGGAAACACCAATTATACCTCGACGACCCTGCATGTGTCTCCAGAAGCAGTTTTGTGGTTTGGGGCAGAGAATTTCGGGTCGCGGGAGCCCGGAGGAAGAGCTCATTATGTCTTCTTTTCGGAACATGTTTTGTGAATCACGCACCCGCAAAATGTGCACAGCTCAGGGACGTTGCGTGGGGTCACAGAGCCCCATAACTCTTTCTGAGCATCCGTGGGACAGCATTTCTATCAGGCCAACAAGAAACCCTACACGGGTTAACTTATCCGTCCCTCGTCCGTCCCCATCCCTGGCGACCACCCATCGGCGGAGGGGCATTGCTATTCGAACCTGAGGTAGGGGTGACGGGGCCATCCTGGCCTTGGTGTACCTCCAAGACTCCTCTAGCAACGCGCTCCCCGCTCACGTGGCCTCGGCGCTCCCAGAGTCCTGGAGTCTTCACATGGGTCCCCCGCCGCCCGCCCCTCTGCGTAGAAGCAACAGCAAGACTCCACGCGGCGGACTTGCCTCCCAGCTGAAGCAACCTTCCAGGAAACTGTTCTGCGTCTTCATAAACAGACCCTCTTGATGGGGAGCCAACGAAAACAGCCCTGATAGGAAATTCTGCTGAGCCGCGGGGAGGTAGCGTCAGGGGTCCGGGGCCGTTCCCCGAAACTTGACCCAAGACGGAGAGCCTTTCAAGAACAGAACAGATCTCGTCCGGGTCCTTCTGCGCGTAAAGGACAAGCTGTGTCTGCACGCCTGGGTCCCAGGCCGTGGGGAAGCAAGTCCCCCCGAGGTCACCTTTGTTTCCGAAGAAACGGAGGGTCACTCAAAAAGGAGACCTTCTATCATCCCCCGGTTGTGGGATTGGAGTAACCGTTGCCTAGGTTTGTCTCCATCTTGCCCACGGGGGGTCACGAAAGGGATCCGAGGGGTGTTTTGGTGAGATTATTCCGGCGACAGAAGGCGGGATGCCTGTCGGCTTCTCCCCAATGCCGGCTGTGTCTCAGACACCGGAGGACTCTAGAGGCAGGATGATGTTTTCATCACACGTCACAGGCTCAATACGGCCCAGAAGACGCTGATACTGGGAACCATTTGCGAGCGTTACATCTTTGGGGTTACCCCTTGCACCCCAAGAGCCGTTTCATGGATGCCTGACGGAATGAGCTCCACCTGGTGCCTGTCGTACACAAAGGAACGCACTCTGCAGTCCAAGGAAGTGCGCGGCATGCCCCCGCGTCCGGTACAGATACGGCCCTTCGGGTTTGGCCAGAGGATTGAGGCTGATTCTTGGGGGGTCTTCCTTTGTGGCAGAAATGAGTGCGATCCCAGCGCGGAGGGTACCATCTGGACGCGGGCTGCGGAGCCCCCCGGGAAGGCTGCTCTGGGGCCGGCCGGCAAAGAGAGGAGCCCTGTAATTCGTGGGAAAATCGCGAGGAACTTTGATCGGGCTGCACCGCTGGGTAAGGCTCGTGGGCTTTTGGGAACGCGGTGTGTCCCTCAGTGACACGCCCTGAAAAGCAAGCCGCGTTCAGAACGCAGGGTCAACAGGAGGGACGTGGGAACATTTGACCGTGTGTGACCAGGCTGTTAACGAGAAGACTCCCGTGGAAGGACAGGCTTCTTCTACCCATTCTTTCGTGTCTCGGTGTCTCCATCTAAAAAGCAAAGGGTCACAATGTTCCCACCTTAAAAAAAAAAAAACAAAAAAAACCCAACCACCTAATGAAATGTACCATTGGAAGAATGTCAAAGGCTCAGGGATGCAGGGCCGTGAAATCCCTTCATACCATGGTGCCGCCATGCCTGCTACCTAGTCCAAGACTTTTTTCATCACCAAAGACCCACGGGAGTATTATGCCCAGTCACCAAAAGGTGGAAACAACCCAAGGGTCCACCCACGGCTGAATAGATGGACAGAACGTGGTCCGACCGGGCAGTGGAATATTACGCAGCCATGAAAAAGGACGGAGCTCTGCCGCCCAGCACAGCATGGATGAACCTTGACACTATGGTGCTCACCGGGAGAAGCCAGACCCAAAGGGCCACACAGCGTGGGGTGCCATTGCGTGACGGGGGCCCCCTCTTGTCCCGGCATCCGCTTCTGAGATGGCACGGCTCAGCGAGACTCGGTTCAATGCCGTATCCCAGGCAGGTGCTCCATCCCCTTGGCCATGGTCACCTGTTAAATATAAATTTTCTACAACGTCCTGGAAGGTCCGCATCTTCTCCTGGTCTGGGAACGGCACGAGGTCCGACACACATCGGCGTTGCTTTGCACAATAAGGCACAGGGTTCGCACGGCGAGCTTTGCGTGCGTTGTTGTGGAAGGAATGCATGAGCTGATTAATTTATGATAACACCTCCCGCACATGATAGGCATCATGTATGACCTGGGTCCGTCAGAGCTTGGACACAGTCCCATACGGAGAAAAAGTGCGTCTAGACATCTGATGGTATTTGTACATTGCAATTAAAAACATTCTTTTTTCTTTCTGCAGGCTGTCGTTGGCTTGTGGCTGCAGGTGGAATCTCTGTCCCCAGCGTCCCGTGGTTTCTCTTCCGTTTTCTGTGTCTCGCCTTTGGTCTCTCGTGAGGACATCGGTCACTGGATGTCGAAGGCCACCCGGATCTAGGGTGACCTCTGCTCAAGGTCCTTCATCCAACGGCCCCGGCGACGACTTTATTTTTAAATTAGTTCTTCTTCGCAAGCGCCAGGTGTTAGGATGGGGACCTATCCGTCTGAGGCCACCGTCTAGCCGGCCACAGGAAGGCCGCTTCCTTGGGGACGTGGGCAGGGATGTCGTTCCTCGGCTGGGATGGGTCGTTGAATTTGGGGACAGAAACATGTCTTTCTGTCCAGAGATCCGTCCACACCACAGGCTCCACCTGGTCTCTTCTCAGTAACGCTTCACCCAGTGTCTCTTCTCTGGAGGACGGAAGATAAGTGAACCCGGGTATTTGGGGGAGCCCAGCATCAAGGCGTCATCGAGCCGAGCACAGAGTTTGCTCATCTTACGCGTCCCGGGGCTGCGAGCATCGTCCGGTATGACGCGGCCCTGCCCTGAAGTGCTGTGAATGCCTCTTCGACAGAATGAACCCCTCCAAGAAGGAATGCGTCCAGCACCCCGAAAACCAAGCGCTTCTGGGTGTCATGCTTCCGGTAGCATTCCCGTGTGGGTGTCCGCTCTTACGTCACGTCCATCAACCATGTAAACATGTCCTTTGCGAGACACGGAATCTGTGGCATGGCTAAGCCTCCGATCTTTCTAAGGGGCTTCCTGCAGCGGGGGGCCCGTCCAAAGGTACCTGCGTGTCTTCTTCTAGGGCCTTTGGCCTTGGCTTCATTTCATGTCAGCTGGGTTTGTCCCCTCATTGGCTTTGAGAAATAGGATGTGGTTCCTATTTCCTGCCTGTCGGCCATGGTTGGAAAACAGAGATGATAAGAGTGCACACATGTGTTCTTCATCACGTTTCGGCTGAATGCAGGCCTTTATAGTTCGTCCTATTCCTTTCCTCTGCCACAACATGTCACGGAACGAACTTTGCCCATTTCGTGTCCTTTCGACTACATCCTGGGGACAGGAGCTCGGTCCGTCACGGCCTGCGAGGGCTCCCGCGTGGCCTCCCGGACAAGGTCAGCTTTATTTTGTTTTACTTCTCCGGGCATTTCTGTGGTTCTTCTCGGCATTCTGGGTTGGCTTGGACGTGCCGTCTGTCTCTGCAAATATCAAGTCATTCTGCTGCCCACCTGCCATGAATATAATGTTCTCTGCCAACGGCAGCTCCATACAAAAGAAATGGCGCACGTTAATGTCGTCTGTATGTGTGGTGCTCAGGATGGGGGGCGGGGTTTGTGTGAAATGATGATCCTTCAAAGATGAATACATATTTTAAGCCCCGAACGCTGTGAATGGGACCATCGAGGGCCGCTCCCAAGTTCCCGCCCCGGGAATGGAACTTCTCCTTCCCTGCATGGACGTGACTCACATTTGGGGGTCTCATCTTCCCCTAACTGAGTGTCATCTACCCTTGGACCGATTTCGACAGCATCACAGAGTATTTTGGGGGGTCGGCCCCGTATTTGTGGGGTCGATCGGAAGGGAACATCGTCCGGACAGAAATGGGCAAGACGGGTTTAGAAAACTCCATTCCAGGCTGCGCACCTGTGGAAGACCGGAACGCTGGCCAGGCTTTTCGGATTCTCCGGAGTCAAGGAGCGTGCGTTTGCATTCTGCGCCCCTGCGGCCTGAGCGGGTGACTCCGGGCTGGTTATTCCAGCCCCCGGAACTGTCATTCACAGGCAAGAGTCGGCCCTACCTCCACGCGTCTCCTGTTATCGTGAGAGGAATGGGCATCTGCAGGGATCTTGTCTGTCGTTACAGAGAGAGAAGGTTTTCTCTGTAGGTGCGGCCACGCGCCATGATTTTGGGTCCCACATTTTAAACCATTGTGGTAACACACATGCAGCGTAAAGCGTACCGCCTTGGCCATTTTTTAAATACGCAGTATATTTGCATTCTTGCATAACTTCCAACGCTCCTTTCATTTGGCACAACTGAGCCATTTATCTGAATCTGAAACTATAGATTCATATAGTAAAAATATAAGGAAATAGTAATGAAAATATATGAGAACATATGTATGGAACTATATAATAAAAAATAAATATGAAAATATATTTTAAAATATATGAAAATACATATGTAAGAAATAGATATCACTCTATGAGAATATACATCAAAATACATATGAGAAAATATACATGACCATATATATGTGAGGAAACATAAATATTTGTAAAAATAGACAAGGGAACACATATGAGAAAATATAAGAATTATATGAGGTTACATATGAGAATATGTATAAAATATATGAGAATATTTGTGAGAAAATAGGTGAGAATATTTATGAGACTATGCGAGAACTCTACATGAGAAAAATATATAAAATATATAAGAATACCCATCAGAGTATATAGAAAATATATACAAGTAGATATCAGAGTCTAAATGAGAAAATATATAGGAACAAATAGATGAGAAAATGCATGGGAGACGCTATACGGGAGTCTGTGAGAATTATAGACGTATTTACACATGATTCACAGCAATTCTGTTTTATGAAAGCCACGGCCAGCTCTGAATTAGTGAACCCCAGGCTGTAGGATAGAACAGGGAGCCTGAAACCTGTATAATTTGGGGAGCGAATGTCACCCTCCAAAATTCAATGAAAAATGTTTTCGTCCACACGGTGCATTTTGCAGCATAAGAGACAGCGTGTCCCTTGCGGACCTTGGCCTCTGCGGCCACGGCATCCGGGACGCGGTATCTACACGCCGGGGGCCCCGCACGGCGCAGGCGGACCAGGTGTCCAGAAGCGAAGCCCAGTCCTCACGGCGGACAGGAGAGCAGGAGGGGGTGTCTGGAGGGGCCGGGAGGGACCCGCTCCCCAGCTTGTCCCAGAGCGCGGCGTCCAAGGAGATTCCAGGCCAGAGCGGTGTCTCCCGTCAGCCACGTTTTATCTTCGGGATGAACGTTCATCTTTAGCGCTAACAGCCACCTCCGTCCCTGCGTCTGGACTCAGAAATGGAGGGTGGGTGGGGATGTCACACTGCGCTTTTCTTTACTTGCGGGGACGCTTCTGTCCTGAGATGTCTTGCGCCTGAAGCCAAAAGAAACAGAGTAACTGTTAAGGAGACCGTGTCCCGCGCAGCCAAGGAAATGCTTGAGAGCCCGCAGGGGACAGCATCACCCTCGAGCCATCCGACTAGGAAAGACATTCCCCGTGACCTGTCTGCGTCCAAAACCGTCCTCGGCCACTGCGATGCCAACCGCATACGGCGGTAGCCGCCTCTGAACGAGGGCTTCGGTCCATGGCCGGAGGCTCTGCCTCTTGGACTGCGTCCTGGATTTTGAGCAAAAGCCAAGAGGGCTCCCATCGGTCACGAGCGTGTTTGTGTGGAAAAGGAAATTGTCCTGGTCACTTGGGGCCCAGCTGAGGAACACAGTGAAGGCCGGATGAATGATCGATGCGTAGCCAGCCAGGCAGGCGCAGGAGGCAGGCAGAGCCAGAAGCTCGCCTCCAGACGCCTTTCTTGTGGAGACGTTGGCTTCTCCTGCTCGCTTTTTCCAGCATCCGAGGCCACAGGGCAGATTTATTGTTCCTCCGGCTTTGCCAGGGGAGCGCTCCGTCCTGCCAGGGAGCGCGACGTGGAAGCCGTGCCAAGCAGATGCTCGGGCGAATGCTGACTCCCTCCCTCGGCCAGCGCTCTCTGCCCGGGCACCGGGTCCCCGCTCAGCGCTGAAAAGACGTGCATTCCACGGAGGCCTTTGGGCATCCGGAGCTGCCCGGAGGGGTTGCACCTCCCCAAAAGCGCCCGTCTGTCGGGACGGCTTCTGAACTCACTCGGAGGTGCCTTGCGTGGGGAAGCCCGCCAGCCGCCCCATCTTTCTGATGAGGCCTGGCGTTCATAGTTTGGATCGAAGAAGAGGTTCCGTTGGCTGGGACACGTGCCGGGGAGCAGCTGTGCACGTGGGGACCTGCCCAGTGGGAAGGGACTGGGGCCCCCCCTTCTCCGTAGAGAAGAGGCTGCCTGGGAACAGGAAGCCTTGGTCGGAGTGGTGATAAGACACATCTGTGTGCCGGGCTCTCTCCGGGACAGCCGGTCGATAGTGCAGCCTCGGCACATTTTTGCACACGTCGTGACCATGTGAGATTGCTGTGGGAAGCTGGCAGAACATTGTAGAATGGTAACTCCTTAGTGAGGGGATAGAGAGAGAGAGAGAGAGAGAGAGAGAGAGAGAGAGAGAGAGAGAGAGAGAGAGAGAGAGAAGCGCTTCCATTCCAGGAAAGAGGGAGTCCTTCATGCGGAAGAAACCAAAATGAGACCCTCTGTGGCTTTCTCTCTGTCCGTGTGTGTGTGCGCGCGCGTTTACAAATTTTACCTTGATTTTAGAGAACGGAGAGAAGAGGGAGACACAGAGGGAAATGAGAATTTGCTGTTCGGTGTATGGATGCATTTTCCGGTTGATTCCTGCAGGTGCCCTGACCGGGGATCGAACCCGCAACCGTGGTGCATCGGGATGACATGCTAACCCACGGAGGCAGCCGGCCAGGGCTTGCTTCTGTGCTCTGAGCAGAGGTTCATCTCCATGGGCTGCCTGCGGGGACTGTCCAACGATCTGAAAGGATGAAATGCCCTTGAACGAGGGAAGACATTCTGGACCCAAGAAAGCCAAATTGTGCCCTAAGAGGCAGCCCCCAGAGAGGACGGCAAGGTTTTCTTTCCTGGGCGGGTGGCCTCACACAAGCCTTTGTCTTGGCCCACGTTTGAAAGATGGGGACGCTTTCGACTCCTTGGGGACACGGAGTCAGAGGCCTGCGTCGCGTGAGCTGCTACTGAACTGTCTTGACAAGGCTTTCTGGGTCCTGGGGTCCGGTGGCCTCTAAAAGGAAAGAGAGAACGTGTCCGTGCGTGAAGTTCAGGGACAGGGCGGCTGCAGGCCAGGCCCTTCGAGGTCTCGGCCTCGTCGGTTGCTGCATGCAGCAGGGAGGAAGGGTGTTGTCACCTGATGCGCAGAAGGTCCCCTTCGCCATTTAATAATAGTGAGGGGTGTGCTACGCAAACTGGCGCCCAAATCTCTCTCTCTGTCTCTCTGTCTCTCTCTGTCTCTCTCTGTCTCTCTCCATCCGATTGCAGAGTTTGACAATTGAACGGTGTAAATATTGTGCTCTGATGGAATCCAAGCATCTCAGCAGGGACCCGATGGCCCCCAGAATTCCTGGAGGTTTGACAGTTGCCTCCTGAAAGCATCAGCCCCCCTTCTCCGCAAAAGGACCCCCTTCATCACCGAGCGCCCGGATGCGGCCCCCTCAGGGCCATGAACAGCGGCGTGACGTCACCTCATGCCCGATTTCTGCAGCAGAAAAGCCCTGAGGTGGCTTGACTCCTTTTTCTTTTTTTAAAATGAACTTATTTATGTTTTTAATTTTTATTGAATTTAGTGGGGTGACATGGTTTGATAAAATTATATCGGATTCGGCAGATCTATAACACATCCCCTCTGTGTTGCATGCTGTGGTCCCCACCCCAAGTCAAGTCTCCTTCCATCACCATTGACTCCCCTTTACCGGCTTCCCCCTCCCCTGCCCCCTCCCCCTCTTTCTGGTCATCACCGCGCTGTGCTCTGTGTCTGCGAGATTTTTCTTTTCTTTTCTTTGCTGAATCCTTCACCTGTTTCCCCCAGCCCCCAACCCCCTCCCTTCTGACAGCCATCAGTCTGTTCTCTGTATCTCTGGGTGTGTTTCTATTTTCTTTATTAGTTTATTGTGAAATCATAGGGTCCTTGTCTTTCTCTGACGGGCTCATTTCACTGAGCAAAATGCTGTCCACGTCCATCCACGCTGCCTCGAAGGTAAGGGCTCCTTTTTCAGGGCCGCGTAGTATTCCATTGTGTAGATGGACCGCAGCTGTTGCACTCACCCATCTCCTGATGGGAAATTGGGCTGCTTCCAGATGTCAGCAATTGAAAATAACACTGCAGTGAACACAGGGGTGCTGAGGTCCTTCTGAATCCTGTCTCTGGTTTCTTAGGGTCTATTTTAAGAAGTAGAAGGGCTGGGTCCTAAGGCAGGTTCATTTTCAGTGTTTTGAGGAAACTTCATTCTGTTGTCCAAGTGGCTGTCCCAGTCTGCACGTCTCTTGTGTGGGAATCACCAGTGTTACCAGCTGTTGATCTGAACCCTGTGGCCAGGAGAAGAAAATAAGAAAAAATAAATAACAGATATAAGGATGAGCGAACAGAAGAAAGCTATAGTTTCTCTCTCTCTTTTGAAGCTATTCTTTTTCTGTCAATAAGATTAAGAACAAATGATGTCAATAGAAAAGAACACTGTGAAAATATTTAGCAGTTAGCGTGTGAGACTGTGTGCAGAAAAGATCAGAGCCTTCCTGGTCAAAACAAAACCTTATAAATACGGAAGCATGCTCATGTCTCTGTATGGGAAGACACACGCTGTTATAAAGCAGACAGGCAGGAAAACGAGTTCATATATTTTAAAAATTCCTTTATTTTTATTTCTATTTGTTTTGTGAGTACTGACATTCACTTCCTCATTTGGTTTTTTATGGACTTTATTGGGATGATGATACTGGTTAAGAAAATCATACAGCTTTCAGGTGCATAGCGGAAACCTCAATGACTTTTTGGTATAAAAATATAGGTGATAATATGGAAATTGGGAAGAAACTCACAGTATCATAGGATGTAAAACCTCCTGCAATAATAGGCCAGCGCAGAAGCCCATGTGGGTTTTTTCATGGAAGTGGAATATTTGATTTAATGGGAGAAATGTTCTAAGACCTCCTGTTAGAATAATTGGTTTAATATTCAGGTCAAAGAAAGTTCAGTCTGCACCTTGTACGATACACTCAAGGTCAAACGTGGCACGTTTTAATATTTAGAAATAAAAATAGTATCAGGCACATAGGGGACTGTCTCATCTCAGAATCGAAGTGGCTTTCTCCATGTAAGAAAAGGGTCATAAAAAGAAAAAAGACGGAGAGACAGCTGACAACGATTTAAAAACTTCTGTCCTTCCAAAACAGGCCGTTGTATAAACAAGGTCGAAGAAAAATGAGGATGGTGCATTAAAAAGTGCTTGCTATATTTAGGACCAGGATTCATGCCTTGTCAGGCCTTTGCGGTATTTACGACATGTTAATGCCTCATTATGTCAACGGTTGTTATTCTTCAAAAAGCAAATTCTAAACAGTTCTATTGAAATGTGGGAACAAGCTAATAATTGAAATCGTTTCACTGAGTGGCCAAAATATGTATGCAGCTTGGCCCGGAGCTGAACAGCCTGAAAAAGAAAGAGGATCGAGTTACCAAATGCTGCCGTGATGGCAATTCTTGGGCTGACGCGGAGGAGGAACGGGGGTGCCCTAGGCCAGGCCAGGCCAGTCCGTGGCCATCGGAACTGGAGGCCCTTTGCAAAGAACACTTTCCAAACGTCTGGCAAAAGCCTGGACTACGTCCACGCCCTTCACGGAGGCAAATTCAGCATCTCAGACCTTGGAAGATGGATGGGAGAGTCTTTGCAGAGACAGCCAAGACGCGGGAAAGAGAATCTCGACGTCCACCCGCGTAGAATCAAATAGTTTACAGCAGGTCCACAGAAGAAGGGAGAAGAGTTCCCCTCCTGGCAAGATGCACATGATATATTTTTATGCAGATGCAGATGAGACACTGGCATATGCAGATTCCCTGTTGTTCTGGACAAAATAAATGAGCTTTTCAACCATGTCGCGTTTGGTTAAGAAACTGCACTGAACTGCACATACCAGATAGGCCGGCACACACACACCCAAGTCTGACTGTTTCCAGAGCGTGTGTCTTTCCGTCACGGGCTTGCCAATAATTTTCATCTATTTCTGGTTCTTCCCTCCGTTTCCCTGTTTTGTTCTTTCTAACATTCATACGAAGAAGTAAAGGATGTTCCGAAAACAGGGGGGCGCCCGCTTTAGGGGTGAAAGCATTAAGAACGTGCTCTTTCTCCCCAGAATATTTCCTGATCCGTCTTTCTTCTGGGAAATTCCTTCTGCCCCCCTCCCCCGCCACTGGCCCCCCTCAAAGCAGGATGGCCTCACGGTGCCCTTTTCTGGTTTCTGCTGAAATAATCTAAAAAAAATTAACTCTTCCTTACCCACTCCAATTTGAAATATACTAAATGCAGTATTTTTTTTTTTTTTTTTTGGCAGGAAAAACATCTCAATGGTTTTATGATTAGCTGAAGCCCTGGCTTGACAAAAAGTCTCATTTTTCAGAATCAACAGGAAGAAGAGGAAGCGGCCGTGAATCCCAGATCCTCCAAGAACTGACTTTGAACGTCTTTTTTTAACTGTTTATTTAAAAGAGCTCGGCCTCCTACCACCATCCAGAAAGAAAAATGGAAAGACGGCTTTCACACATAATCTATTTTAATAATCGTTCGGAGCCAAGGCCTGACTGAGCGAGGCTCCAAACTCCAACGCCTCACCCGGGCCAAGAAAATGTATCGTTGAGTTATCCTGGTGCCCATTTTACAAAAGCTTCTCCGATATAACAGAATAAAACAGAAGGCCGTGAGCCGTCCTGTGCGGAATCTGTTAGGTTTTCTGTTTGTTTCTTATTTTTTTTTTTGGTTCCTGTTCAGACTGTAAAACATATTATTATTATTTTTTTCCAATGGCAGCTGGCATTCAGGATTCATTTGTATTAGTTTCAGGTGCACAGAAAAGTAGTTAGAAAATCATATATTCCATAAAGGAACCTCCCAATAGGTCAAGTCCGCACCTGGCATGATACATAGTTATTACGTTCTTGACTGTGTTCCTTGTGCTGGAGTTGACCTCCCCGTGACTGGTTTTATAACTGGCCATTGGTACTTCTTAATCCCTTCCCCTTTTTACCTGGCACCCCCATCTGTCTATTCTCTGTGTCTGGGAGGCTGTTTCTCTGTTCTTTGCGTGTTTTATTCTGCTCCTTAGATCCCACGTATGCGTGAAATCATAGGGCATTGGTCTTCCTCTGCCTGCCTTCTTCCGCTGCGCATAACACGCTCCAGGTGCATCCACGCTGTTGCAGACGGGCAGCTTTTATTCTTTTCTGTGCCTGGGGAATAGTCCGCTGCATAAACGGAGCCCTTCTTCATCCTCTCGTCTAGGGACGGGCCCTTGGGTTGCCTCCATTCCCTGGCTCTGGTAGGGGACTCAATGGGGTGTGGACAGACGTCAGTGAAAAACAGACTCCCTTTGTATTTCCAAAAGCAATGGGTGTCCATTTCTTTTCTTTTATAACAGGAGGCCGAATTAGGCTTTTATGAACAATGCACCCCTACGCCCCAACCTCGTCTGGCTTTCTAGAAATTAATATAGACTCGGCTCTTCCTGTCTCTTAAAGGATAAAGAGGGCCTTGGAGTCTGGACGTCTTGACTGGAGCATTAAAAGAAAATAAAACTTTTTTTTTTTTTTTTTTTTTAGAAACCTAGGCTGTGTTTAATCACTCGGTGAAGATATTGGCCTGGACTGTAGGGGATTTTCTCTGCCACTCACCGGCCAGAGAGCTGGGAGCGTCAAAAAAAAAAAAAAAAAAAAAAAAAAAAAAAAAAAAAAAAAGAAAGAAAGAAAAACACACAAGCCCTGGCTGCTGTGGCTCCGTGGATTGCGCGTTGGCCTGTGAACCAAGCGTCGCCGGTTCGATTCCCAGTCCCGGCACATGACCAGGTGGCACGTCAGGTCCCCAGTTGGGGGCGCGCGTGCGTGAGAGGCAACCACACAGGGATGTTTCTCTCCCTCTCTTTCTCCTTTCCCCTCTCGCTAAAAATAAACAAATAAATTATATTAAAAAAAAAAATCCCCAAAAACAAACCATGAGCTCTAGTGACCTTGACCTGTGATAAATGAGATGCTCCGTTTAAAGCCTCGCTGCGTATTTCCCGTCGTAGTGAAACATGAGGACTCCCGTGCTCATGTGAGCGGCACTATCGTTCCATCCACATGAGGATGATGATGATGATGATGAAGTCCTGAGACTAATCCCTGCTGAAATGCGGCTTCAGCTCCTGAATCTGGAAAGCACGCTCGTCATTGGTCAGAATGAGTCACGTGGCCCCGCCTCGCCGCAAGGGAGCCTGGGAAATGTAGTTTCCCCAGGGGAAGCCGCGCGCCGCCCGCTACTGCAAGATGGCGGCTCTGCGTGTGGCTGGAGGCGGGCTGAGCGGCTCCGCCGCGGGCGGGGGGCCCTGTTGACCGCCTCTGCTGGCTTTTCACCTGCTCCGCCTGGCAGAGCCGCTCTCCACGTCTCCCCTGGCGACTCAGAACTTCACACCGCGTTTCTTCAGCTACTGTGTGTCCCCCACCTCCTCGACCCCCGGAGCGGAGAACGAGGCTACCTTTCTTCTTTATAGTAGAAATACTTCCCCTCTGCACGCTCCTCAGAGTTGTAGTTTCACACGTGGTGACATGCATGCTGATAATAGCGTGTGGGTGTGTCGATGAAAGGCATATATGGAATGTGTCTATTAATAAAATATATATGGAATAGTGCACTGAAAAGTGATCTTGATATACCCCCCCAAAATGATATGGTCAAAAAATATGGAAATCGCTGATTTACAGATGGGGTTCAGGGAGGGGGTCATCGCAGATGAGATTTCTGCAACCTCTGGAAATAAGAAATATGCAAATATGGAGTGTGAGGCAAAGCAGACCAGCCCCAGGCGAGGCTCTGGGAAAACTGCAAGTCAGAGCCAAGGCGGGACAGAAGCTGTGTTTCTGTGCGACCCACCGCCCCAGCACCGCACGTCGTTGGTGTCACGGGATTGGGGAGGTCCTTGAGAGGGAAATAATGCGCTACGACGGGAGGCATTGAGGGGAATCATCATAAAAGCTCACGTGTTCCCCCAGGGAAGGCAGAGTGCAGTCCACTTCGGAAGAACCTTCCAGCGCAAGAGAAAAGGAAGCGGCCTCAGGGTGGCCGCTGGGAGCATTGCTTGAGTGCCCGCCAATGTCGCAGGCGCTGGTGTTCGGTGGCCGCAGCCCGGAAGCAACCAGACAAATGGCCCTCTCCTGGCTTCTCTGTTGTGCTCCCTCTTCTGTGCCCGCCTTCCCTTGGGCACCCCCCCCAACCCTCCCCCCATGCATTCTAGTCTCAGTTCTGCATGGGAGGGAGTGTGTCCCCCGCAGGGTCCCTACCAGGTGCATCCTGCCTGCACTTGACCTTGGGAGGCAGTAACAGGAGCTTGGGAGACAGGTGAACAGAAGAGAGATCAGCTGCACCTTCTGACTCGGTCTCGGGCAGCGGCTCCTCCTTGCATGACCCCGCCACGGTCACCTGGTGACTCGGTGCCTTCGGTGTCTGCTGCACACTGAGGCTCTCAGCTCTTCCCTTCCTCGCGCAGAGAACGCCGTACGGAGTTACCTTCTGCAGAAACCGCTCTTTTCTGTTCCCTTCTTGGCACGCTCCCTGCTGGGCCCTTGTAGCGATCGTGGTGTCTTTCTGACAGTCCAGACAGGCAGCACTGTCCTTTCCCATCATGAAGGACTGTTACAGAGTTTTCTAAAACAAAAATGGTCCTGGCTGGTGCGGCTCAGTGGACAGAGCGCCAGCCTGTGAATCAAAGGGTCGCCGGTTCGATTCCCAGTCGGGGCCAGGTCCCCAGTTGGGGGTGTATGAGAGGCAACCACACATGGGTGTTTCTCTCCCTTTCTTTCTCTTTCCCTTCCCCTCTCTCTGAAAATAAACGTTGGACAATGTGGCATCATCACTAGGCCGTCCTGGGTCAGGGGGGCCCTACGTCCAGGGACAGTGACCTTAGAAAAGACAGCAGAGGAGATGCAGACCCGAAGGGGAAGCCACGTGGAGACGGAGGCAGAGACGGGGGGACGCAGCCCCCCACCCAGGGACGCCTGGAGCCTCCGGAGCTGGGAGAGGTGGGAGGGACCCTCCCCGGAGCCTGTGGAGGGAGTGCGGCCCTGGGACCCCTGGACCTCAGCCGCCTGGTCTCCAGGACGGGGGGGTGGGGGGGGAGGGATGAACGTGTGTTGTTCTAAAATGCTCAGTTAGTGGTCATGGGTTATGGCAGTCCCGGGAAATGAAGACACTTAAATATGAGGAGTTTTGAATCCCCCCAAGTGATTACAACGGAAGCCAAGAACCAGAGCCGCCCGCTCATTACGTGGCAACCAGGTCCAGTTAAAAAGACGCCGTTAGGAAGGAGGCTGAGCGGTCCGGGACTCAGGATGCTGTGAAAATGACCCTGAGCTCTCCCCATGTTCCCGCCAACCCCCCAAAACACCTCAGGTCCTGCTGCCAGCCACAAGCTCAGCAGAAGGTGCAGACACCTGTCATCTGGGCTAGAACCCAGCCCGGTTCCATCCGAATGTGCTGTGTCTGAAATCGCAAACCGAGCCGTGCAGGGAGAGGCCTGCTTTGCGTTTTCTTCTGCGGGGGCGTGGGGGGGGGGGCTGGGAGCAATCGGGGCGTGGCCATGGCTCGCTAGCTAAAGATTCCGCTTGTGCACACAGATTTATGAGGACACACACCAGATGTGACGATGGCCATCAGGGAGGATGTCAGATCACACACATCTTTATTCTGGGCGAGGAGGCTCATGCGTCCCTTCCTGTAACTCAGTCACAAAGCCCGTAATGGCCTCTCATCAAGACGGTCTCTATTGGCAAATTTTAATAAGCCTGTGTTAGCTTTTCGGGGCTGCTATAACCAATTACCCCAAGCTGGGGAAGCTGGGGACATGAACTACATACTTTCCTCCTTCCTCCACCCCTGTCCTGGACATCAGGGGTCTGAGGTCCAGGGGTCCCAGGACGCGCTCCCTCCGCAGGCCCCGGGGAGGGTCCCTCCCCCCTCTCCCAGCTCCGGGGGCTCCAGGCGTCCCTGGGCGGGCAGCCGCGTCCCTCCCGTCTCTGCCTCCATCTGCACGTGGCTTTCCCTCTGGGTCTGCATCTCCTCTGCTGTCCCTTCTAAGGTCACTGTCCTTGGACATAGGACCCCCCTGACCCAGGACGACCGCCTCTCAGCTCCTTCCCTCAACCCCACCTGCAAAGTCTCTGTTTCCAGGTAACGTCCCATTCTGAGATTCAAGGAGGACGTGAATTTTCTGCAAAGCATTATTCAACAAAGGATGACATCTTCCCCTTTCCAACCCCAAAGGAGACACTCGGTGGACACCCTGACCGAGCATGAAAAAGTATCTATCCTTCTTTCAATCTATCTGTCCATCCATCCATCCACCCATCCATCCATCCATCCACCCACCCACCCATCCACCCATCCACCACCCATCCATCCATCCACCATCCATCCACCCATCCACCATCCATCTATCCTTCCACCCATCCACCCACCCACCCATCCATCCATCCATCCATCCATCCATCCCTCCATCCATTCGTTCATCTTTCCATCCATCCATTCATCCATCCAACCACCATCCATCAATCCATCCAACCACCATCAATCCATCCACCCACCCATCATCCGTCCATCCATCCACCCACCCACCCATCCACCCATCCACCATCCATCCATCCATCCCCTGAGGCAGGGCATCTTACCTAGGAGTCATTCTGCACCTACTGATTTTGAGCTATGACAAAATCTGTAGCCATTTTTGGTCGTCCAACCTGGAGTGCAGGATGCCGCTGGCATCGGCAGCTGTACCCCAAATGTGCTACTGAGCCCCCCACGGTGTCCAGGGAAGTCCTCCCCACGGAGAACAACCCCGTCCTACCGTCACGACGGTTACCGCCGGGACAGCCTGCACTAGCTGAAGAGCGTGCTTGAGGCGTGTGGACTCTTCAGGCAGGATGTTCCATGTACCCCTGGGTGTTGCCCTGGGATGTTCCCTGTACCACCAGGACACAGGACAGGCTGCACAGACAGACCTGAGCAAACACGTGCAGGATTGAGGAACAGGGTCCCTGAGGCCCCCACGGAGCTGTGAGCAGGCCAACACTCCTGTTTCAATGGGCGGTGTTCTCTGAGGCTGGGCAGCCGTGAGATCGACAGTCACGCACACCCAGAATATTTCTAGGAGGTGCCTCAATCTTCCTCCTTTCCGGGGAAGCCCTACAAGGACACCCCTGCGAATGTGAGGACTGCCGGTCCTCTGCCCTGGGCGTTTCGTTCCTGCAGAAAATTTCCTGAGAGATGGCTACGTATATTTGCATATATTTCCACCGCCTCCAACTGTCTCTCCATCTCAGGACTGTCACCGCGGGGAACGGAGGGGTCCCACCCTGTCTGCGTGTCTGTCAAGCAGGGTTTGGACCCACTGCGTCTGGTGTCCGTGAGCTTGCCCGTTAAACACGGGTAGAGAAGGGCACCATTCACAGGTCACGGATAAAGGACGCCGCTCACCCGCTCTGATGGAATCCCACATTCTCGTGAAGGGCTTTGGTCCTGGAAAATATCACTGTCCCCACTGCCCGGTGGTTTGGAAAATATCGTTTTATTATCCAATGTACATTCCACTGACCTTAAAAATACAATAAAGCAGAGTCATGGTCATAGGAGGTGTGCTCCTTCCCGTGGGGAGACACGTTTCTGGGCTTCCCGGGGAGGCTCTCAGCTTGTTCTGCGGGGTCACGGGGTCGCTTCCTCCTTCCTCTCCCTCCTCACCCACCCCCTGTGTGTGTGTTTGCGTGTGTGTGTGTGTGTCCCCGCACTAGAGGTCTTAAGGTAAACTTCCTAAACTAGGAAATTGGACACCTCCGCTCTCCCCACGCCAGGGCTTTCCTGGAACGGGAGTATAATAACAGTGACCGAGTCTGAGGAATGCCATGAAGGAATGTTTTAACTGCATGTCCACGCCTGCCCTACAGTATCCAAGTCTTGTAAAGACCAATAATTTATCATTTTTAATGAGACAGAAAGCGTTTCTTTCTGTGCTCACCGTCTAATGAGAAAGAAATATATATATCTATCTTTATTTATTTACTTATATAAAATGTGAGGTCCAGGGAGAGAGAGAGAGAGAGAGAGAGTTCTTTCCTAGAAAATGGGAGCTGTGTGGTAGAAAACGTGTACCTTAAAATGTTAAAAAAAAATTTGGATCTCTCTGGTTCGAAGCCCTTCTTGGTCAAACCAGAGTGTGGGAGGGACAGAGGGCGGAGAAATGGAAAAAAAAAAAAAAAGGGGGTACTGATTCTAGAATGTTCTAGCGTCACACGGAAGCAGGCTAACTAGGGGAGATAATAGAGCGCTCTGCGTCAGTGTCTGCCCCTCGGAAACGCGGCCGACCCTGTGCCCAGGGGTCGGAGCGGGTCGGCAACCCAGAACGCGCCCTGTTCCACCCGGGTCCTGTAAACGCAAAAGGAAAGCCGTCGGAGGGGGGACCCCTGCCCTCTCCTGCCTGCGTGGCTTCCTTTGGCCAAAGAGCGCAGGTCCAAGGCAACAGGGACCCCAAACCCAGCCCGGGGCGAGGGGCTCCCCTCCGGAGGCTTTCCCGACAAACGAGGCTTTGTTCTGCGCTGCTGAGCCATGCCCGGGGCGGCCGCGCTCTCGGGCGCGGGTCTCAGTACACGTGGATGTACGTGGTCTTGGAATCGCTGCCCAGGATGTTCGTGGCCGTGCACTTGTAGAAGCCGGCGTCCCTCTGCGTGGCCTGCTGGATGGTCAGCGAGCCCTGCGGATGCAGGAACCTGTTTCCGAGCACGCGGGCCTGCGCCCCGGCCGTCAGGCGCGACTTGTCCGGCAGCTCCCAGGTGATCTCGGCTTTGGGGATGCCCACGGCCATGCAGGTCACCTTCACGGTGCTCCGGGGCCGCGTGTAGATGACCGGCGTGGGCTCGCTCGTGATCCTGGGAGGGTAGGCGATGACGATGACGGGGAAGCTCACGACGGACGGGCCGTGGTCCGTGTCCGCCTGGCACACGTAGGTGCCCCGGTCGAAGACGGACGCCTCGCGCACGGTCAGGGTGCCGTTCTCCCACACGGAGAAGCGTCCCCGGGTCTGCGGCCCCTGCAGAGCCACGCCGCTGGGCAGCGTCCACGAGACGCGCGCCTGCCGGCCGTCGGGGGGCACGCAGCGCAGGCGCAGGGTCTCCCCGTTGACGATGCTGACCAGGTTGTGGTAGCGCTTGTCCGGGGCGGGTTTCAGCCCCACCTTCAGGGCCACCAGGCGCTCCGCGTGGCCGGCGGCGCTCCGGGCCACGCAGCGGTACGCGCCGGCGTCCCCGGGAGCGAGCGCGCTGATGTGCAGCATGCCGTCACGCTTGTGGAAGAAGCGCAGCAGCCGCTGCCCGCTCTGCAGCTCCGTCCCGTTGGGGAGCAGCCACGCGAGGCTGGGCGGCGGGGTCCCCGCGGCCGAGCAGTTGAGGCTGATGGTGTGGCCGGCCGCGGCGGTGATCTTCTCGGTGACCGGGTCGTGGAAGACGGGCTTCTGCATGCGCTCCAGCACGGTGAGCTGCACGCTCAGCCGCGCCTCCCCGCCTTCGTTGCGGCCGATGCAGGTGAGCTGCACCGAGTCGCTCTTCCTGAGGCTCCTGATGTCCAGCGTGCCGTTGCGATGGATCGTGACCCGGTTCCCGTAGTACGGGGCCGGCAGGACCACGCCTTCCGGGAAAGCCCACAGCACTTTTGGGGCGGGGACGCCCTCTGCTTGGCAGTGGATGAGTTTCCGGCTGCCCGCCGCCGCGACCTCGCGCACCGCGGTGATGGCGTCGGGGTTCCCGTTGATCCGAGGCGCCCGCACGTCCACCTGGACCCAGACGGTCTTCCTGTCCTCGCCGGCGCTGTTGCGCGCCACGCAGGTGTAGTTGCCGCCGTCGGCGCGCTGCGCTTTCTGAATCAGGAGGGTGCCGTCCTCGTAGACCTGGTACTTCTCGGAGGACGCGGGGATGAGCCTGTTGGCAGGGGACAGCCACGTCACCCTGGGCGCGGGCTCCCCTTTCGCTTCGCAGGCCACGGCGACCACATCCCCGTAGGGCACGTGCACCGCCGAGTACGTCTTGTTCCGGATGGCGGGCGGCTCGGCCACCACCTTCACGCGCACCGTCATCTCGTCCTTCCCGACCTGGTTCTCGGCGACGCACGTGTAGTCGCCTTCCTCGCGCGGGCCCACCTCGTTGAAGAAGAGGGTGCCGTTGTTGAAAATGACGTAGCGCTTGGGACGCCCGCCGGCGTCGTCCGACTGCATGAGGGAGTTGACCAGGCTCCCGTCCGGGAGGCTCCAGGAGATCTCGGGGTTGGGGAGCCCGGAGGCGACGCAGTCCACCTTGAGGTCCCCCCCGTAGAAGACGCGGTGGGCGTTCCCCTCCTTGTGCTCGATCTTGGCGGGCTGCATGACCACGTTCACCTTCAGCACCACAAAGTCGTCCCCGACCTTATTCCGGGCCACGCACAGGTAGTCGCCCGCGTCCTTGTCCGTGACGGACTTCACGACCAGGGTCCCGTTCTCAAACACCTTGACTCTGGTGTCAAAGCTGGCGGAGAGAGAGAGAGAGAGAAGAAGACGTCAGAATCCCAGACACTCCCTCTGGGCTGCAGGTGCCTGGAATGACGCCCACCGCGCGGGTCTGAGAAGGATCCCCCCGCGTCCCCAGCACAACAAAAAAAGCATCACATGGTCTTTGCAGCCTGGAGAGGACCGAGTCCTGATACAGAATGACTTACTTACGGCAAACGAGAACTCCACTTGAGTCTGACCTTGGGGACCGTTAAGAAAGAATGTGAAACACAGTCCGAGGCTTCAGCCACGTTTGCGTGAGAGCGTTTGCCGGGGTGCCCGGGAAGACTGTCTTTGAATGATCAAATCAGGTGGCATGCATGTGAGTTCATCTCATAAAGAGGTGAAGGTCTCGGTGGAAAAAAAAGGCTCCGACCCTGTGTTGACTCTGGACGATTTTTAAAAATGAGACTGCATGCCATTCCAAGATGCCCCCCCTACCACGGCAAGACGACCACGCTCCAGGTGACATAATTGGGGTTCCTCCCAGGGGGGTCCCTCTAAGATGGCATGCCTGAGGACGGTCCCTAGCGGTGCAGTCTTGTTCCCTGCAAGCTGAGACCAGAACGGAGTGGCTCTCACCAGCTAAGAAGCGGGTTGTTCTCTTCCCATGAAATGAATAAAGGTTAAACCTAGCTCTGGCTGGGAAGCTCCGTAGGTTAGAGCATCCCCCCAATAAGCCAACGTGGGTGGTGCGATTCCCGGTCAGGGCACACACGGGAACCCACCAAATTAGGCGTCCATCAGCGGAGCAGCCAATCGGTGTTTCGGTCTCTCCCTATCAGCAATTAAAAAAAAACTGAAGTCGCCCCCAAGCTCACACACCTCCGGGGGCTGTCTAATTACATTTAACGAGGAAGGTACAGGGCAGAACGGAGCGGTCACGGCGCTGCAGAGACGCTGGTCTGTGATCGATAGGGAGGTATGTTACTAGTATGCTTCACATTTGTCCGGGATGGTATTCTTTGCCACTGAATGCGGCCCCAGTCGTGCCAGAGTCACCTGGACACATGTTTCTCCATGGAAACACATCCCCTTGCTGGAAGGCTTTCTGGGGAAAACGGGGGGCATCGCCTTCCAAATGGATTATGTGAGGTTCGCGAGGCCTTGCCCAGGTTTCGAATGCGCAGCTATGGAAGGAGAAAGAACCTTCCTTTCCCCCTTCCCTGCATCGGCAGGGCCCACGAGACACAGCTGTGCATGCTTGCCTGCTCCCCTCCTGGGGAGGAGCCCATGTGGGCACATGCTCCTGTGCGGTCTCCCGGGCCGGGGCTGCTGAGGACGCACTGCAAGCCGCCGAGGCTCCCTGGATTCACTTTGCAACACAGTCTCTTTCCTCTGCAGCTTCAAATGCTGATTATAATAGAGACGTTGGTTCTCTTGGGGTTCGGGCTAAGTGGCTCTGTGGGGTGGGGTGTCCCCTGCACTGCAAGGTATTAATCGGTGTCTCTGGCCTGCACCCATGAGGTGGGAACAGCTCCCATCCCCAGCTGTGCAAGAACAACTGTATTGGTGGGAGCCCCCTGGGAGCAAATCCACGCACTTAGAACCACTGCCCTAGGCAGAAAGATGATAGATAAGTAGGTAGATACATAGATGATCAATAGATAGGTTGATAGGGAGATAGATGGGTAGGTGAATAGACAAATGATGGACAGGCAATGGGTAGACAGACCTACGACAGGTGATAGCTAACAGTGAGATGATAGATACATAAACAGATGATAAATGATTATTACAGAGAGATATACAGGGAGCTGACACCTAACAGAGAGAGGAAAGAGAGGGGAGAACAGAAATAGATGAATAAATGATAAATATACGGTAGAGAGGCTCTAGACATAGAGGAGGTAGACAAAGAGGTAGATGGATGATGGCTACCTCTGGAGACTCTGATGCTAAGAAAGGGACCGTGGACGTCACCAATGATTCTCTGCTGTGGGGCCTGTTCTGGTCTCCACCCCCCAGATACCACGAGCGCCCGCCCTCCCTTCCCCGAGGGCCATCAACCCCAAACACCTGTAGACGTTGGCCCACGTCCGCTAGGGGCAAGATCCCGCCCTCTGCTCTAGATCCACGGACCTGGGCACGGAAGTCCATGGCATAGAAGCTGGCTTCCTTCCTGCATGAAACTCCCTTTCAGAGTTCCACCTGGGCCATCCAGGTGCGGTATCTTTAGGGGCAGAAGGGGTTGAGAAGTAGAGACGGGCCGTGACAGATGGGAACAGCGCGGGGAACAGAGAGGAATAAAGAACTGTTCGGGGTGCCAGATGGGCACTATGACTTGATAACTCACATACATGACCAAGCGCTATGCTGTGCGCCTGACATGGATAGAATACTGTATATCAACTGTACCTTTAGAAATTAAAGACAAAGCCAAGCCACAGAGGCTACAGAAATGTCTGGCCTTAAACAGTCTGTTTTACTTCCTTTGTCCTGAAAGCCACGAGAAACAACATCGGACGTTTTTGTGTGTCGTAGACATTCCATCTTCAAAGAGGTCGCTTTAGCTCATCTGACCGTAAAAATAGAGTGAAAACCGGAATCATTCAAACAAAACACTATTGGGGTCGTTTGGAGCAGCCCCTGGGGTCTGCATCCCGGACAAGAACCCTCCGCGGAGAGGTGCCCCAGGCTGAGGGAGGGGAGGCGCGCGCAGAGCGCAGGGGCGCACGTACCTGAAAAACGCGTCCATCATGCGCTTGGACGGCAGCCTCCAGAGGATGCGCGGCCAGGGGTCCCCGGAGGCGGAGCAGTCCAGCCGGAGGGTCCCGCCGTACTGCACGTTGGTCTTCCGCGGGGAGGAGCCGGTGATGCGCGCGTTGGCCGCCGCGCGCCGCACGGTGAGCCGCACGGTCCTGCGCGCCGTGCCGACCGCATTGGCGGCCACGCACTCGTAGCGGCCGCTGTCCTTGGGCGCCAGGTTGCGGATGTAGAGGGTGCCGTTGGGGAAGACGAACAGGTTCCCGTTGATGAACTGCGAAGGGCGGATCTGCGTGCCGTCCCACAGCACCCAGCGCACGCTGGGCAGGGGCGCAGCCTTGGCGGTGCAGTGGATGTGGACGCTGAGCCCCGGGGGCAGCGAGATGTTCTCCAGCTTCTCCTGCTGGATGACGGGCGGCAGGGCCGCCACGTGCAGGCGGATGGCCAGGCTGTCGGCGCCGGCCGTATTGCTGGCCACGCACTTGTACACGCCCCTGTCCGCGAAGGACGCGTCTTTGATGGACAGGGTGCGGTTCTCGTGCAGCGTGACCCTGCCTTCCGCGGGGGACACGGTCTGCCACACCCTCCTGTCGGGGAAGATCCAGGAGATCTGGGGCGGCGGGGTCCCCTTGGCCAGACACTCCATGGCAATGGTGTCGCCCAGGTAGACGGTGACGTCCTGGTAGTGCGAGGCCAGGATCTGGGGCTGCTGCACCGTGACGGACAGCAGGACGTGCGCGCGGTCCGCTCCGTGCAGGTTCTTGGCGGTGCACACGTAGTGGCCGCGGTCCTGCGCCTGCGCCTGGCGGATGACCAAGGTGCCGTTCTTCAGCACTTGGAACCGGTGGACTCTGGTGTTGGACGTCAGGAGAGCGCCTGGGGGTCAAAAACAGGGAACGGTCGGGTTCTAGAGAAACACACCTTCCAGGAAAGGCCGCACGAGGGTCCCCTCTTTGTGTCCGAAACAGAAGAAACAAAGACCCGCCCCCACGCTGGTAGCTCCGCCCCCACCCCCGCCTGGCCAGGCTCGGTGACCCTTTGTTCTGTCTGGCTGAGCTGACCATGACGTCATGGTTGCAGGTGGCAGCTCACAACCTTCGAGGGGACCCGTCTTCCTCTTTCTTCCCACTCTCTCTAGTCCCCACGGTTTACCAACTAGGGACACCCCCATGTGGGTCGCACCCCACCGGCCTCGTGAAGCCAGCCGGGGCTTTGCCCGTGCGATCTGCTTTGCGAATGGCTTCTCATGGAGACCACACCACGGTCTTTTGTGAATGTTCCACTGTCTCTCTCTTCGCTTCCCCACTGACCCCGGCGCCGCCCCGTGGGACCCTCTGGGTCGGGGCTTGTCCCCAACTCTGGGAACGATGGAGAACCAGCGTTCTTCTCCACGGAAGTCAACCCTGACCTCTCGGCCTCGTCATACCTGAATAACAATAATAAACCCCACGTTCAAACACTGGAAAGCCGTGATGCTTAAGTCACCTTGGCTGGGGTCCTGGATCCTGGTTAACACGATGGGGTCATTTTTTGTTTTCCTAGTGACATTCTTCATGGCCTCTTGCTTTAATAACTCTCTCTAAGACCAGAGTCCCACCTTTAGAGGAGGACTTGCAATCCTGGAAGCTCCCATCCCTGAGTTGGACTCCTGTCCTTGGCCAAGGTAACGCATGCATCTCCTGAATGGTCAGATTGTCCCCGGTCCCCACAGGCTGGCCCCTCCAGGGGACACGCCTGGAACAACTACTGGGGTCTGCCTACCACAGCTGCAAAGACCGCATGCGGCTCTCGCTCCAGAGCTAAGCTGGCAGCCAGCTCCGTCGGCCCCGCCGTACCCCGACTACGGGGTGCCTGGCTGTAGCATCACCTGCCTGCCTTCCAGGGGATGCAGCAGAGAAATCAGCCTGCTTGCTGTCTGAGTGGCTCTGAGTGACAGGTGGCTGTAGGCACCGGAAGGTCCCTGCGACGTCCCCTTCCAGAGGATCCCGCCTCCCACTCATGCGTGTTACGGTGCAGACCGAGAAGAAAGCGTGACCCTTCTGTGTGGTGTGCCGCAGGGGGGAGATGCTGATGCCCGAGGCACGTAGCAGTTGGTCTCCACAAAGGGGCTACTTTGGTGGCTCCAGCAGGAAAGAGAGGCACCCTGATGACAGACGCCAGCACCCAGGGAGGGCAGGAGGGCTCACGGAGGAGGGGCTTCCTGAGAACTGGAGCCAGCTAACGACAAGCAGCCGGCCAGAGGAGGGGATTCCTGGAGACGGGAAGCATGCGCGTGAGTCTCTACGGAGGGGGTCCGGGCCAGGGATGCTCAGAAGTGGGACCGCGCACAGAAGCCCCTCAGGATTGATGGCATCGCCCTGGGAAGGAAGGTGTCTGCCTTCAAGGCACGGCCCCCTTAGAATGACATGTCCGTGGGGTTCCGCTGTCCTAATGCAAGCAAACGTGCTTAGGAAATCACGCGGAGATCTACGGCACCCGATGCCAACAAGATGGACGAAGTGGATGTCCCTGACGCTGTGAGCACGTGACTTTGGGCGTGCTGGCAACTTCGCGGAGACAGCAGTCACAGATGCCATGGCTGTGCAACCAGAAGGGAGGGGGGAAGCCAGCTCTCCAATCAGGCTCCAGGCACGGAGGCCACAGCCATGCCACGAGAAGGCGGGAAGGTCACAGCCGCGTCACGAGAGAAGGAACGAAGACGGGGAAGAGGGATGGCCTCCCGGGAGGTGGTAGCTTCTCCTATTTTACCTCCTTCTATCAGCTGGGAATCGTTTCTGCATTTAGGCAAAGCAGACGTCACGTCTATGGCGCAAAGGGCTCTCCGTGCCGATGCGGTTACCCAGGGTCGACCATCATGATGCGCAGACTTGCCCGTCAGCCCCGAAACTCAAATACGGAAGCCCTGACCCCCAGGGTGTCAGGATAGGACCGTGTTTGGGGATGTGGCTTCTAGAGAGATGACTGAGTACAATGAGGTCACCAGGGGGGGCTGATCCCACAGGACAGGGGGTCCTTCTAAGAACAGGAGGTAGGGACACAGATACACACGCAGAGGGATGACCGTGTGGGGACAGCGGGGAGACGGCCGCCCACACGCCCAGGAGAGAGGCCTCGGGAGCAGCCAGCCCTGCCCACCCCTGGGTCCCAGCCTCCAGCCTCCAGAACCCTGAGAAATACATGTCTGTAGCGAAAGCCGCCCCGTCTACGGCATTTGTTATGGCCACCGTAGCCAGCAAAGCCAACCGTACATCTAGATTCCGATCAAAGCAACGCCGGGTGATCTCCGAACAAGGTGCCTTTACCTCTACAAGCCGTGGAAGGGACGAGGGGAGTCCACGCCCCTCCTCCCCACCCTGCATGGGAGGTAGAACACTCTTGAAATATTCCTAAACGGGCATATCCCCGATCCAGAGACACTATCCCATGTTTCTCTGGCTCCATGGAAATCTCCCACGCGCACTAGCTCTGCGCTGCCTGTCCCCGTAAAGGGATCTGCTTGTAGCTGGGTCCCCTCGTATCCGACCAGCCCTGACTTCTCTCCCCCGAGGTCACACACAGAAGGGACCCCCCTCCCGCACCGGTCCCCGTTAAAACCGACACGTCCTACCTGTAGAAACCTTGGCCCAGGTCACAAAAGGCGTGGGTGTCCCCGTCGCCTCGCACGGTAGCATGACATCCGTGTCTGCGGTGACGGACACCGTCGGGGGGGATTTGGTGATAATCTGGGGCTTGTCCCCAAGCGTCCAGAATTTGGGGGCTGGGGGCCCTCCGGCAGAGAAGAGCTTGGCGCCACCCTGATGGAAGCTTCTGGAGGGGTGGCCTGCAGAGGTCACGAAGGGGACGGAGCTCCGGGTGGGGTGGGCCACAGGGACATTCTGGACGTGTGTGAAGGGCAGGGGAGTGGCCCGGGGACGGGGAAACAGTGGAGGTGCCGGGGGACCGAAGTCCAGGTGGGCGCTGCTCTGGGAATGGATCCTACTGTAGGGCCCTGGGTTGATCTTTGTGTCTCTCATCCACGGGGCTGGAGAGCTGGGTGCTGGGGGCTTTGGGGTCACCGTCAGCTGCGGAAAGGGGAAGGTCCTGTTGACAAAGAAAGGGAACCCTCCGTGGGGATAATGGGGCGCTCTGGCGTCTGGAAGCCTGCCGACGGGGTCTCTGAGGTCGGGGAGGATGTTATTCCCGAAGCCTCTGGAGCTGCCGCCGAATCGGTCGGGCAGCTGGTTAGGTTTGGAGCTGGGCCACGGGTCCCCGGCCGTCGTGGGCCGTGACCGGGGAAGAGCCGCAGCGCGGTTCTTCTCTGGCCAAACCCCCGGAGGGTACGCGGTGACTCCCGGCGTGTGGGTGACGTGCCGGGGGGGTTGCCAAGTTCCAAGGTATCTGAAGGGACTTGGTGTGGCCCTAGGAGGGGGTCTCTTCGTCCCCCTTGGGGACGCGGGTGTCGGTGGATAGAACAGGCGGACTCTCCCGTCCTGGGGGTGGGCCCCTGGGCCGCGTGGAAGGGCGTTGGCGGTCCTATCGTCAAGTGCCTTGTTTCCGAGCCACTGCGTTGCAGTTAATGGAAAGCCATCCTGTCCGGGGGACCCGGTGGAAAAGCCCCCGGTTCTCCATGGAGGCTCTGCGTCCTCGCTTTTCCCCGGGGGCGTCTGGGTGTCGGGGACGTCCCCATCACGCAAGGAAACACCGTCCTGGGAGTCTGTCGATGTGGGAGATGCCATCGCAGGGGCCTGTGTGGGCTTCGGGGTGGCTTGCGCCACAGACGCACGCGTCGTGGGCGGGAAGGGGGACGCTGGACCCTCCCCGGGGGCGGGAGGGGGCACCTGGTTTTCGGGTCTAGTTTCCGAAGGAGCCTGAGCGGCCGCAGTTTCATCAGCACCCTGGCCCCTCGTGGTGGCGTCTGCCTGACCCGGAGACGACCCCACTTCGGTGCTCGAGAAAGCCGTTGGCGGAGTAACTCCTTCCCGTAGAAATAACGTAGAGGAGGCGGCCGGCGGGGCCGCCTCCGAGGGAACAGCATGGTCCCCTGACGCCTTCAACACGGATGACGCCTCTGTAAGGTTTTCCGACGCGGGTGGTAGCGGGGGCGTCTGTCTGTGGCCTCCCCGGCGTGGCTGCCCTGGGAAGAGTCCAGTCTGCAGGTCCGGGGGAGACAGAAGGAGGGGGTTCTTCCTTAAACTGCCCCCCAGGGAAGACCTCGGGGCCGGAAGGCGATGCGGCACGAATGCCGGACTCCCGGGTGACCGAGCGGAGCATTTGATCGCCATCAGTGACACTGTGGTTCTCCATTTCTTTTTCACTGGATACAGGCGTCTGCGTGGCTGGAACGGCCTCTTGGAGCGTAAGACGAGGTGCAGGGAGTTTGGGGGTGTTTGTCATAGACTCCGTCACTCTGCTTATCTCCTGGGAGCCCCCCGTTCTCAGGGAAATGACTGTAGACACGGGGAACGTTTCTGGACGGGGGGTCATGGCATCTTTAGGCTCCTGTTCTGAGGAAGGACAGGGCGCTGGCGCAGACACCATAGAGGTCACCGGAGACACGTTCTGCCGATGCTTCTGCGGCTTCTTCCCGTGTTTCCTTCGCGGGGTCCCCTTGGTGACGTGCTCTGCCTGCTTCTCCGTGGCCGCCGCTTCTGAGATGCCGGCTGTGGTCTGCACCCACGATGTCGGAGACGGCCGAGCATCCGCCCGTTTGGGGGTCTGCCCTTTGGGCGCGCGGGTCGGTGGCATCACGAAAGCCTCCGCGGGGGCAGACGCCGTGGCTGGGGTCTGTTTCTGCCGGTGTCGGAACTTGTGGGGCCGGACCCTCCGCCTCCCGCTGGGTCTTTTCCGAGAAGGCTTGGCGGTGAGCGGGGAGGGTCCGGTGGCCTCCCGGGCTGGCGTCGCCGCTGCTACCGTGGTGACATCCTTGCCGAGCAGAGAACTGGGTGTGAAACTCTGCACGGGGGTGACGCTGCTCTTTCCTCCCAGCGTGGAGTCAGGCGACGTGGGGGGCTCCGTGCCCGGACCCCGCCTCTCAGGCCCCCTGGAGCGCGCCGGGTCTCTCTCCAGCAGCGAATTCTTCCTCGGGCCCTTTTCCCTCCGGGGGTCCCCGTGTGTGCTGCGCCGCGGGGGGACTGTTTCTTCTGGTTGACGTCCTGGCGCTGGGACGTCTGCTTCCCCTGACGGGACACGTCCAGACGTTGGGGACTCGACCCCCGACAAGGTGGGGGTGACAGGCGCGGGTCTGGAATCCTGCTCTGTCTCCCCATCTGCCTCCGGTTCCGGGCCAATGGCTGGCTCAGGCTCCGATTCACCTAACGCACCCAGAGAAGGCGCCCCCACGTGGGGCGTAGGCTGGGGCCCCGGTCCCACGGTGACTGCAGACCGGTCTTCCGGGGCGATGTTTTCAGCGGTAGACTCTTCGTAGATGGTACCCCGGGTCTGTGGGGGAGCAGAAGATGGATAAGGCCCGTTGGATATGGGGGCGGCCCCATCCGTCGTAGCTGGGTCCTCTGTCTTCTCAGAAAACTCATCCTCGGTGAATTCTTCCAGGTCCGGGCTTGTCGCTTTGGCCTCAGCCAGGAAGACCCCCGCCCGGCCCCATGCGGGCCCCCCGCGGCGTGAGGAAACGGTACCGGCAACCTGCTCTTCCTCCCCGAATAAAGACGCGTCTGCCGAGGACTCTTCGGGGCCGGCTGCGGTCTGCGCCGGTGACATCGAGGGAGGGGCGGCCGCCGGCAACACGTCTGTGACTTCTAGGCTCCGCGACGGCGGGGTCGTGCTCCTCGGGGCCTCGGGCCCCTCGGTGGCCTTAGGGACGTTTCTCCCGCGAACCCTGGCCAAGATGTCTGCCCAGCGCTCGGGATGGATCTGCTTGTTGGCCACGTTCACCCGCCGTCGGGACTCAAACGCGCGGCGACCCTCGGCGACGGTGCTTTCCGGTTCCTTCTCGGCGGGCTTCCAGGGCTTCAGTTTTCTGCGCCCCGTCTTGCCCTTCGCGCCCTCCTTGGCTCGGAGGAACACCTCCTGGTCCTTCGGATGCAGGAGTCTCCTGGAAGGGGCCTCGTCGCCCGTGCCTGAGCCCCCTTCATCCTCCACCACGTCCGCCCGGAGCCTGGGAAGGGTCTTCCCCGCTGGGCGCCTGCCTCGTTTGGACGCCTTGCCAGAGCCTTTCTTCGTCACCGTGACCCCCACCGTGAGCTGATCGGCCCCTTGCTGGTTGACAGCCACACACGTGTAGTAACCGCCGTCCGTGGCCTGGACCTCGGGGATGGACAGCGTGCCGTTGGGCAGCACGTAGGCTTGGGACGCGTTCGCCCCGTGACGGACCATCCTTTTGTTCGGAAGCACCCAGCTCACCTGGGCTTCGGGTACGGCCAGTGCGTTGCAAGGCAGCATCAGCGCGTCCCCCGAGTTCTTCTGAAGGGTCACGGTGTGTCCCCCCGAGGGCTGAGCACTGGGAGGCACCACGAGCAGCCGGTGGAACACGCGGTCCGTGTCGTCCCTCACCCGCGCCACGCACTGGTACAAGCCGGAGTCCGCCTGCTCGGCCGCTTGGATCCTCAGCCGCCCGCCGGCGAGGATGGAGACCCTGCCGTCCCGGTCCTCCCCGGGCCCTCGGAGCACGGAGCCGTCGGGGAGCACCCAGAAGATGGACGGGCTCTCCGACGCCTTCACGTCGCAGCTCAGCTGACAGGACGTCCCTTCCAAGACGGCCTGGGCTCCCTGCCCGGCTCCCCCGGGCTCGATCATGACCCAGCCCCGGCTCGGAGGCCGCCCCGCGTCCTGGCGGGACAGCGCTGCGGAGAAGCGCGCGGAGTAGGTCAGCAGCACCTTTCTGGCCGTGCTCTGCCGGCGGTTGAGCTGCAGGTCCACGGACGGCTGCAGGACCCACGCGGGGTGCGCGGCCAGGTGGGCCCGGACCCCCGTGTAGTACAGGGCGTGGCTGTCGGCGTCCTGCCGGTAGCGGGCGCTGCCCCGGGCGTCTCCGGGGACCGCAGGGTCACGGTGCAGGGTCACGGGGACCTCGCTGTAATAGGCGATCAGCTTCCACAGCTTCTCGTAGTTGTCCCGTGTCATCGGGCACTCGAAGTCCAGGGCGACGGTGGCCTCGATGTGAATCTCCGCGGCCTCCGTGTGGTTCAGGCGGAGCCGGGAGACGTCCTTGGGCTTCCTGATGTCACAGCGCAGGCTCACGGTGTTCCCGTGCTCGTCGGTCATGTTCAGAGAGACGTTCCACGGCGGGGACTGGAGGCCGTCGAGGGACAGCGGGCCGTCGCCCTCCTCGTCCTGCTCCGGCTCCTCCTCGCCACTGCCGGTCCCGCTGGGCCGCAGCGGGGACGCGATGGCGGGCTTCACGCAGGCCACGTCCTGCAGCGTGTGCAGCTCCTGGTTCTGCCGCGTCGGGGGGCTGGAGCACGCGGCGCAGAGCTGACCCCCTTCGTAGGCTTTGTCCTTCTTGCATTTCAGGACCCCTGGGGCGGAGAAGGAGAGAGACACGGGACACGTGAGGGCGGCCCACGCGGGCCACGGGACAAAGGTTCCGAACCGCGGGCAGTTCCGTGACCACGGACACCCCCGTCCCTCGGCCTCTGCGGCTCCCCTTCTGACCTGACGTCCGTTCCGCGCTGCGCGTGGGAACTACGCAGGCTTTTATCACGACGTGACTATGCATCGTATTTTGACAAAAAAAAAAAATTGATGTTCTGATTTTAATTCTCTTATATCTTTTCCCCAAAGACCTTTTTTTCATTGCTTTTAGCAGGAAAGGCAGAGAGAGGTACAGAGAGGGAGAGAAGGAAGAGGTGACCTCCGTGTGAGAGAGGAACATGGGTTGGTTTTCTCCCGTAGATGCCCCAGCCGGGGATTGAACCTGCGACCTTCTGGTGCCCGAGATGATGCTCCAACCAACCCAGTCGCTGGCCAAAGCAGGATGGCTTTATACCTGTCCTGCTGGCTCCTGCCCACCCCGTTCCAGCAGCCAGACCACCGTCACGGACACCGTGATGTATTGTAAACCTTCTCGGCGGTCCCACGGTCGCGATTTTCTCCTCCCTGACTCCAGCTGGCTACGTGCCTTTCAGAGCAAACACCTCAAAATGCAAACGTGGCCATTTTCTGAATCTCAACACGCACACTCCATACACACAAAGACACCCGTGCAGACACGAAGACACACCCGGGTCCCCCCAGGACGGCCCAGGTGGCTCTCTGCCGTCTTCCCCGGCATGGCGCTTCTGCCGGGAAATGGTGGGCCGGGTGCATTCCCAGCGCACTGCTCTGTGCCCCCATGTGAGGGGCGGGTCCCACGCATGAAGTGCACGTGGAGGTGACGTGTGTCTTTTGTAGTTACAAGTACTAAGAAGCAGGTCTGCCTCTGTCTTTCCACTGCCATTGTCTGATGAAGCAAAGCTAATGCCAAAGGCGAGGTGGGCCCCACCATTCGGGGCTCCTTGCTCCACCCACGGGAGAAGGCCACCTGCAGCCGGAAGCCGTCACCAGAAATCGAGACGTCGGCTGGGGGCGCTGGAGCCCCTGGGGGGCCCAGGCTGAGGGCCGTGTTGGGAACAGAGGACAGCCAGAGCTCCCACAGACGGGTGCTTCCATCCGAGACCCGGGTGGGGAGGAGACGCCGGACCCTTGAAGGTCCCGCAGAAAAGCGTCTTGGCCGGGGGTGGAGGCAGCACAGGGACACGGAGCCGGAAACCGGTTTGCAGGGATAGGAACGGGGTCATTAAGGGACATGGTGAGACCTGGATGCGGCAGGAGGGGGACAGTCAGTGGAACTGACTTGGGGGACGTTCAGGGGTGGGTGGTTTATCCTAAAAGCAACAGGAAAGCCGTAGCGGGTTGGAGCGGGCTGGTGGCGTGACCGGGCTCTCGGTCTAAAAGCTGGTGGGATAACGGGGGGGTTGAAAAATGGACCAGCCAGGGTGTGGGGAGGACCCACTAGCATGCCCGCTGCCCTCCCAGAGAGACAAAGGAGCTCGGGCCACAGGTCACGGGCTGGGCGCCGGGAGCCCCGGGCTGCGGGGAAGCCAGTGGCATCTGAGGACCTGACTGTGGAGGAGCGCTGGGATGGGCGTGAAGAACGGGACCGGGACACGTCCCCAGGAGGGATGCAAATCTGCCTTCTGAGGACGTGCCCTGGGGGCTGCAGGTGTTTGTTGTGGGGACCAATACAGAGCCCCTCCCTCTCCCACCCACCAGGCAGTGATGCCAGAGGGGTCCCATCGTTGCTGCCTTCTCTGGGCCCCCCTGGAATTCCTCCTCCCCGGACGCGATGCCCCAAGACCCCACCGCTGCCTGCAGCCACGCGGGACCGAACACGCCCCGTATCCAGGTGTGAGCCCATCGTCACTGATGCGGGGAGCCTGCCCTTGGCCTTGGCTGTGTAGCTCAGTGGGTGGGAGCGTCCTCCCGTGCACAGAAAGCTTGTGGGTCGGCCCCCCAGTCGGGGTGCGTACGGGAGGCCACCCAGCCATGTCGCTCTCTCACATCTGTCTCTCTCTCTCTCCCCCTCTCCCTTCCTGTCTCTCTAAGATCAATAAACACGTCCCCGAGTGAGGCCGACGGAACAAATAAATAAGCGATCCTGACATTGTTTTCCAAGGGATAAGGATGTGGCTGGAGGAGGGCGTGGAGGTGTCCCGGCAGGGACCTTGTCGCCCCTCCCAGGCTCCGTTTCCTGCCTTCCTGACATGGCGAGGGGATGTCATCGCCTCCGAGACAACTGCGGGGACACACGCGGCCCGCGGCCGCCGCTCACCTTTGGACTTGGCCTCCCAGTCCGGAAACCAGCGCAGCGCACAGTCGCAGGACCAGGGGTTCCCCTGCAGGTAGAGGTTCTCCAGCAGCGGCAGCCCCTGCAGCATCCCGTCAGGCAGGCCCCGCAGCCTGTTCTCCGCCAGGTACAGGTGCCGGACGCCGGAGAGGCGGAAGTAGTCCAGGAAGGAGAAGGTGGAGAAGGTGCCCGGGTGCAGCTGCCGCAGCAGGTTGCCCTCCAGGTGCAGCAGGCGCAGGGCCGTCAGGCCGTGGAAGGCCTGCGGGTGGATGAAGGCGATCTCGTTGTGGTCCACGTGCAGGCGCACGAGGCTCCGCAGCCCCTGCAGCGTCCGCGCGGAGATCACCTGCAGCCTGTTGTAGCTGAGCTTCAACACCTGCAGAGACGGGCGCGGGGACAGCACCGGGTGAGACCCAGGGGTGGCCCCGAAAGCCACCGCCGGGGACAGCACACGGAACCCCGCGCGGCAGAGGACGGCGGGACGCGTGTCTTTCTCTACGTATTTATTCTGAATGAATACACGGGGACCGTTGTATCCGTTCCAGCTGCACAGCCTACGGAGTTGGCATGTGTAGGACGTACAGGGACGCCCCTGGGTATTTCCAGTGCCTACCTGGCCCCGCACCTGGGCGTTCCAATATTATCGACTGTCTTCCCTGCGCTGGGCTTTATATCCCGTGGCTACTCTGTACCTCCCGATCGGTGCTTGTCAATCTCCCCAGACAGCCATCCATCTCTTCTCCGTGTCTGTGAGTCTGTGTCTGTTTCATTCATTGATTTTTTTTTTTTTTTAGAGTTCACAGATACGTGAAATCATATGACGTGTGTGTTTCTCTGTCTGACTTATGTTCCCTGGGCATCATTCCCTCTGGGCACATCCCTGTCGTCCTTAATGGTCACATGTTCTTTTTCATGGCTGAGTAATATTCCACCATGGGTCTGCACTGTGTCTTCTATATGCACTCGTCTCTCAGGGGGCACCCAGGTGGCATGTACATCCTGGCTATTGTCAATGCTGCCGCGAGGGACACACCGTCTTCCCAAACGGAGTCAGAGAAGAAACAGGGCATCTGAACAGACGCATAACTATGCTAAAGAAACCCCGTCCGCAGCCCTCTTTTTAGGGAACACGAGCTGTTTTATAAGTGACCAGGGGGCATGGTGGTGTTTTCATGGTCACGGGGGTGCCCAGGAGCCGCGATGAGGGGTGTCTGTCACGGCCCGGTCGTACCTGGAGGGAGCTGAGGTCTCGGAAGGCACCGTCGGGAATACTCGGGATGTTGTTGCCATGAAGCATCAGCAGGTCCAACCTGGCTAGTCCCGCAAACGAGGTTTCGGACAGAGCCTGAATACTGTTAAACCTGAAGAAGCAAGCGGGGCAAATAAGCCGCGGAGACCACGCGGCATCCCGCGTGCAGACGATCCCGAGCTGACAAGGAACAACTCAGCGAAAAAACAACCACCATGGATTCTGACGTTTCCCGGATGCTGCTCCCAAAGCACGCGCCTGCTCCGGGTCCCGGTGCGTTTGTGGGGTCACGGGCACACGGGGGGAGCCTTTGCTGGGAACTGTGTTAGCGTGGGCTCCTGTGGTCCGAGGCTATTGAGGGAGAGGCTCAGGGGTTCGGCTTTGAAAGGAGCCAGTGGCAAAGGCCCCTCATGGGAAGCCCCACTGCTCAGCAGCAACCCCAAGAAAAGACACGGGGTCCCCCAAGAAGAGAAAAGGAAAGGCAGCATTGGAAGTAGACTTGCATGTAGTTACGGGGTGTTCTGAGCTAAGGGACAACCCCCGCCCCCCCAGAAAGGAAACCTTATTCTTTGTGGCCATGTGGATGGCCCTGGAGGGTCTTGGGCTCAGTGACGTGAGTCCATCAGAGGCAGACAAAGACCGTAGGATGTCACTCCTCTGTGGGGCCTAATGAGCCGGCTGAACTAAGGGACAAAACAGAAGCAGAGGGATGGGCCCCCGGACAGACGGACAGTGTCAGAGGGGAGGGGGCCCCTGGGTGAGACGAGGGAAGGCAGCAGGAGCCGCAGAACACGTGGGCCTGACCCACGGACATGGACGACCATGTGGGGACGGACACAGGGAAGGGGCGGGGCTTGGAGGTGTGTCAACGTGGGAAACGGGGACCTCTGTATCAGTGTCAACGACCCACATAAGGTTTACAAAGAAACCCCAAAAGTAAATGACCAACGGAAAACACTCACAGCCAAACACGGACGCCCCCATTTCTCAAGGCCAACCTGCCACTTCTGAGAGAGACAGAGAGAGAGAGAGAGAGAGCATGCATGCAAGAGAGCACTGTAGGTATTTCGGAAATTCTAGAACGATGTCACCCACATCAGCGCTTGAATCGACGGGTAACTACGTGGAGGTCTATAAATCAGACAGCAAGGGGATGTTTTTATTTTCTTTGCTCAAAAGTGTTTGGAACGTATTTTTTTGGAACACCTTCGGGGCTATTCAAACAGGAGACAGCAAATCCCTCCCTCCACGCTGCCTGGAGATTCTGAGAACTTCTGCGTGGGGACCAGCTATGTCTTTAGGGCTCTGCCAAGAACCCCGCATTCCTTGAGAGTTTTCTGTTCTTTCCAGAACTGCGGAAAGGCAAATAAGCCAGACGCAAGTCGTGTCTGTATCGAACACTCTTCTTATTTCTCCGCCAACAAAATCCATGACAACAGCCTCCTTATCTATTTGCAGATGAGTTTTTCAAAACCTGTGCTGTGAGATTACACACATCATGTCAACACGGGACACACCGGTTCGTGTTCCACGTTAAGGCAGATGGGCATAATACATCCCATTTCTGTGCAGGGGAGCTATTCCTTAGTTATATTCTTTTATGTTTAATGTTACGCAAAAGCATCTCAAAAGATAATATGCTAAAAATGGGTCCCCATACACTGTATGATTGTAAAAAGGAAACTGGTTTAGATATTAATATTCCTTCTTCTGGCAAAGTCAAATGATTCTCCCCCGGGAGCTATCCTTCTTCTGGCTGGATTTTCAGGTTCTCACATAATCATGTTTCCCAAGATTTTATTGAGGTACAGTTTAGTGACCTGTTGCCTTGGATTAAGGGAGTTTCTGTCTTTTTGTATTAACTTCCCATGGTTTTATTCTATTTCTGGACTTTAAAGTAAAAAACAAACAAACCAACAGGAAGATTAAAGAAAATTCTGGACAATGCTAGAAATTCTGTGTTCATGGATTCCACTTTGACTTCTTCATTTTGGTAAAATGTCTCAACGGCGGACGTTCCTCAAACCCTGGATTATGTTCCTTGCTTTCTAGGTGATCAACAATAATAGGTCTAAATGACTGTTTACAATGAAGTGATTGTTTATAGGTACCCGTAAGTCATAGCATTGAACGTTTACGTATATAATGCACCTAACACTTAGGTGTATAACACATAATTTTAAAACATAAAGATTCTATCTGGAACGCACCATTAAAATATCTCTTACACAGACTGATAGTTCCCATAGGCGAGATCTTAAAGAATTCTTTTATCTCCTGAAAGACACACTTGCGTCCTGCAGGGACGTTACAGAATGTCAGAGATATTTCACTTAGTGCGTCTATCGCTCTTTAAAAGTTTCTGAGGTCTACGTAACTCCTATTCTTATTAGTGTGTGTCCCGTGCCGTGACAGGGACAACCTATTAAGAAGCGGTTGTCCAGGGAAATGTCTCTCCGGTTGACGCGGGTCATGATGCTTTGCTGTGACCCTGTGACAGTTGAGGAGAGCTGATGGCTCATTCAGAGAATCGCACTGCGTTCAGTGGATTTAATAGGCGTAAGGAAGCCCATCCTTTTAGAAAGAGCGACCCGTAGATGCACAGACACGAGCAGAGACGCGCATCCATACAGGCAACGCCCAAGAAACACGCGGGCCGAGAGGCGCAGAAGCTCAGGGAGAAAGCGGTACCCACCCCAGGTTGATTCTTTCCACGTGCGGAGGGATCCCGGCGGGCACGGAGGCCAGGGAGCGGAACGTGCAGTGCACCTCGCTGGGGACGTAGCAGGCGCACGGGTGCGGACAGGCGCGCGCGGCCGGAGGGCGCGCCCAGGCCAGGATCAGCACCACGGAGAGAGCTCGCCAGGGCGCTCGCGGTGGCATCCTGTCGGGGTGCGTGGTCCCTGGAAACCTGCGGGGGTGGGGCAACCACAAAAGCACAGGCTTCAGCAAAAGGGTTGTTCGCGTGGGGGTATCACGGCTCCCGGCTTCTCGAGACTGGCCCTGAGAGGGTTTCCCGACGCTTACACTTTGGTACCGCGATTTGGAAATGTCACTGCGTCGTGAGCGAGGGTATGGGAGGGGGAGGGAGGGAGAGAGAAAGGGAGGGGGGGGAGAGAGAGAGAGAGAGAGAGAGAGAGAGAGAGAGGATTCTGCGTCTGCCTTCAGTGTTCATCCTGCGCCTTCCCTACTGTGTGTATTTAAATAAAACCTGCCCACAAGGTCATGATCATCAGGAGGATTTCCTTCTCTTCATGACAGCCGTCAAACTTTGAGTTCTCTCTCCTTAAAGGACTTCAACGGGCGTTCACGAAAGAACGGAAATTCAGTCCTTTCTTGGTGGGTGGGTGAGGATCCTTTATTCTTATTTCTGAGAAGAGCCAAAGGGCGCAGCATCTTTTTTTTGAAAGGGGAACTTTGGGGAAACGTCTGTAAAATCTGCCATTACATAAAGAGGAAAAAAATGCCTGGTGAAATATATCCAGGCCAACACCAACAGCAAGGCGAGAGGAGAGACGCCAAAGGTGGGGGGGATGGGGGAGAGGGGAGAGAGGAGAGAGGAGAGGGGAGAGGGGAGAGGAGAGGATTTCCGCGGCACGACACATGGCATCAGCTACCTTCTTTGCAACGCCAGTGAGTCAGTTTTCATCCCGTCACGCGTCTGTCATCTCTCCAATAAAGTTTATAGGAAAACGGGAATCCACACGGGACGTACAAGGTACAAGAGAAGAACGCGCCTCTCCATTCGCCCGAGCTCTGGGCAAGCGCTCCCTGCCGAGAACGCGCTCGGCCCGGCTCGGACAGGGTGGAGACGCCCAGACCCCGTCGGTCCGTCCGTCGCTTTGGCAGCCTTGGCGCCCCTGCTCGCCGCGCCGAAAGGGCCGACGGCGCAGGCAGCTGTGCAGAAAACCAGTCCAGGCTCCACCTCTGCGCTCTGGAACCCAACGCTCAGCTCTGCGGAGCCGAGTTTCCTGACTGGCCGGAGCCCAGGCCGCCCCGCCCCCGCCTGCGCGCTCGCCTTGGGCTCTGGGCGCGCGCCAAGGGCATCCCGGCTCGCGCGCTGGGTCCGCAGGCGGACCTGGCCTCGGCGTCCCACTGCCTTCCTCCCAGGCCGTCCCCGGGGACCCAGAGCTCGCGCCGCCCGGGGACCCTCGTCGCGGGACCGAGAGGGAAAGCGCTCGGAGCCTGCAAGGCCTCCGGGTGCGCGCTCCCAAACCTCGGAAAGCTGTGCTCGGGGCGCGAGGCGCCTTTCTCTGCACACGCCCGGAGCGAGCACCCTGGAGCGGCCAGGCGCGCAGCCCTGAGCCCCTGGCCGGCTTCCAGAGCCCTCTGCGATGCGCCCCGCCGGCGGCGCGGAGAAATAGGAGCTTCCGGGAACGTGGCTCCGGTTTCCCCTCGAGTCCCCTGGGAGCCAGACCCTAAAAACCGCCTCTCCCAGATGATGACTTCTGCAGCTTCCGCGTGGCTCAGCCCACGGCGGGCCTCGGGCCTCCCCGTTTCCAGGGAAAGAAGGAGGAGGAGGAGACTCTGAGCGCCAGGAGAGCCAGAGGAATTGGGGAGGAGACCCTGTCGCTGAGCTTCCCTCACCAACGCAGGGGCGCAATCGGTATCCCTAGGGGATCCCGTGGAGTGGCTCCGTGGAAACCAGGGATGGAGGGGTTAGGGGTCTCTAGGGGGAGGGAGGGAAGGAAGGAAGGAGCGAAGGAGGAAGAAGGGTCGGATTTCATCAGACCTAGTCAATCCACCCTTCTGCCAGATTCCATCAGCTTCTGTCCTGGATGGCCTCTGGCCCCTAGTCCCTTAAAAGAGCGCCAGGAACAGTCGAACGTGCCTCTTTGCCTTCACGCCCCTCCTCCCGTAGCCCTTCCTTTGGCTCACCCCAATTCTCTGGGCCCCTTGCAGAAAGACAGTGTCCCTCCATCGGGGGTCCAGGTTGCTCTCCGACCTCACCTGTTCTTCGAAGGCCGCGACACTCGACCGCGGTGCGCCCTGGGCGTGCACCGGGCCAGAGCGCGCCGCCGGGCGTCCGCCGGAGCCATGCCCTTCCCGGGGCCGGGGGCGAGGTGATACTGCTTCCCAGCGCGGCACGGCGAGCCGCCGTCCTTTTATTCCCGTCGCCGAGAGTCTTCTGGAGTCCACGCCTCGGCCCACCCCCACCCTGCCCCACCCCGGGGAGACGGGCGCGGGCCTGAGCCAAGGGACCCTGGCCGCGCCGCTCTGCGCTCAGCCCTCCTCTCGCCTCTTCATCGCGCCTGGTCCTGGGTGGGCACGCCTCTCTCACTCCCGCTGGAAGAAGGGCAGGCGCCCAACGCGCACGGCTTTGGGAAGGGCTATTCTTGCACCGAGAAAAATTCCTGGGACCCGAGCGGAGGGGGGGGCAGCAGGGAGCGCCGAGAGCCGCCGCTGGCGTTGCACCCTGAGCGCTCTTCCCCGCAGCGCTGGAGAGGGTTACTTTCCTTTCGGGGAAGAGGGAAGGAGCAGGGTTTGCACCCCTCCCGGAGGAAAGAAGTTGCCTCTGGCAGCGCCTCGGAACCCGTGTGCAGGCGGGAGCCGGCTGCGCCCCGCCAGCCAGCGTCCCCCGAGCTGAGCTGCAGGCCGGGCTGCAACGTGAGACCCACGCCACGCCCTCCCGCCTTTCCTGTGGCTCCTGGCTGCCTGCTTCCCTCCGGCTGCCAGAGTCCTCCTGCCAAAAAGGTGGAACTTCTTTCCTCAGCACGGAGAGCCCGCGGGGGTGGGGGACGGGTGGGGGATAGGTGGGGGGCAGGGCCAGCCCTGGGAGCTTTGGGGAGCCTGGTGGTATGAACTGGGGGAAGCGGGGGAGGACGTGCGGAGAGGACGAGTCAGGGAGGCTGGGGAGGGTGGGGGCGCAGAAGGGGCGGGAAGAGGAGAAGGTCGCCTGGCTTCTAGGGGGGAAGGACATCGGAAGAAGGTGGGAAGGGGTCAGGTGGGGACCGTCCACAGCCACTGTGGAGAGGAACAACGGGGGCGTGCACGCAGCTCCACCCGGGAAAGGAACGCTTGTGCGCCATGGCGAAAACTCCGCCAGGGGCCTTGAGACGTGGCCCAAAATGGGCCACGGAATGAGTTCTTTCGAAGGCACGAAGCACCAACAGCCTTTGCCGCTCCTACCAAGGGTCCAGGAATTCCTCACTGCCTCCCACCCCCCCACCCTCCAGGTGAGGTCTGCAGAGCCCACCAGCAAACAGGGGTTGGTTCCTCAATGAATCCATTCACCTCTACAGCTTTATTTTTCGGCAATCGGTGTTGGCCTAGTTCCAGAAAGTAGTTTTCGGTGGTCTCTTCCTCGGGACGCCCCAAACCCATTGAGTCATTTCTTAAAAAGCTGTCCCCAGAATACGTATTTATCCCTGTACAGGACACTGACACGTGTGTACTCAGGGAAACTGGGGAGTCAAGTCGATCCCTGCCGTGTGCCTGTGCTTCATTGAGGTCCTTGACGTCCACGGGGGACCCATCTGGTGGGTGACGAGCCCTCGGGTTAGAATCTGGGCCCCAGAGGCTGCCCTGTGGTCACAGCCGCAGGGCGTGGGTACTGCCATCTTTGCTTCTGCCCGGATCTTCCTCCACCAAGTCTTTACTCAGCCCCCAGTGTGTCTGTTGTCTAAGCCCCTCTGTCTAGGGTACTTTGTCACAACAGCCCAAGCTAAGACAACGTACTCCATCCTCAGTTCTTGCCCATGATGATCTTGGGTCTACAAGACACCTGCTGGTACACACATATGAGGCCTGTCCGGGAAAAGTCCAGCCATTGTTAATATCATCACGGCTTGCGTGACCTGGCGGCCAAGGAGAGGGGACGGGAATGCACCTGCATGAACGATGGCGACCTCACTGTACTGGCCAGTGGGGGCGGTAGACGCAGTTGAGTGAGCAGGTGTCCTGTGTGGCCGTTGCATTCGAAAGGGCTGAGCGAGTAGAGCCATGAATCTGCATCAAATTTTGTGTGGCGCCTGAACATTCCTCCACAGAAACTATTCAGATGACTCAGAAGCCGCAGCTGTGGGCACCCGCTGATTGGCAGCTTCTTCATGACAATGTGCCCACTCATGTATCACATCTCGTGCAGAGATTTTCGGTGAAACATCAAATCGCGCAGGTGACTCAGCCCAGGGTTGGCACCCTGAGACTTCTGGCTTTTCCCAAAACTAAACTCACCTTTGAAAGGGAAGAGATTTCAGATCACCCATGAGAGTCAGGAAAATACGACGGGGAAGCCGATGGCGATTATGAGAACCGTGTGAGGTCCCAAGGGGCCTCCTTTGAAGGGGACTGAGGCGTCCTCATTCTGTGTACCGTGTTCCTTGTATCTTGTATCTTCTTCACTGAATATCTCTATTTTTCATAGTACATGGCTGCATACCTGCTGGACAGACCATATATTTAGGATTTACGAGCCCGACGGTACCGGTTACCTTTGTGAGGACACCTGCCTGCCGAGATACCTCCCTGGCAGACCGAAAACGTGCTGCTTCCCAAAGGCAAACCGTGGAGAGGGCGTGATGGCGATGCATGTGCTCTTGCAAACCGGCTCTCTCTCTCGGTTCCCGGCTCCCAGCTCCTGCCCTCGCCCAGACTTCCCTGGAGGAACCTGGGGATGACGGAAGCTCCTCGCTCAGAAGTCAGGGTCCTCTGAGCCGCTTTGCTTGTGTGGAGGGTCCGACCCCCTTCAACCAACCACAGAGCCGTGGGGTGTTGAGTCAGACAGCTGGGGATAAGTCACCCCGCCTCCTGCCTGCTGGGCCTCAGCTGGGGAGCCAGGAACACACTCTCCTCCCCTCCCTGAAGCCAGCTTTGCCCCATGAAAAATGACCCCATCCTCTTAGGGCTGTTAAGACATGAAGGTGTGGAGGACGCAGAGCATGTGCCCGGCACCTGCATCGCCTCTGCAGTGACGACATTGGATCTGCGGAACCCACGGCGAGGGATCTTTCCTGAATCATTGCATCTCTCATTCTGTTATCAGATTTTACGCCAGGGCAGGCTCTCCGGGGATAGGTTGTCTGTTTTTTCTTTGAGCTGCAGGTCTTAGGCATTGGGGCCCCTCAATGGCAGAGCTGGATCGTCTAAGGGACGTGGCGGATGGCCATGGAATTCCGTGGCTCTTTCCTGAATGAGGGTTGCAAACATGCATCCGCAAGGTCGCCCAGCTGGCGTGTTGGGGGCAGGGTTGTCCCTCCATCTTCCAGAATCAATGGAGACAGACCGAAAAAGAAAAAAAGCCAACACAGGAAACGTCTACTTCTGTAGCTGGAAACCCCCAGGGGAGGACGGCCAGGGCTCAGGCATGTGTGTTTATTTGAGCAGAAACAGACTTTTAGGAACGGTCCCTGGGACACTTGCCGCGTGGCTGCTTTCAATGACAGGACAGGCTACTGGCCTTGTCTCTGAAAATGACGGCGGATTTTTGTTTGGGTTGGTTCGTGCGTTCTGTAGCCGGGAGACACCCCCGGCCCCGTCGCCGGAGCTAAAATGCTTCCAGATTTTCTCCACAGTGTATTTGAAAATGGAACCGGGTGAAAAGAAAAAAAAAATAATAAAAGAGGTACGTGTCAGGGACCTTCTCCCCGTCTGCCAAGCACAGGGGAGTGATTGCTGCAAAGTCAGGCGGGGAAAATCCCGCAGCAGGAGCATCGTGTAGAGACGTGAACTTGGTCTGACCCGTCGCGGGGGACACGCCGAAGGGACGTCTGGGCAAAATGGAAACTCCTTATCCCTCCCTGCCTTTTATCGGAGCCAGAGGGGACGTCACAGGGACGGGGCCGTCCACTCTGGGTCTCCGCGTTCCGCCTGGTAGAAAACCGTGACCAGGAGAGGGAGGCCAGAGAATGTCACCTCTGGGTGTCCCTGTACCACACGGCCCAGGGGTGCCAGCACCTCAGAGCTGTCCCTTCAAAGATCTCAACTCTAGAGGGTGACTTGGCAGAGACGGAGACCCGTCTTGCTTTTCAAACTAAAAATGGCCGCCCCGGCGGGTGCGGCTCAGTGGATTGAGCGTTGGCCTGCGAACCAAAGGGTCGCCGGTTCGATTCCCAGTCGGGGCACAGGCCTGGGTTGCGGGCCGGGTCCCCAATTGGGGGCGCGCAAGAGGCAACCACACATTCATGTTTCTCTCCCTCCCTTTCTCTCTCCCTTTCCCTCTCTCTAAAAATAAATAAATAAAATCTAAAAAATTGCAAAATGTCTCTACTTTGAGGTGAAGATTGATTTCAGAAAGACGTTCCCAGACCTTTTTTGGACGGTGCCTTTGGAGCTGCGTCTCTGCTGATGGCACATCCTACAAGCAAGCCGCTGGTAGGAATAAAATCTGAGCAGCTTCCAGGGGCCGCCCCAAGGAGGGCACCCCAGGGGCTGGGATACCAGCCTTTTGGGAAAGGCTCCGTCTGAGCTCCGGCGGCTGGTGAGATCGAGCTTGCCAGCCGGTGTCGCGAGGAAATATCCGGGCGCACTGCGCTTCCCCGTGGGTGCGTGCAGGGCCCCGGGCAATGTCATGTGTCCTTCAGCATCCGGCCTCTTCCCTGAACGGCAAGGACCCGCCTCCTGAACAGACAAAAGATGAGTCACAGAGAGAACTGAAGCCGGTCTGAAAAGAGACCGGAGCGAATGAAGAAGCCTGGTGTCTGCTGACCTTGAACGGTCCCTGCATCTCAGGAGAAAGAAACACAGCGTTTCTCTGGTTGTAAATACAGGCGTGTGTTTCTGCGCAGAAGCTCGATTCGGAACGCAGGTCCGAGACGGATCCAAAGGCTCCGGGATGTGCCGTTTAAACCTGCGAATAAAACTTCTTTGTGAATGAAGAAGAAGGAGCCCGTGACTGGAAATGATTAGGGGAAGTGGGGGAGAGCATGAAGCTTCCAGACCTCGGGTTTTGGGTCTTCCGAGGAAGAACTAACCGAGAAAGTATGAAATAGAAGCTGCCTTCAAACGGTGACATTGTCTGTACGACTGTCCTGTAACAAAGGACCCCAGCCTGGGGGCTTCAAGCAGCTTAAATTCACCCTCTGTCCATCCTGGGGACCAAGTGTCTGAGGTCCGGGGGTCCCAATGCTGCTCTCCATCCCCAGGCCCCAGGGAGGGTCCTTCCCGCCTCTCCCAGCTCCGGGGGCTCCAGACGTCCCTGGGCAGGGGGCCGCGTCCCTCCCGTCTCTGCCTCTGTCTCCACGCGGCTTCCCCTCCGGGTCTGCGTCTCCTCTGCTGTCTCTTCTAAGGACACTGTCCCTGGAAATGGGGCCCCCCTGACCCAGGACGGCCTCTTCTCGGCTCCTTCTCAAATCCCACCTGCAAAGCTCCTTTTGCCTACAAGTTCCTGCTCACAGGGGCTGGGAGTTAGACTTCTGTATACCCTTTGGGGGATGAAATTCCACCCCAGACATACGGTCCTGCCCTCCTTCTGTCCCATCCAGTCTCATCCTTGGTCACCAGTCCTTGCGACGTGAGTTCTGAACACCTGCTCCGAGGCAGCTGCTCCTTGTAAGTAGCAGGACCCTCCTCACAGGAAGCCATTGCCCAAGGGCCTGCATGCTGTTTGGCTTCTGAACTGAGGTGCCCTCTGACACCGCTGTCCGAGCCCCAGGACGCCCACTTCAGAACAACGACCCTCAGGACTGTAGGACGACATGCCTGCGTTGTTTCAGCCCCGACGTGTGTCAGGGCAGCAAAAAATAAACACACAGCGGGATCTCCCGCCATCATGTCTGACCCCGGAGCGCGGTCCGAGCTCAGCCGTTCGCTTATGTTCCATCCAGAACATTCATAATCCTCTCATCTCCACCCACGGGTAACACATCCACCTCTGTGCCTCGTATTCTACTTCCAGAGCGTGTCCATGCTCCCCAGAGGAGACCCCATTGAGCGGTCCCTTCTCATGGTCTCATTCTTCCCTGCCCCTGGCCAGGCCGTCCGCCTCTTCGGACTCACCTGCTGGGAACATTGGACGTCAGTGCAATCCTAGAACACGTAGAACACGTGCCTTGGTGCCTGGCTTCTCTCCCGGAGCATCTTGGGCTCACGGTCCATCCACGTTGTAGCCTGAGTCAGAGCCTCCCTCCTGTTCAGGGCTGCGTACTATTCCACCACCCGGCTCGACCTCCTTCTGTCTATTTGTTCACCCATGGGTGGCCGGGCCGGTGGAAGTGGAATGATTTTTAAGAACTAGACAAAGACCCCAGGCTGTCTTTTGAACCCATGGAGACAGTCATGCGGCTTGCGTGACCCAGTCACCCGAGAATAATCAGGCCACCGTGGTTCTCGTGATGATTTTTGCCCTCTGCTGTCTTCTCCCTGTCTGATTTCATCCCCCCCGATTCTCAGCGTTGGTGATGATGTCTCTGTCCCGCTTCCAACCCAAGGGTCACACCGTCCGCGGGGCAATGCCAGTCTCCCTCTCCTCGTCCCCCGTTGGGCGCTCCACGCTCCAACTTCCTTTTTCCTCTTTGCCGATGACAGCAGCGCCTGCCAAGGACATTGCGTAACTGGACTAAACATACTAATGTGACAACCTAATCGGAGCCCATGTTTCTGCAGGTCCCAGGAGGGGAAAAAAAGCAGTAAGTGCACTTGAGCGAGAATCTGAAAACAGGAGGCTGACGTTTCCAACGAGCCCGCGGCATCACCTCGCGTGCCATCCAGGACCTGAGAGGAACGGCCTTTATTGAATGAGCTTAGCGTTCTGTATCCTCAAGTGACATGGCGTGCCGTTACATGGCGCAACAGTTTCCAGGCGAGATGAAACGTTTCGGGGCTTTTAAGTGAGTGGAGCCAAGGGACGTGTTCCTACATCCACTTTAACCCCGGGGCCACGTCGTTGATTCAACACCTGGAAAACGACGTTTTCTTCTTCAGTTTTTTTTTTTTTTCTGTTGTTGTTGAAGCAAGACAGATACAAGTTACATATGTTCCACATATGGGAACGATAGCCTGCGTGTGGCCTCAAAGGGGCTACGGTCATTGCAGATAAAAATCCCGTTGCCGTCATGAGCCTCCCCTGGGTACGGGGAACGTGGGGGAGGGTTCAGAAGGGGCACCCACTCCGTCTCTGCCTTTAGCCACGAGGGGCCCTGCAGAAGCAGGGAAAGGGTGTGGTGGGCTTAACTCAGTGGGGGTGGCAGGAATGCCACAACTAGATAAGTGATAACACTGTGCTTTGGAAGGAAGTAAATTCGGTCCTGGCCACGTGGGTAGCTCAGTTGGTTAGAGCATCATCCCAATGTGCCAAGGTTGTGGGTTCGATCCCCGGTCAGGGCACCTACAAGAATCAACCAATGAATGCACCCGTAGGTGGAACAACCAATCAATGTTTTTCTCTCCCTTCCTACCCTCTCTGTCTCAAAAAAAAGGAAACAAAAACAAAACTCAATATGTAAACAATTTTAAAAGAGGAAATAAATTCAGTGGGGACAGTTTCCTATATTCTTATATATTCTCCACTAAATGTTATCCCTCCATCAGTGGTTAGATGAGTTCTACAGCATCCTTTCTGAGGGCCAGAAGATAGAAAATTACTTCACGAATTTCAGTGATTCTTCTATTCGCCCACCTCTGGTACCCCGAAATCCATCTCTTTGCAGCTCCCAGGGGTCACAGGGGCGTCCTCCAGGGCCATGGGGAATATCTCTGGTACTTCCTATACGTGGCGGCCTTTCGAATGTTAAATTTACATTCTTTAGAATAAGTACATGCCTGTGCAAGTCATGCTCTGTGATCATGGGTAGCCAGGTGACTGTAGGCAGTAGAGGGGGGTTGTGTTTGCTCCACGTCACAGGGCACCGTTTGATCAGGGCAGGTATTTCTCATGACCAATTCCTACCAAGGCTGTTGTAGATATTTGTGGAACGGTTCTGAGCCCCTCGGTAATCTCTGCTCGTCAGGCAGAGACAGCATCCTTGGAAAAGGGAGGTGGAGGCTTGATGGTGGAGAAAGGACATGTGTCCAGAGAATCAGAGGTTGGATGGAGTGAGGTGAAGAGGATGGGCCATGAGCCAGGGATCGCGGGCAGCTCACGCCGTAAGGTTAGGGCTGTGGTGCTCAGAATGATAAGAAAATAAATGTGTGTGGGTTGAAGCCACTAAGTGCACGGAGATTGGTCCCACCAGCCCTAGGAGACAAGAACACTGAAACAGCGTGGCGCATGACAAGAAGAACGCGCCTCAGGCCCTTTGCACATGTTGGCCTCTCTGCTTGGAGGCCTCTTTCTCAGATGCTGAGTGTCTCTTTGCTGAATCTGGCAGTCCTGCCACTGACCGTTTGTATTCTGAGAAGCACAGGATGAGTGGGTTGATATTAGACCAAACATCTGACTTCTTAGTATTAATAGAATGATGATGATGGTACTGATCATGATGATGGTGATGATGATGGTGGTGATGTTGGTGAAGATGGTTTCTTTTGGTGAGAAAATGTCCCTATTGGCCTCTACTACCCACCCAAGGTCAAGCTCAGTGGCTGCAGCCTGTTCACCGGCACGCCCGCCTCCCTTCTCAAGGTCACGGTGCAGACAGGGCAAACCAAACCTTCGCACCCCCGAGGAAACAGAGGCTTCCCTGTGAGAGCAGAAACGCAGACCAAATGTATTTTTAAGACCCGTATCCACATGTGATACTGAAAGAGGCGTCCTACCCGCCTTTGATCCTTCTCAGCCTCGTGCCTTCCGGGCGCGGCGAAAGCATGTTCCCGGCATTTGCAAACTATTATACGACCCACGTTCAGGACATCAAAGTGGCATCGGCTCAAAAGACGCGTCCTTCTTCACCTTGGCGCTGGAATCCGAAGTCACCTTTGATGATCCAGAAACCCTTGAGAACCTTAATCCAGCTTTATCCCAAAGGAGGGGAACAATGACATTTGTAGAAATTTTTATTTGAGCTGTTCTTACAGAGACCACAGCACAGGGAAAAACCCTGCCGTGATTTTACTACAACAAAATAGACCATACATGCAGAGCCTACCACATGTCACGGAACAAGGCAGATGCCGAGTACTGCTTACAAGCAGAAGACGAGCTTTGGAAAGCGTGGTCCCTCATGACTGAACAAAAAATTATTTAAAAACTCAAGCCCTGGCTGCTGTGGCTCACTGGATTGAGCACCGGTCTGCGAGCCAAGGGTCACCGGTTCGATTCCCAGTCAGGGCATGTAATTTGGTGGCATGTCAGGTCCCCAGTTGGGGGCGCGCGTGAGAGGCAACCACACAGTGATGTTTCTCTCCTTCTCTTTCTCCTTTCCCCTCTCTCTACAAATAAACAAGTAAATAAAGTATTTACAAAATTATTTAAAAACTTCATGAGAAGAAGCAACTGTATCTACTTCTATAATTGGGGGAAGACTGTTTAAACGGCAGGCCGTTTAGCGATAAGTCACGTTTCTCGCGTCACAGAGCAGGTAGAGTAAAAGGAGGGGAATAAAAAGGGCTGGGTGAAAAATAGGACCATCAGAGGAGTTTTCAACGGAACGGGGGAGGTGGCAAGTCGCCATTCAGTCAGCGGCTCCATATCTTGGAAGACACAGGTCAAAAGAAAGCCAATATCCAAATTAAAAAATAAAACCTGAGCTAGAAGAATGTCTCCTTAAAAAAAAAAAAATATATATATATATATATATATTATATATATATATATACATTGTAAGTTATGCCCACTTTGCCAGACACCAATCCTTGGGGAATTTGTGGTCGCCAATGGTTAACATATAATTTGTTTCTGCCATTCCACATGGTGCCTTGGAGTTGGAATTGACACTCTTTTGGGGTTTAGCTTCGGTTTAAGACAGGGAAAAAAAAAAAAAAAAAAAGATGAGCCTTCAAAGGCGTCTTTTCTCAATCCTGTTTACTTGGAAGGAGGTTTAAGGTTTCTTTTTGGCTCCAAATTTCTCCTGGATGAAATTAAAGGGTTGAGAGAAAAGTATCTATTAAAGAAATAAAATTTAAAAAAATCCATGAAAAGTGTAGACGTACGATCCAGGCATGCAGAGGGTTTCATGAGTGGACTGCCACCGAAGAGCTTCTTAATAGAAAATTGGTACCTTCTCATTTTAGCGTGTGTGGAAATATGCAGAATGCTTTGCAGGAAGAAAAGCCATCATGCAAGGATCTGCATGTCCTCGTAGGTAAGAGCTGCTACAGCCTGATGAGGATTGACTCACCCAGGGATCTTGCTCCCCATGCAGTTCGGGTTCAGGAACGCGGCGGTGGGGTCCCCAAAGCAGATGATGTTCACGGTGCGTGTTGATGGGCGTCACGTTGAATGGCAGGACCCCGGCGCCGGACTCCCCAGCGGCAGGACCTGGTACCGGATCAGCCCTTTGGCTCTGGAGGTCACGCCGGACTGGAAAGCAAACCCACCCGATGGGCACAGACGCCTGGGATTTCCCAAAGAGGACGCGTAGAGGTGACGGTCTGGGGGCCGACAGCCTTCGGTTCTCGTTACAACCAACTGAAATCATCGGAAAGACAACCTGCCTCCCCCATCGCCCGGTCTGGGGACGTGGCTCTTCCCCGCCTTGATCGGAGGGACTTTGGTTTAAAGAATGAGGTGCTCATGACGGAAGGGCTGCCCGTGGGACGGTGGATGGAATCCCAGCACAAATGCACTCTTTCTGTTCTTGCTTTGGCATGGACGTCGCGTGCCAAACAAGAGGAGGCCGGGGTTCGTCCTTGGTGAAAGCTGGGGGCACTGCGCGGCATGGAGGAGGAGAGAACACAGACAGACAGACGGGCAGGCAGACAGACGGAGACACCATACGCATTTGGACAGTGGCCGACGGGGAACCCACCAACGCAAGAGACACGCTTACAAAGTCACAGCGTCTGCGAGAAGGACGTCCTGTCTGCATTTCTGATACAGCCTCTCGGTTTCATCACAATAGGCTCTTTTTTTTTTTAAGAAAAAGGAATGTCTTGAAGACCCATGGGAACCTGGTTGAAATTCTCCTGGCAGCCACCGGATGATGAAATCAGTCCGACAGCTTCTTCCTCGTTGGGGAGGCCGCAGGAGACACGCCACGGCTCCCTACAGAGTTAGCGGAGCGTCCGACCGCCAGCGATGGAGAGAAGGCAGCCTCTGCGTGAGTCCGCAGCGCAGGGCAGTCCAGAACTCGGTCCTTCTGCAAACGAGGGCATGCTTTTCACGGTTCCGATGGCTTTGGAGGGACAGGAGAGAGATGTTGGTAGCCATTCTCCTGTAGATAAATCTTACGTCGGGAAACAGCCTCTGGCCCCTTCCAGTCAAGCACACCTCGAGGGGTACCCTGGATCCCAAATGGCGTGGGCAGCTTCCCGCGGGTCTCCCCTATGGCTACGATCCTGATTTGTGCGGGAAGAAAGTCACACGCATTCTGGGGACCCCCTCCCCCGTAATAAGTGATTCCTTCTTTAACGGGGTCACCACTTTCCTTCCGTGATCGTCCTTGGTTCAGAGGGAAGTTAAATAGAGAAAAAAAAATTTTTTTCTAGCCACAAGTTTCTGTTTCTGAAGAGTCTCCATGTATTTATGTGTTGAAAGGACGCCAAGATCCCAATGTGCCCGGCGGCAGCAGCAGAAGAAACAGAACCACAGACGAGGATGCTCCTGAGCCCGGCCTGGCTGTGCCGCGTGGGCGGGGGCTGAGGACCGGGAGAGCCAGCCGGGCTCCCGCGCCCGCTTGGATCCGCGTCCCAGTCCTGACTCACGGGTTTCAGAAAGATAACACCCGTGAAATAACGCGCCCGCGGGAAGCCTCTGCTAACTTGCATCAGGATGATTTTTAAAGACTTTTGTTTCTCTCCGATGGAGAAGTCTATCAGGACCGTTATGATGTCTTTATGTTCTACGATTGGTTCTTCCGCTGACTTCTTGCTACTCCAGACACGCTACTCAGCGTCCACTTTCTAAAGGCACGACGTGATTTCCCATTCCCGTGCAGAAGGAGGGAAGGCCATTGGGGAACTGAAGATGAATGCACACAAAAATAAAATAAAGAATTACCAGCCGTATGAAGAGGAACAAATAACGATCAATGATCATGCATGGCTGTCGCCGGGAAGTGATTCCAGCGAACTGTGTTTTAGGTAAACAGCACGTGGGAGCTTCTCCGTCAAACGCAGTCAACGTAGCCTTCAGGATTCGAGAAGCCGGTGCCCGTCGTACGACCGGAGACGTGTTAGAGAGCCTCGCTGGCCGCCCCAGCCTGCTCTGTCTGCGGGAGCCGCGCGGACCCCTTGCCAGGCTTAACTCACTGTCTAGACACGGAGATAATTTTCTGATTAGCACCCTGCGTGGGATCTTTGTAGAGGGGCCAACGACGGACGGAAGGCGCCCAGCGATGCCCGCTGTCTTTCAGCTCCAGGGAGCGAACTCAGCCTGGCCCGCTTGGAAGCAAAGAACGGTGAGTCCATGGCCATGATATTTCCCATCCAAACGGCGGTGTCCCCCCTCCCCAAGCTCCGGGTTTTGGGCTTGTGTGTCTTGCCCTATTGGTTTCCTGTGGGGTTCTGGATTTTAAAACCTCCCTATCAGGCTCTCAGCGCGTATTTTCAAAAACAGCGTAAACGCAGGCGGGACTTGAATGCAACGGAGTCCGTGCACTTTATTGGCATGATCTAAATATGATCCTTTTTCAGGTTTAGTTTTTGCTGTGTTTCAAAGGGACTCGAGACTTAGTGTCTAGAACCTCCATCCAAGGGCTCGTCTCTCCCAGTCAGCCTTCGTGAGTAGCATCCTTTTAGTAACTGGAGGTTTGCTCCCGCTCTGGTTGCTTCCATCAATATTTCTCAGAAGTGCTCCATGAATGGCTGTCTTTATTGCCAAAGATGCAGAGAATATACGGATCTCTAAAAGGCAAAGATCATTGACAGAGACTCTCTGGACTGACCTTTCACAACGCGATAAGCCCTTTTTGTTTTGAAGTCAGCGTGGACACAGCTAAAGGATAATAGGATGGGTGCCCCCTGTCACTGTCTCCCCTCTCTGGACCATTTGCTGTCTGCGTAGGGGGACAGGCAGCAGACCACGCGAGGACCCCGTGGGAGGTGGCCGGAAAAATCTGGACAGGAGGTCCTCTGACGCAGACCTGCCTCATCTGCAGCCTCGGGCTGGAGATCCCATTTTCAGGAGTTGCTGGGTGGGTGGTCCCATCCAGGGCAACGGAGCTGCCTCCCACGGAACCGATCTTTAGGGACCCAGAGTCCGTCTGTCAGACTTTTTTTTTGGAACACATTATAGCTCTGGGATGTAATCATGAACGCCCATTGTCAAGTTTATGCTTTGCATGAACTTGGTGACGTGGGAAACGTGCCAAACCAAAACCAAACAAAAAACCACCGTGTTATTGGCTTGGCTGTCACATGGTAGAGATCTATTTTTGCATATTAATGAGGTCAGTGCCGGGCTTTAACGAGAGGCCTCTCAGGGGACGCATCTCTGGTTCCGTAGGTCCCATGGATGTCACAAGCTCTTGCTGAACTTGTGGCGAGAGAGATCATAGAAGATGTGTAAGAAGACGCAACATCCCACGTCGATGATTTTAGATCGTGTGATAAGAGCTACATCATTGTCCTGAACAATGTTCTTTGAGTTGCTGATAAGCGGAGCCCTATTTCTTCACCCACTTCACCCCCAGGGGTAACTTGACATTTACTCCCACCATGACCCCCCGTACGTCTCAGTGAGCTCGTAACCCTGGGAACACGGGTTCCTACAAAGGGCATGTTTGGCCCTTCCCGACCCTTCACCAGCGACTTGAACGCAGCAGTTCCTCACGAGTCGGGAACCATGTTTAAGTTTTGGAATTGGGTGCCCTCGGTCCCTCCGTAGACCTGTTGTTCCGCACTTAGGTTTCCGGCACAGATCTTCTCCAAGATTTTCTCTGTGATCCCCTAAATGGCATGAAGCACCTCAAAGCCAGAGGCCAGCCTTCCGAGGCAGCCTTGCAGGGCTGGTTTCCCCAGCCAGGAACCCTGCCTTACCCACCGCCAACCCCGATGCACGGCTGTCCCTCGGAGGCGTGTAGTCACGTCCGGCACCCTCAATCGAGTGGAAACTGCCCCCGTCCTTCCCCCGGACGCTTCATCTGCTTCCCAAGGCCACACTGCGGAAGTCTCTGGCCCATCATCTCCCTCCGGCGGCCCCAGGGGCTTTCCAAAATCCCCCTAACCTCAAGAAAGCTGCATGTCCTTAAATACTTAAGCTGCTTGCCTTTGCTCTTGCAAGGAATGGCACCCCACAGGCTCCTTTCCTTGCTTTTGAGAGAGAGAAGGAGAGAGAGAGAGGGAGAGAAGCATCAGCCTGAGAGAGAAACACAAATTGGTTTCTTCCCGTCCGCGTCCCGACCAGGGACCGAATCGAACCCGCAACCTCTTTGGGGCCGAGGGTCAGCGTTCCTTCACACCGGGTGGCCCACATCCCCTGAGGTCAGCACCGAAGAGCCAGCCACCCAGTGTGGCCCTCCGATGTCCTGTCCCTGCCGATTCCAATGCGGAGAAAGTCGGCCACCGTAACGCTGCGGCCTCGTCCACCTAAAAACCCAAGGGACCCAAGTTCGCTGCTGCCGGCAGGAGGGACCCGCCAAGCTGCGTTCGATGTCCGCAGAAGAGATTTATGACACACATGTGTGTGCGTGTGTATATATGTACGCAGAGTGTATATCTGTTCTCTGCACTGTACAGACTTGCTCTGTTTCTTATATCACAAGAAAATGTCAAACTTGTGTCTATGAAAAGCACCCGCCTGTTTAACTGGAGAGCCCTCTCTTTCAACGAAAATGTGTCCCGACAGGGACATGACGAGGCCTGCCTGCTGTTGCAGAAATATCTGCTCCGTCCCTTCTGCGGGAGGCGGCAGGGAGCCGGGTCATGTCATCTTTGTCAGGGAGAGAGGTCTGTTTTCCCTCGTACGTGAAACCATGAAAGGCAACCGTTCTGGGGCACTCAGCATGCTTTTCAGGCAAGACAATGTTTGTTCATTTTGGGGTTTTTTTTTTGGCGGGGCGGGGGGTTGTAGCAGGGAATTTTTGTTGATAGCCCAAAGCACTGAATAAAACATTGGCACATGGGGCCGGTGAGCAAAGCAGCTGAAGTAATAAGTGAGTTGAAGTAATAACTGAATAAATCAATGAACTGGCCCCCCCAAATCAGGGTTTATCAGGATTTTCATTCTTAACGCTTTCGCAAGCCGCTGTACATTGGTGTCAACCTAGAATTTTTTGGGGGGGAAGTTTTTATCCCCCAAAGAGGGGTATCGCCTGGCCCCTTTCTGTGCACGTTTGGGGGGGACCTGGGTTAGGAGCACAGCTCTGTTAGGGGTCTCTGTTTCAGCAGCTTGAGTGTTTCATTTGGGATCCGCGACTCCCCCCGGGCGCTTTGGCCAAGATCGCGCTGACGCTCCGCTGGGAAGCGCAGGTGGCCCGGGTCAGAGCTGTCAGCTCTGTGTGACTTCGTGCTCTGCCGCGGACGTCCCCAGGAACGGCTCGTTTGCAAACAATTTTCCTTCTTGTTTCTAAAACTAACAGTGTCAAGAAAGATTAGACAAACGCACGCAACGCTGCAGCGGAAAGGAAACAGTTGGACGAAGACAGGACGGAGGAGCTGATGAGACACTTGCCCAGAGAGGACAGACAGATGGTCACCAGATCTGGGAAAAGGCGCCCGATGCCACAAACCCTCATGGAGATGGGAATCTAAACCACAGGGAGATATCATCTCACGCCCGTCAGAACGGCCGTCATCAGCCAATCCACAAACAACAGATGCTGGCGAGGATGCAGAGGAAGGGGGACCCTCGTGCCCTGCTGGTGGGAATGCAGCCTGGGGCGGCCGCTGTGGGAACCAGGATGGCATGTCCTCAAAAAATTAAACGTGGAGCGACCATAGGATCCAGCGATTCCACAACTGGGTATTTAACCAACGGAAATTAAAAAAAAAACAAAAAACAAAAAAAAAGTTCTCAAAGAGATATCTGCATCTCCATATGCATAACATTATCATCCACAGTAGCCAAGATCTAGAAACAGATTGTGAGTGGGTGAATGGATCCAGAAAATGGGATAGGCACATGATGAAATACTATGCAGCCCTGAAAAAGGAGGGGCCTTGCTCCTTGCACTAACAGGGATGGATCTGGAGAGCATCACGCTAAGTAAGATAAGTCAGGCAGAGAAAACGTGATCCGGCATGATTTCACCCCCATGTGGAATTTTATTTAAGACAAAGTCGTAGAAACTGACTAGCAAAATGGTAGCCAGAGGTTGAAAAATTTGAAAAATGAGAAGAAGAAAAAAGGAGAGAGAGAAATAGGCTGGTGTCCAGAAACTAATTTTCCACCTCAAGGAAAAAAAAAATTCAGCCTTTCTGCTCCGAGAGGAGCCTTTTCTTATTCTCAGATGAGGGTGTTTGTTCGACGTGGTGTGAAATGGGCATTTCCTGTCGAGGAGGATGTCTTGAGTTTCGTCAAAAACAGAGCCTTCGCCAGGGACCCGGGTGATGCGGTTTATCTGGGAAGTTGTCCCAAGACACTGAAGTGGGAGAGACGGGAAGGTCACAAAGGAGATGCTGCGGACCCTTCAGCATCCTTGGAGAAGGGACGTCAGAACTGTCCTCCCGAGGAGGGGACACCTTTGCCCCCAGCCCCCCCTGCCATTGTGAATACCCCAGAAGGCATTTGTACCGCCACCACCAGCAGCGGCAGCAGAAAAAAAATAAATCTGAGGTCCACCCGGGTCCTGAGACGGAGCCAGGGTGGTATCGGGGACTCACATGGGACGTCGCGTACGTGTTCAGGACCTGTGACTCCTGCCACTGCTGTTGGACGTCACCAGGGAGGTATCCCACCGAGAAGGCACCTGCCCTTGACAGGTCTGTGGGTAAGTTTGGGTGTCCCAGGGGGCAACAGCTGCCGATGGGAGCTCCCACGCCAAGAAGCTGAGACGCGTCTTCCGTGTGAACGGAAGGGAACAGCAAGAAGGCAGGACTCACCTGGGTGGCACACCTGTTCCCTCTTCAGGTTTCAGGAGAGATCATGAGCTCCGACTGGGGACGGCTGGTTGAGGTTTCAAGGAGGAGGAAAGAAGGCGGAAAATACTTTTAGAAAGTGGGGTACAAGATGTCCCGGGGAGAGGAGGGGTGCTACAAGACAGAAACGGGGTTTTTCTCCAGACCCCGTCAACTCCAGGGAATTGGCGAGCGGGGTCTGAGCAGGGCGGATGTCAGACAGGGGCGCCTGCAGCTGTGGGTGTTGGCAGCCACGGAATTGGGTGTTAAAGGGGGATCAGAGGGGATTAGTCCGTGTTGGTGACCCCAAGAGGAATCGTCAGAAGTGCGCTTTGCCAGCGGCATCGTAGGAGGTCCGATGGGGTGACCCCCAAAGGCACAGACCGGGCAGGTGGAGGGCAAGAAGACACGGGCTTCACGGGAGAGAACACAGCCTCGTGTTAGGGTGAGTGAGTCCCACACGCTTCGCACATATCACATTTCTCGTCACCCGATGGCAGTATCGCCCGCCAGACGCCGGGTACCATCGGCTCAGCAAAGCGTTAAAGATAACGGAACGCGTTCCTCGGGTACCAGAGAGAAGAGAATCTGTGTCCCTCATTCCTCTGGCCTTGGACTGGGTTCCCGTGATCCTTTCCACGTCAGTTCATCTTCATGGGCTATTGAGAGGATAGGATTTGTTTCTTTCTCTGAAAAACTGTATGAATTCTGGAGCCCGGAAATAACCCCGTGGGGGACAGAAATACCCGAAGACGAGAAGACGCGTGGGTGCCGTCTGGATGTCCCGTCCGAACGAAAAGGGGGGAAAGAAGGCAGAGTCAAGTCAAAAGCCAAAACAGGAGCAGCAGGCAATGACCTTGGGACTCTGTTCCCCATAAATGAGTGCGTGTGCGTTTTGCCCCGTTCAGTCTGGTTTAATTTTTCTTTCCTCGTGAATAGACTCTGTGGTTCCGGCAATCCCTCGGTCTTTGGGAGCCGAGATGCGTCCGCTGGTCTCATCTCAATAAAGTTATTAAAAGTTTAATTGCGGTCAATCCATTCTCCAGGGTCCTCGATAGATGTGTGGATAAAGAGCAGGCGTTATGTCTCTAATGGAATATTACTTGGCCCAGAACAATGAAAAGGTGCCGTTTGCGAGCACAGGGGTGGCCCTGGAGAGCTTTCTGCTCAGGGAAATAAGTCGGACACAGAAAGACAGACAAAGACCATACGATTTCACGCATGTGGGGAGTCTAGTGACCAAAATAACGAACAGACAGAACAGGCTCATTGACACAGAGAACAGATGGATGGCTGTCATCTGAGAGGACCGAAAAAAAGCGAAGGGGTTCCCACCAGCCATGGACAAGGGTTCTGATTTCTCCACATCCTTGCCAACACATTCTTTATTATTATTATTATTATTATTTTGTCAAGTGTTTGAATTTATATTTCCTGATGACCAGTGTTCAGCATCTTCCAACGTACTTCCTGACATTTCTTGGGACGACTGTCTCTTTAGGTCCTGTGTCTATTTTTAACTTGTTTGGGTTTTGAGCCGTCGGAGCTGTTCTGGCTGTTGATTCCCCACGAGATACGTGATTCGCGGACGGCGTCTCCCGTTCTGTGAGTTGTCAGTGTCCCTCTTCGGGGAGGGTCTTTGTGGGCACAGACGTCTTTAGTTTGGAAAGACTCCGGGTTACTTGGGTTTTCTTCTGCTGTCTGCGCTTTGGGAGGCATGGCCGCGAAATCATCGTCACTTTTCAAAAACCGCTTCCTCGCCCGGTGGACGCGGCTTCTGCGTGGGACATGCGAGTTCCAGGTGGAGTCCTGTGTCCCCAGGGATTCGTGGGTCCCGTGCCCGGTCCAGCCATTGGAGTCTGATGAAACTGCCCCCCCCCCCAACTTCAGGTCAGCCCTGTACCCTAACAATAGCTCCCTGTACTTACAATCAGTCACGCACCCCGAATTCTCCAAGGGCCCCCGTGGAAAGGTTACTTAACCTCTTTATTTATCTTTTCCAAGGTTTTCTTTTCCTTTTCCTCTGAGAAATTGATAAAGCTGGACTCCCGAGGAGACCCTCTTTGTGGCTCTTGAAAGCAGGCACTTGCAAAAACACGTTTTTCCAAGAGACGACATTTTTTCCCCTCTAGGCGGTGACGTACAGAGGTTTTGCGGGGAGGACGCAGGCGTCCCCAGAGAGGGCCCGTGGGAGACGAGGTGACCGACCGCTGGTAGAGGAGCGAAGTTCTTTGCCAGCTTTCCGTGCACAGGACAGGTTTTATCTCACGAATGCTCGGCTTTGCCGGGGCTTTCCAGACAGGTGACGTCAGCCGAGAGCCACGGAGGGACCCCAGACGTCTGCAAAGACAGCGAATCTTGCGGCGCACTCTGACTCATGCCAGGGCCATCTGCCCCTCCAGTCCCAGGTGGGGACCTCCTTGTATTTCTGCGCTGGGATTTGGGGGGGACACTTTCCCTTGGAGACAGGGGCCTCACACACAGCCCTCCGCAGGACCCCTCGGACGAGACGTGCTTCCTGAAACAGGGATCCCCGTGAGATCCTCCCTCTCCTGCTTTTTCCTGGCTCGCGTTACCGTGACGTCTGGGTCTGCACCTCCGAGCTGTGCGTGGAACAGCGTGCAACGTTCTTATCTCTGTCAGAGGTCACGGGGAGGTTCGGCAGGAAAAGCGTGGCAGGGATTATTCATGGGGGCTTCCAGATTCTGTGTGTGTGCGTGTCTGTGTGTGCGTGTCTGCGTGTGTCAGACAGCACATGCTTTTAGGCCCCGTGAACCAGGGTACGGGAGAAGATGCCCAGCAGAACGTGAATGCCAACAGCCGTCCCGCAGCGTTTATGATGGTGCATGTTGGTCGCGCGTGTTTTGAGAGAAGGTTTTCAGACACGGAAACCAGCTGACACGTTCCTGTCAGGATTTTTGCAGGGGAAGCCATTTTGTCTTCTTGGGGGACATGTCTTTCAAGGAGCGGTGTCACTCAGAGTCTGTTTTAACCGAAAGCTGTCCCTCTGCCCTAGGAGAGTAACCCCAAAGCCTCTGCCCTGAGCGGGACAGGTGCTGCCATGCTGTGCGGTGACCGACGCAAACGAAGATGTTCTAACCGGTCCCTTCCGTCCCTGGGACTCGGGCCCGTGGCTTCGGGAGGTAGGCAGGGAGAAAAAAGTAGACAGAGACGGGACAAAGGAGGAGGCATCCTTTAGTAATGACACACACATGTACACACACACGCACAGGTGCAGATATGCATGCAGAAACACAGGCAGGCGTATACATGGACCTGTAGGCAAACATGTGTGCAGGCCCATACACAATGTCATGAGGAAACATATGCATCTCACTGTCATCTGCCTGTGTATCTATGCATCTGTCTGTCTACCTGGCTACCTGCCTGCCTGCCTGCCTGGCTGCCTGCCTGCCTGGCTCCCTGGCTACCTGCCTGCCTGGCTGCCTGGCTCCCTGGCTACCTGCCTGGCTACCTGCCTGCCTGGCTACCTGCCTACCTGCCTGCCTGCCTGGCTACCTGCCTGCCTGGCTACCTGCCTACCTGCCTGCCTGCCTACCTACCTATCTGCCTGCCTGCCTGCCTGCCTGCCTGGCTGCCTGCCTGCCTGGCTACCTGACTACCTGCCTACCTGCCTGCCTGCCTGCCTGGCTACCTGGCTACCTGGCTACCTGCCTACCTGCCTGCCTGGCTGCCTGGCTACCTGCCTACCTGCCTGCCTACCTGCCTGCCTGGCTACTTGCCTGCCTGGCTACCTGGCTACCTGCCTGCCTGGCTCCCTGGCTACCTGGCTACCTGGCTACCTGGCTACCTGCCTACCTGCCTGCCTGGCTCCCTGGCTACCTGGCTACCTGGCTACCTGACTACCTGCCTACCTGCCTGCCTGCCTGCCTGGCTACCTGGCTACCTGGCTACCTGCCTACCTGCCTGCCTGGCTGCCTGGCTACCTGCCTACCTGCCTGCCTACCTGCCTGCCTGGCTACTTGCCTGCCTGGCTACCTGGCTACCTGCCTACCTGCCTGCCTGGCTCCCTGCCTGCCTGGCTGTCTGGCTCCCTGCCTACCTGCCATCTTGTTCTCTACCATCTATTTACACATACCTCATCTTTGCATGTATGTAGCTGTGGATCTACCATCTGTATCTCATCTACCCTCTCCCTAGGTGTGTGCATCCATCTGTCACCTGTGTATCCATTCCACAGACCTGTCACGTGTCTGTCATCTATGTGTTCCCACCGGCTGAGGAACACACGTTTCAGTATATAGAGGCAGTTCCGGTTTCCAAAGGCACAGATTTCATTTGGGTCCGACATCCTGTGGGGTGCATTAGGAAGGGCCTCCAAGAGACCCGGTAGACAAGAGGCAGCTGGAAACCCACGCCCGTAGTCCTGCTCTCTGCTGGAGAGGATGCTCTACAGACCTGTGGCCCCAGGGTCTATCCTAGGAAGGGCCAGGCACCCCGGTGCAGGCTGACATTCCCTCTCACCACCTGGACATTTGCGTGAGCTGATTAGGGCTCAGGGGTCTGATAAGCAGACCCTCCATGCATGTCCTGGTCTTTGCTGTTCTGCGTGGGTTCTGCCCCCGGAGTCCCAGCCGGGACCGAGAGCCCGGAAGAAGAGGACCTCCCGGGTCTGTGAAGGAAGGGTAACTCCCCTGGAGGAAGCTGTGAGTTTGCAATTGAGCGTTGGAGGAACCCCCGGTCTTTAGAACAAAGAAGTATATTTAAACCCATGCCGTGAGGAAGAGCGCCTCTTTAAATACACCCATAACAGTAGCAGACGGAACAATGCGCTTATTGTCTTTGGTGCAAGCCTCTGTCCTGCACTGTAATTTCTCTGACAATTGCAGGAAGGAAGCTCCCGTCAGCCTTCCCGGGGACCCAGGCCCTGGAGCGGCTTTCGGATAAAATGGCTTTAAGCTCCTTTGAGTGGGGACAGTAAAAATAAACCCGGCTCTCCGGTCTAGGGAAAGGACGGGGCGTGTTCCTGACTCAGGAAGAGTCTCACTCATCAGCCTCAGCAGGGGGGTGCGTTTGGGGAGCGGGTACCCAGAAAGACAAAGGGAGCTTTTTTGCCTTCACGCTTTTGGGAATCAAGCTCTCCCCTGACGTCCCTCGTGACGGAAACAGTTCCAGGGAAATCCTTTTCCTCCGGGTGTATTTTCTTTCTCCCCGAGAAGCTTTGCTGATAGGCGCCTCACCGGAGAGCTGAGGATCTCCGAGGCCAGGGGCGGATACGGGGATTTGCCTGGGGACCTTGGATTCCCGGGACCTTTGCTGAGGGAACGTCTGTCCCAGACAGGAACTCTGCGTGCACCCCCAATTCTGTCCCTGTTCTATCACTCTGGGCACCCCGAGGAACCTCCGGAAGGGATCTATGGGGATCCCCCACGGATCATGCCTAGGACGTTGGAGACGCCCGCCCCACAACAGGTGACAATCCGCAACGGAGGACCCTTGCATTTATTTTAGCATTTACTGTACAGGACCGCAACATCCCGTGACAGAGCGAAACATCCGCCATACGTCATTAAATATAATATTTTAAAGCACCCCGCGACACAGCGAGGCCGCGATAAGGGAACCGCCGTAGAGCGAGGGACTCCTGGGTTCACAGCACGCTGTCTGTCCATTTCTCCCTGTTCCGTCGCACCCGGTTCCTGAGCACGTGGCTGTCACGGGCCCACAAAGCTTCCAACTGTGGAGAGTTTTCCGTTATCCTCGCAAGATGTCCTGTCCTCCTGCTTGCCCTGATGGTGTTGATAACCGGTGAGAAGCCTCCCATACATAAAAAAATAATACCACCACGTGTAAACACCGCACGGCCAGAACCGATGGGGACATTGGTCTACTGCTTTCTGTTCACACTGTGGATGTTTGTCCGCGAAAACGAATCCATGTCTCACCGGAAAACCATGTCTGTTCTGGAAGGAGGCGGCGTCCTCGGGAACTCCATGCTCGGGAGGCTTCCACGGAATTTCTCTTTTTCTTGCACGTCCCGTTTCGTGTTGACGATACTCTGCCCACCGGTGGCTTATTGACACCCGTGCATGGAGCATTTACATAATCCGTGTGCCGTGCGTGGGGTGCACTTCAAATCCTGTTTTATTAAGTCCATGCACGCAGTTCACATGCACCCAAAGGCCTGACATCAGACCTGATAAGAATTCTTGGTTGGATTATTGTTTTGCATGTTTTTTTTTTCCCCCAGTTTTCCAAGAATTTAGCTTTAACATGTTTGCCTTGACAAGTTGTGTCTCGTGTGTTCTTGGCGGTCCGTGTCCGACATGCTTTCTTCTCTGAAGGATCATCATTTCCGTTCCCCCGTGGAGGGGCCGGGTTAGCTACATGTCCAGTTTCCTGCTTTGCCTGCTCTGCATCTTTCTGGGTTCATGAAAGCGCTGAGACATATTTATAAACTCGGGTCAGCATTCCGATCGGTTTCGGTCATTCTTTCTGACTTTTCTCAAGTAAGCAAGAGGGATTAAGTGTTTGCAGGCCTGCGGACGCGGTCCGGGGTCTATCTGGGAGGAAGTGTTGAATCGCCTCGACTTTTCCTGAAATCCAGCTCGGGCTTTCCCCCGCGCCCACGTGAAGATCACGTCGGACACACGCAGACAGGACTTCTCGGTCACGGAGACGCCTTGGCTTCATCTTGGTCAGAACAGCGGGCCATGCCCGCGATGGCAACTCCTACCCTGCCATCGACAAGACCCGGGCTTCCCGGCCCCGTCTTCCTTTTGGCCTTAAGACGTTGTCAGCCAAACAAATCTGTTTCTTCCTTCCTCTTCCCACTTCATATGTTCTCCCTTTTCTCTATGGAACGTTGCCTCTTCTTGGGAAAGCAACGGAATGATTTATGTTTCCTTGTCAGAAAAAGCTACTCCAAGTAGCGTATAAAAATGTATTTTTATAATCCTTCTTGGACACGACAGGCGGTCCCGGATTTGCCGGATGTGTTCAGTGTCTTTTTAAACTCAAGTTCACGAACAGATTTTAACACGTGGTGATAGGAACGGGAGCCAGAATTATCCAAACATGTATAAACGAACATCTCTGCACACAGAGCCCTTCGGAGCTGCTCTCCTGCGAAAGCCATGAATACGGTGAAAAACCAGACCGCAGAGCCGAGGGCCCCGTGGGTGTTTCCTGTATCCCATCTGGTAAACGTCTCAGCCAAGCCGTGTGACGGCCCTGCGCGCGGCTGTCCTTGGAATAAGGGTTCTCTTCCTGCCAATATTCCGTGAGACGCGGAGACCGTTCTGACTTCCAGTGCCTCTGAGGACACAATCAAACATGATTAAACATTTGGTGAAAAACAAAAACCAAAAAACGCTTGCAGAGGAAATATTGCCTGAACGTCACGGGCTCACGTCCGCCCTGTGTACCAGCGTCTGTGTTTTTGATGGAAATCCACAATCCCAGCGAATGGGAGGGACACGGTCCTGTCCCTTTTCCAAAAGGGGCTGCAGGCGTCCCCGCAAGAGGGTCCATGCACAAATGAGGGCAGGGGAGTCCCCCAAACGCCTAAACCATCCCAAAGGCTCCTTCCAATGCAGACTCAACAGCAGGTTGATTGCAAAGGCTGCTGGGAAGGAGAAAAGGGAGACCCCGGTGGCGGGTGTCGGCCAGAAGCGGGGGGCTGAGATGTCCCAGCGTGGGGACGGGCGTAAATAACCGCGCTCCACCCCCCAGAAAGCAGCGCACGAAGGGAAGCTGCCCCTTCAGTGTAAGTTCTGTGCCTTCCCTTACGATCCTTTTAAAAATAATCTTTTACGTTTCAATGACGGCTGGCATTCAATATTGTTTTCTATTAGTTTCCCGTGTGCGGCATCATGGTTCCACCTATAATCTGCAGAACAAGGAGCCTGATAGGCTGGCACTCACCCGACAGCACACACACTCATTATTTGCAGAAGCCGAGATGAGCAAGTGACCTCGGTGTCTATGAGTCGCTGAGTGGGTGCAGGAGGGGTCTGCCCTGGCCACCGCTGCTCCTGCAGGGGAGAGGGCAGCCACTCAGGCAGGTCAGGGACGGAGCACCGAGCCCCCCGGGAACGCGTGTATTAGTAACCGAGTGAGCCCTCCCTCTAGAAGCAGACCTCTTCCCGTTTCACCTGGTCTGCAAAAGACCTTACGCAGGTAGCCACGCGCAGGAGTGTCCGCCAGACGCTGGTGGGCACGAGAAATTGTCTAGACGTCACCCTCGTCAAAGTGCGTCTTGTCGGTGCCTGTCCCAGGGGGAAGGCGCTCCTCTCTGTCCGGTCACCCCGTCGTGGGGAAGGAAGGAACTCCCTTCTGCCACCCGGGTCCTCCCCGCCGGTCCCAGAATGAAAGCGTCACAGGCCGAGTTGAATGACGTGCCTATGGGTGGGTGACCCCACACACGTCAGGGAGTGACAGACCCCACATCTGCCAGAGGCTCAAAGACAGAAAGGGGACGCCGTGAGCTGGGGACAAGGTCAGAGGCCCCCGGTTCATTGTCGGAAGAGTACCTGTTCCATAGTCAGTAGTTTTTCCTTCCCTGTACTTAAAAGGAGCTTACCTCTCATAATATTGTATGATGGGCAAAGCCCCGAATTGAACTTCTTCTAGGTCCTGTAGGGAAAGGGGGAGACACTTCCTCTGAGCCCCCCCATTAAAGTGATTTTCACTCAAAACAATCCACACGCCCTAGAGGCCCGTCTTGGGGTGGCTTGGTCGGAACCCCTCCCCCGTTTTCTAGAAAAGCAGAAAGACACAACCTTCCATTATTTCGTAAAAGGGGTACGCAGGCGTAAAACTCGGGGTCTTCTTTCCCCGGATGTGAGACCGACACGGGCTGTGGCCGTCCCCCACAGAGAAGGATTCGGGGAGGGGTGGAGGAAAATGCATAAATTATTCCGGAGCTACTACCGGGATCTGTGTTATTTAGGAACAAGTAAACGCGGCTAATGGGTTCCAGACCTCCCGTGGCAGGAACAACGCGGCCCAGTCTCCCTTCGCTGAGTCAGAACAGGGCACCTCCTTGTTTGCCCACCTAAGGACACGGTCCCACGCAGAGGTGACAGAGGTCACCGTGCCCAGGGGTGGTTCAGCCCCCGTCTCCATGTTAGAAAATGGAACGGAGCGCCCAGAAGTCCTCAAAGCTACACACACACACACACACACACACACACACACACACATGGACGCACACACGCACATCTGCTTTTGATTTGGGCCCTCATTTTATTTCCCGCACGTCACTTTCCTTTCCAAAGGCGGGTGCGAACTTGGAAGGGATGCCCCTCGATCTGCCCGTCACCCCGACACCGGACTCCGTGATGCCATACAAATGCATCGCTGATAGAAGACTCGCTTCTGCTAGTTTTTTTTATTTTTATTTTTAGACCCTTGCAAAAATGTTTCTTAATGGATCACACATGTTCAGAGGCAGCTGAAGTATCCCTATCTCACGGAGCAGGGCGGGCTTGGAGGGATCCCCAGTTTCCCCCCGACCCCTTTCCCGCCCCTCTTGACTGTATCTCCTCAGCCAGCCCCCCAGGGAGTGAGCAAAGGGTCCGTTGAATCCCAATAAAGACCCTCTTGAAATACCTTGCAATAAGGACGATCCTGCCATGGCGTGTAGTGTTACCTGGAACCGTGAACATTTCCAGAAACGAGACGGAATTTTTTTCTCTGTTCTCTTCCCTGGTGGGGAGTCGTTTTTGGATCCTGAAGGAGATCCATTGAGGGAGAGAAAGACGGGGCCCGCAGGAGTTTCGGCTGCAACTAACTCCAACGATTGCACAAAATTAGAAACGCAAGCTTTCCTCTCTCCTTCCTGTGACGTCAGGATTCACCTGAGCAAAGACCCGCCAAAGGCAGGATTGGGGGGGGGGACCATTTCCTCTTATATTTCTCCCAAATGGGGGTTTATGCATTTAAGTCCTGTGCTTCCCGGCCCAAAGACATGTCCCATGTTTATAACTTTTTCGGGTGCAATGTCCTTATCCCTTCCTGCTAGCCATCTTGAACGATCTATTATTATTTTTTAAACTCCCTGAAATCCTTTTTGCCCCATGCGAGTAGCGTGATGCAATTTTTCTATTCAAATGTACTCAGATTGATTCCAAATCGTTGCTCCGACCTTTCTCTAGCCACCGTTCCAATGGCACCCGCGTCAGACCCTCACCAACACGAATACCCAGATTATCTGTTCCAACTTGATGTGACAGTTTGCATCTATGAAGAAGTAGTTTTATTGAGCGCCGGCCTGCGAGCCAAGTATCGCCGGTTCGATTCCCAGTCAGGGCACATGACTAGGTTGCACGTCAGGTCCCCAGTTGAGGGCACCAGTGAGAGGCAACCACACAAGGATGTTTCCCTCTCTTTCTCCTTCTGCCTCTCTCTAAAAATAAATAAGTAAATAAACAAATACATTTTTTAAAAAACGCTAACAATGAAGAAAAAAAAAAGAAGTAGTTCCAGTTTCTTTATATCTCTGGGAGCAGATACTATTTCTAAATTCCATGTTATGGGTGTCTTGTCTATCCACTGTGGTTTTCCTTTGATTTCTTATTTCTTTTTTTGGCTGACCTGGACGTTTTCGGAGCATTTCCACACGTTTTTGAAGGGAGCGCTCTGATTTCAGTTCTCATTATTGTAGTGAGTAACATCGAGGGTCTCCTACCGTCAGCAGGAAACAGAATTTTAGACGCCCAGAAATGCCCCGTTAGTGCTTGGAAGACACTCTCCCGGTCTCCAGATTGCCACATGCTATGAAGACATCGCATCCAGGTCTTGCCCGATACGTGGAGGTGACCTTGAGTTCTCACTCTGGCTCTCTGAAGGGTTTTTCGTTGTTGTTGAACATCCACCATCTTTCTCGTGTGTGTTCCGTCCCGTTCCTTTTCCTGACGTCCCTTTTTGAATCTGATCATGGACGTCTTTCGGGAATCTTTTTGGAAAACCTTTTAAAACATGCGCCATCCTGGTTTCTTCCACTAGGGCCCCACCGTACCTCTCCGAAGCCCTCCTCCGGGGATGGTCATCAAACCTTTTGAAAATTTCTCATCCTTTGCTCGGTTCGCGGCTCGCCTTCTCCTCGTCCTTGGCGTCTGACCTCCTCTGATCTCAGAATGATCTCCCGGTTCCTAAACCCCTGTGCAGGTGAAGCAGCCCTTTGGTTCCGTCTGTAACTCTGTGTGTCTCTGCATGTTTAGGCAGAGGCCTGTGTCATGTAGAAACAAAAGCTTGTTTCCTGCCAAGCGTATGCTCTCACCCCCTCCAGCAAAAATAGCAGCGAGAAGGAATGAACATGGGTGACTCTCCGCGGAATTGGGCCACGTGAAATCGGCTCATGGCTAAAGCACACTCAGTCCCCGGCCCCCCGCGTGCGATTCCAGTTACGCACTGATCTTGAAAGGACCGAATTATGGAAAGAGGGGACAGATGGCTATTTGCCAGATGCAAAGCTGGGGCTGTGGGAGGGACGGAAACAGGGGGAGCCCTGAACAGGCAACCTGGCAGATGCTGGTAGTGATGGACGTTGCATCTACTGACGGGGACGCAGTCCGCGTCCCTCTCTGCGGTGTTTCCCGGCCGTTCCCGGTGGGGCCCGTTGGGAGAAACTTCATGAACGGTCTCCTTGGCGTCTTTCTGTGTCGTTCTCAAGGGCGGCATGTGGACAGCTTCTCTTGTGAAGGGTTTGAGAGTGAAAGGAATTCAGCCGCAAGGAAATGCGTGGCTGAGCCCGGTCTTGTTAGACAGGACAGGAGCCCCCAGGTTTGGACCTTCCGACGACATGCGGTTCTCGCTGTAACTATTAAAAGGCAGCAGAGGATTTTGCAGAGGCCTCTGTGAACGGAGTGGCTGTTAGAGAAACGCCAGAGATAAGTGCAGCCACCTGCGAAGACGAAATCATCCGTTGGCCCCCTGGGTGTCCGTGAACCGCGGCCAAGCTTCCCGCGCAGGAAACGGAGCTTTGGCTGCGAGCCCGTCTCCTTTCCTCGCTGCAGGAAAATACATCCACCCTGTGACAACCCCGGCTCATTTTCGAATACAGAACCCCGCGTGGGGACCCCCTGAGTTTTGTAACGCGACCATCCCTTCCCAGCGGCAGAAGGGAAACAGAACGTAGCTTCTGGGCCAATCCTGGTTTCCCGGGCAATCCTCTTGAAGACGATGCAGACAGCCAGAAAATAATAATTGACGATTAAAGCAGAACCATGATGCTGTTCTTGTGCTGCTTTGTTTTGTGAATCAGGGGTCTCCTCATCCGCCTGAGTCTTGGATGTCACGGGCCTCACGCCTTCTAAGACTCTGAAGGGACAGGAGGCAGAGGACATGAAGCAACATCGAACTCTGTTTTCACATGAATTAGCTTACAGCCCACACCACAGGAAAGAAACACCCGTTATGGGAGGCTTGGTCAAGGTTCTTGGACGGGTGACGTCCCTTTGGCGCCTGCATGAAAGAAGGGAGCAGGCAGGCGGCTGACGGAGGAGACACGTGATCTTGGGTCGGGATAACAAGTATCAAAGCACCAAGCATTCGGATCTAGAGTCTTCAATGCAGGAAAGAAAAATGGGTGCTCATCCTCGAATTCCGGCCACGTTAGTGACCCCGGAACGACTAATAGCCTCTGAGCATGGCCCTCCTTATACGTCTCGGGTGGTTAGCAGACCCCGTGTTTTAGGAAAGCAGGCTGTCTGGGCACACATGTGACGTTCTGCCCACACGTGTGACATTCTGTCCTGAGCTGTCCGGATCTGCTCTGGGTCCTTCCCCTTCTCCTGGGAGGATGAAAATTCTTCTTGAAAACCGATCTGCAGGTCTCGGAATATTTCCGGAATCTTCCAGCGTCTCTGGAAAAGGGACTGTCCGTCCCATGCCAGATCCAGTTCTCATCTCCGTGGGCGGACCCCGGACATCCTGAGCCGCGGTTCTCCTCTCACACAAGGTGATCCCAGAAACACGTGTGCAGACCCTGGCGGAACAGGCATGGCCTTTTAGGGGCGCTGGGTGAAACATGTTCACTCCGTGGCGTTCTCAAGTTTGAGGGACTCAGAACCAGGCAAACACGGGCAATTTGAGGACGTGAACGCAGCGCCAAGGGAGAAAGTCATCTCGCAGCGGAAAAGGGCGAAATAACGCATCTGTCAGAAATGACACATGACCTCAGTATGTGCGTAAGAGAGGAAAAACGGGGCAATGGTAATGGAACAGCAATAAAAAAAATGGAAAAAATAATAATATTAAAAAAGTGATAACCTAATGATCGTAGCAGACTTTTTTCTGCGTCCAGTTATAGAATTGTAATCTACCCTGGAATATTTAGGCGGTAAGCCTCTATAAAATGTTAAGACATATTATAATCATAAATAAAGGCTTCATGTTTGTGTGAGTAAGAGAGACAATATAAGATAATACGTGTTGTGACGTAATGTCAGCTTGCGGTGTTGTCCCGTGACGGACGCCCTCTAACCTATCAGAGATTTTATTTCGGATGCTCTTTCCTGCTCAGAATCAGCTGTTTTTTAATATTTTGGGGGCACTGTGTTTCAGGATTAATGTTCCTCAGGAAGCAGGCAGTTACTCATCGTTTTTTGAAAATGCCATAAAAATGTTAACCCATCCTCTGTGCTCACAACTTTATTATTTTTTTAATGGTCTCCCTCCCGCCACCCTGACAGCGGATCTTCTGATCATGTCATCCATCCCCATGTGTCACGAGTTCTGAAATCGGATGCTTTAAAAATAGAAACCACACCTCCCACAAAAACATTCCTCCAGGTCTCAGAATCCGAAGCACGTGAACATGTTTCCAGTCATGTTCTCAGACAGTCACAGACCTGGGACTGCAGTTTAAAAATTTAATCAAGCACTGATTTTTTTTCCCTACCCATGATGTGACCTTAACATTAAAATTAAAACTATTTTGGTTCCTAATTTCCTCATCTAGATCACGGCATCTCCAAAGTCCTTTAAAGTCCGGTGACAGAGAATAGACCATAAGCGTTCAATGTGGATACCTTTTTACTTTAGTATATTTTATAGATTATATTGTTACAGCTGTCCCAATTCATTCCCCCTTTGCTCCCCTCCGCCCAGTACCCCCCTTCCCTCTAGCAATCCCACCCCCTTAGTTCATGTCCATGGGTCGTGCATGTAAGTTCTCTGGCTTCACCCTTTCCTACATTATTCTTAACTCCCCCCTGTCTGTTTAGTACCAACCGATTATGCTTCTCAGTCCCTGCACCATTTCCCCATTTCTCCCCCTCCCCCCTCCCAGCTGATAACCCTCCTAATGATCCCCACACCTATGACTCTGTTCCTGTTCTGGTTTGCTTAGTTGGATTTTGTTTTTATTTTTCAGATTCAGTTGTTGATAGGTATGAGTTTGTCACTTTAATTATAGTTTTCATCTTCTTTTTCTTAAATAAGTCCCTTTAACATTTCACATAATAATGACTTGGTGATGATGAACTCCTTTAGCTTCACCTTGTCTGGGAAGCACTTCATCTGCCCTTCCATTCTAAATGGTAGCTTTGCTGGATAGAGTAGCCTTGGTTGTAGGGCCTTGCTTTTCATCACCTTGAATCCTTCTTACCTGCAAAGTTTCTTTTGAGAAATCAGCTGACAGTCTTATAGGCACCCCTTTGTAGGTAACTCTCTGCTTTTCTCTTGCTGCTTTTAAGATTCTCTTTTTATCTTGAACCTTTGGCATTTTAATGATGATGTGTCTTGGTGTGGTCCTCTTTGGGTCTAGTTTGTGTGTGACTTTCTGTGCTCCCTAGACTTGTATGTCTATTTCCTTCACCAAATTTGGGGAGTTTTTCTTCATTATTTTTTCACATAAGCTTTCAGTTTCTTGCCCTTCCTCTTCTCCTTCTGGCATCCCCATGATTTAGATATTGGCATGTTTAAAGTTGTCCCAGAAGTTCCTAAGCCTCTCCTCATTTTTTCAATTCTTGTTTCCTTATTCTGTACTGGTGGACAGTTTTTTTCTTTCTTTTGTTCCAAATCATTGATTTGAACCCCGGTTTCCTTCCCTTCACCATTGGTTTTGTGTGGATTTTCCCTCGTTTCACTTAGCATTGCCTTCACTTCTTCTCTTATGCGTTTGCCATACTCAAGCATGCCTGTCAAGCCTGTGAGCGCCTTTATCACCAGTGTTTTGAACTTTGCATCTGTTAGGTTGGCTGTCTCCTCATTGCTTAGTTCTCCCACTGGAACCTTGATTCATTTCCTCCTTTGGGCCATACTTCTCTGTCTCCTCATCCTGACAGGCTCCTGTGTGTGTTTGCCTCTGTGTCTTAGGTAGAGCTGTCGCTCCTGTTACAGTGTAAGGGGCGGGACCTTAGGGATTCGTCAGTGCAGGGTGACCCGTTTCCCCACGTTGTGGTGCTGAGTGTGGGGGAGGGTCTGAGAGGGAACAATGCTGCTTGCTCAGCACTCGTCCCTTTTCCAGGCACCTCTCCCACCTCCGTATGAGGCTGGCGCCCCTCTAGCTGCTGACCTGGCCGTCGTTCCCAGAGTGGGTGGGTCTGCGGACGTTCTAGGACCGTGGGGGCCCTTAAACAAGCGGACTCTGCTGAGAGACCGGCAGTTTCTGCCTCCACCACAACCCCCACTGGTCTGCACAGTCAGAAGCAATGAGGCTTGATTTTCCCCGGGGCTGGGACCGTGAGCTGTGAGGTCTGGTGAGGAGCTGGGAGCGCTCCCCAGGTGTCCCTCCTGACTTTTTAAAACATGTGACTGTGCTTTCTGCCAGCCTGCTACTGCCACCGCTGCTGCCACCACACCACGTCCTCTCCGCCCCGGCTCTGCCCCTCCTACCTGTCAGGGTGAGTGTTTCTTCTTTTTATCTTTGTTTGCTGGACTTCCATGCAGCTTTATTTTCAGGACCTTCTGGTTGTCTCTCGTTCTGAGGTAGTTGTATTCCTTCTTAGTTGTGGAGGGAGACGCAGCGTGTCTGTCTAGGCCTCCATCTTGGCCGGAAGTCTGATACGTTTTCTCTGGCTTCCCCTTTAAACACGTTTAAACATTTAATGTTTAAATCCTTCACAGATGGCAAAAGTTGTTGCCAAGACAATAGAGGGAGGTGTTGATATTGTCATATTTATCAGAGTGGCCTTTGTCAATCTACGACGTACTCAGATTCCCTGATATTGGACTTTCACTACCCTTGGAATTATTTTATCGTTTCTCGTCTACTTTTCCTCTCCATATTCCTGGAGTCTTTAACTTTGCGTCAATCAACAAATGTGTTAACGTTAATAAATGACCAGCATATGCCATCCTGTCCTCTCCTGCCTTACCCCGTTCTGTCCTGTCCTAGAAGTGCCCTTGGCTATGAGGTCTCCCACTAGCTTTGTGTCCCAGATGAAGGGACCAAAAGCTGCCCAGCTAATATGTATCTTCCAGCAAAATCAACCGTGTATGTGGGTCCCTCTCTTTTTAACTGGTATGGCATACACAGCTTTGCCAGGGACCTTGACCTTCGTGGTCTGAGCAAATGCTTTCACCAGCCGCAACCAAAAGGAACCAGTCCAAGACGTCTATGGGACAGAGGCCCGAAACACAAAGAAGCTCTGGAAGGGCCAGCTTCTTGCAATGTAAAGGCAAAAGGGTGAGCATTACTCAGAAAACGAGGCTAAGGATGAAAACGTGTGAGAAAAGCACCTCCCATCTGAAGGAATGCAGACCATAGACCTGGGTCCTTTTCCCGAAGAGAGACGCTCAAATCATAGCTCATCTTCTCTAACACCGGTGACTTTGGACTTTTCTCTCGGGCACGTTTTCTTTCATTGAAAGTCACATCCATTATTGAGATTCATGGTTGTAACTAATATGCTCACATCATAGAAAACCTAGACATGCAGGAAGGCGGCCATCTGCGGACAGAAGAGGCCTCCCACACCTGCGTCTGCCGGCTCCGGGATCTTGGAAAATAAATGTCACTGAAACGATGCAATCCGTGGTGCTTCCTTCGAGCAGGATCTCAAAGAGGTACCTGCCCCGCCGTGATCACCGCGCCATTACTCACAATGGCCAACACATGGAAACCACCTGAATATTCATCAACCGATAAACGGATAAAGAACATGTAGGGACTGGTCATTATCAGGATTGGGAGTTGGGGAAAATGGGGAGGTGTGGGTCCCACCGTAAAAACGCCCCATTATAACAAAAACACGTTTTGAGGCTCTGACTTACAATTCGGTGACTGTCGTTACTGACGAGTGGTCCTATACTTGAACGTTGCCAAGTGATTCCATCGTAAATGTCCTCACCCCGGAAAAGTAATTGTCCTTAGGGGAGGTGATCATGAACCCTACTGCGCTGTGATTTCAAAATTCATACCTGTGTTGAATCATCAGAATGCACACCTTGAAGGTATACAATCTTCTCATGGGTCCACTGTATCTCAGTGCAGCTGGGAGAAAATCGGAAGGTCCCGACCGTGCAATATTACTGAGCCTTGAAGAAGAAGGAGATCTCGCCCATTGTGGCAACACGGATGCACCTTAAAGACGTTCTTGTAAGCGAAATAAAGCATTCGCAGAATAACAAATGCTATCGCATTCCACGTAGGCGTGAGGTGTCAGACATTGTTAACTCAGAGATGCAGAGAGTAGATGGTGCCTTCCTGGGGGCTAAAATGAGGAAAAATGGGAAGATGTCGTTTAATGGTATAAAGTTTTCTGATGCCCGTTGAGTATGCGCTGGGCATCTGTGTGCAGCGTGGTGCCTGGCGTCGGGAATGATGTTTCATGTGCTTAAAGCTTTGTTAAGGGCTTGTTCATGCCACCATTTACGTGTGTTCTTTGTATTTGCTGGGCGTCTATCAACAATCCAAAGAACTGGTTTTAGGTTTCTTGGAGAGCACCCAAGGGCATAATCGCTGGGTCAAAAGGCAGTTTCATGTTTCGCTTTTTGAGGAAATGCCAGACTGTTTCCCACAGCGGCTGCACCTGTCTGTGTTCCCACCAGCAGGTCACCAGGATCCCCGTGTCTCCGCATCCTCGCCAGCACCCGTTTGTTGATGTGTTGATAACGGCCGTTCTGACTGGTGTGAGGTGGCATCTCCCTGTGGTTTTCATCGGCGTTTCTCAGACGGTCAGTGATGTGGGGCGTAGTTTCTATGTTCATTGGCCACCTGTACATCTTCGAGATTCAAAAAGGCACCTCTATGTTCATCGCAGCATCGTGTACAATTATCGAAGATGCAGAAGCAAACTCCGTGTGTGTCAATGGGTGAGTGGACAGGAGCGCATGTTAACCACATGCACACACATGCGTGCACACACAATAATGTGCTTTGGCCATAAAAAAAGAAAACCGTAGAGAGTTCTATGGTAAATAAAATAAGTCAGAGAAAGCCAACTCCCATAGGATGTGGGACCGAATGAACAATCTCAATAAACAAAAGAAACAGACACATCGATCCAGAGGACAGACTGATGGTCACCAGAGGGGCAGGAAGTTGGGGGGCTGGGGGATAGGGGTGACCGCACGGAGAAGCACAGGTGGTCGTTACAGAATAGTCACGGGGTGTAAAGTCCAGCCCAGGGACTATGATCAATAATATTGTCAGAACTATCTATGGGGACAGGTAGGGGCTGGAGATACCAGGGGAACCCCTTGTGAAGTATATCTTGTCTAACTCCTTTGCTTGACACCTGAAATGAATATAATTTTGAAGGCCAATATTGGAACAAATTAATGACTTTAAAAAAAATCAGAAAAATAAAAAGAAAACTGTGAGGGTTCCCGTTTTAATTTTTTTTAAATTTATTTTTCAATAACAGTTTACAGTCAATATTATTTGGCATTAGTTTCAAGCGTGACGCAGGTGGTTAGACAAATCACGTACTTGGCAATACGGTCCGCCCCCCATTTCAGGTACGTACCGGGCACCATGCCTCACAGATGCTTTAGACAGAAAGAAAATGTCATCGCTTCCTTCCCGCCTGAGAGGAACGGTCTAGAACATTCTCCGACACCCCGGCCAAAGAAATCCGCCACGTGGTTGCGCAGACCTATGTCCCACAGCCACATTTTGAAGTTGGGTTGCCGTCAAGGCTGGTAACGGACCACGTGACTTTGGAGCACATGCAGAAAGCGTGGCTTGCCTAACGTCTCACAGAAGCTCGGTTTCAGCGCTTCGTGACACCCCATTCATATGTCCTGCGGGCGTCCTGAGGCCGGCGTGTATAGAGACCTCGTACACATGACCCAAAGGTGATCAAAACGCTGCAAAAGCCATGCCTATAAAAGCCACCTGGAACTTCCGACATCTGTCTTGGGTGGGATGTTTCCTGAAGCAATCCCCTAAATATTTAACTCAGGAGGATGCGTTCTTGGCTGCGTAGATGCTTCTGGAACAGGATAGCGGGGAAGCGTTATTGTATGGAGGAAGGATAAGTCAGGGGTTCGCTGTTGGCCTTCTGCATGTCTCCCGGATGTCACGGCTTTCCTTTCCCTCCGCCCCAATGTCTGCGGGCAAACGCAAGAGGGGCATCGCTGAAAACGCCGGGAGACTTAATCCCTCACCTCCGCTGTTGGCGATCACATGGGGGGGTTCCAACCGTCGTTTCAAATTTCCCGAGGCCATCGCTTCTGGGGCCTTTTTATGATAGACGTTGGTCAGGGACAGAAAGGGGGTCAGCAAGTTTATGACCATGAAGGGTGACCTTCTGCCCCGTGATCGGGATGGTCCTTCTTTATTTTTCCCGTGTGCGCGCTGTCCCCCAGACTGGAACCTGATACGGATGTGAGTGTCTGGTCACGGGTGTTTGGACGCGTGAGTGTGGCTAGCGAGGACAGAGAATAAGGAGCTGCCACCAACGAGCGCCGAAGAGAAAGACGTGAGGCCTGAGAACCGCCCGCAGGATTCCCCTCGGAGACGGGAGAGGTTCTGCTTCTCGCGCTGAATGGCACTGGTGCTCTGCTTTTTCAAAGAGGCGTGTTTAGAATCCGGCTGGGACATTTGTCACCCATGATGGCTGGGCCCAATGGGGGCTGCAGGCTGGGACCCAGCGGTGCGCAGGGCGGGCTCCTCCGGTGACCTCTCTCCTGGGCGTGTGGGCGGCCGTCTCCCCGCTGCGTCCTCCCACGGCCCTCTCTCTGTGTGTGTGTCTGTCCCCACCTCCTCTTCTTAGAAGGCCCCCTGTCCTGTGAGATCAGGATCACCCTAGTGACCCCATTGTATCTTCATCTTCTTTTTAAAGACCTGTCTCCAACCACAGCCCCGTCCCGAGGTCCTGGGAGTTAAGGCTTCATCATGTCCGTTGAAGGAGACAGAGGAGACGCAATTCGGCTCCCAGCAACCATGACCTTCAGGGGCTCTTTCAAGAAGCGTGTACTGCTTCCGTGGGATCAGGAAGAAGCGGACCGGGAAGGTCCCCTACATTGAGGGACCTCGGCGTATGAGACACCCTCCTGTGTCCTTCCAACCGGAGACCGGAGGGAACCTCACGGTGCTCCTGATGGTGTAACTTCATTTGTACCAATCGCGGAATCCTCACACCGCACATAGCCTTCACGACAGACGTGGCACCTCCTCGCGTCCGTCCTCCTGAAATCGTTGTTTATTTTCCGATGACAGCGGACAGACGACATCGCATTAGATGTAGGTGGACATGCCAGGGATTAGACGTTATGGAGCTTACTAGGTGCTCATCCCGATAAAGCTCACACCCATCGGACACCACCCAGAGGTACTACAGGAGTGTTGGCGCTCATCCCTGGGCCGGGTTTTCCTTCCATTCCACCCCTGTCCCCTCCTCTCTGGTGACCCTCATCCTGTTCTCTGGGTCTGCAGATCCGTTTCTGGTTTGTTTGCTCATTTATTTTGTTTATTAGAGTCAGTGGTTGATAGATACGTATTTTCGGCCATGGTACTGCTCCTATTTTTATCTTTTCTCCTGCTCCTCTTCCTCTTCCTCCTCCTTCTTCTTCTCCTTAAAGAGGAACCTTTAACATCTCACGCACGACTGGTTTGCGGATTATGAACGCCTGTCGCTTTTTCTGTGTTTGTTTTTGGGTCTGGGAAGCTCTTTATCTGCCCTGTCCTTGGAAAGGCTAGTTTTTTTTCCCGGTAGAGCAACCTCGGTGGCAGGTCCTTGCTTTGCATCACGGTGACGATTCCCTTATTAACAGTTACCTGTGCGTGGACGTGGAGCACCTTCGTGGACAGGTCCCTGGGGAGTCCCTGGCCCCACGCACCTTGTCCAAAGAACCAGCTCAAGTTGGCGCTGAGAGACTCCCCGGCCCAATACACGTGTCTGGTCCCCACGCAGAAGCAGCATCAGAGCAAAGGTGTGGACTCACCCCATAGGATCCCGGGGCCAACATTCTGGCGTGGGTATGTGAGCCTCTATTTCAGAATAAACTATGTTCTAGAAAAAAATCAACCTATAGGAACATCTCTGGGTTCACGATTTCTTTCTGTGTTTTATTCTTCAGGGGTTCATTCTTTTCTGGTTCTTTGCACGTTATTTAAAATGACCGGGCGTTGAAAAACAAGAAAGAACGTGCAAAGCGTAACCCCGTCCGTGTTTTGGTTATCGGATGATTTAAGTTGGGAGCAAAGGCGATGTCAATAAAAGATCTTTAAGGGGAAGGAATATATGCGTTGCGGCCTCTTCCCCAAGAACGACCTGCCGCCAGGGTCCCCGTCTGGAGCTAAGACCAGGGGACCCCTCCTGTCTGTGAGTCCGGAAAACATCTGTGCTGTCTCCTCCCCAGAACGCCCACCGTGGACCCTCCACGACCGTGGCTATGCAAACACACGTGGCCACGGAAGAAATGCGGGGTCACGTTGACTCTGCTGATGAGCGCCTACGGGCTGAGGTCACGGATGATCGACTTCGTATGTTTGGCTACAAATTTCGGAGCATCTTGGAGTTGTTTACATAGTTTCGAGCTTGTGCAGCGGGGAAGGGCTGGGAGGTTCGAGGAGGAGAAGTCTCAGCTTGCGTCTTTGCTTATGATTACAAGGAGGGGGGGCTGCACAAGGAGGCGCTGAGGAATGTCAAGGACGCACGGAGAGAGAGCAATCGCAGACTTTTTTTGTCCCCGCTCCTGAGGACCCTGAAGCACCTGCGATTTTCGGGTGCTTCTTGAGCTTTTCTGAGACCTGCCCCCCCGCTCCCCAAAATCGCCAGCCTAAAACGTGTCAGGGAGGCGGTATGATCCCAGACCTCCCACCGTGTCCCTAACAGAATCTACGGGCAGAGGCGGGCGTCCTCGTGGGCGGTGGCCGCCACAACCACCTTCCGTAAGCCGGGTTGTGGAAAACAGTCAAAATGCGTTCTCTCGCGGTTCTGAGTCCAAGACGCAGGGGCTGCCAGGCCCGGCTCCTTCTGAAGGCGCGTCGGCAGAATCTGCTCCCGACCCCCCCCCTTGTCAGAGCCCCCGGGCCTTCCTTGATGTGTAGACGGACCACCCTGGCCCCTGTCTCTGAAATCACGCGGCCTCCTGTCTGCGTCTTCTTGGAGACTTTTAAGAGCGCGAGTCCTTGAGTTTAGGATTCTTTGTACTTCAGTATGAACTCGGCGGGTCCCACCTGCAAAGACCCTCTTTCCAAAGACAGTCCCCCTCAATCTTGGGGGTTGTATGGGAACCTCAAATTTGGAGACACAGCATTCAACCATTCCACTGGCTTCCTTCTCTTCCTTTATTTGAACAAGCCATGAGGCCCTTGAGTTCCTCCTCTTCCTCCTTACCCAGAAGAAATATGTTTTTCTTTGGGATCGGAAAAACTGTGTGTGCCCGACCGTGATCCAGAGAGGCCGAAGGAGGGCTATTACGTTTTAACACGTGGTTCATGAAACGCTCTCTGAAAAATACGATTGGGCTTTTCTTTTTTTCTTTTTCTTTTTTCTTTGTTTGTTTATTTTTAGAGAGAGGGGAAAGGAGAAAGAGACGGAGAGAAACATCCTTGTGCGGTTGCCTCTCACTCATGCGCCCCCAGCTGGGGACCTGACGTGCCACCGAGTCATGTGCCCTGACTGGGAATCGAACCGGCGACCCTTGGCTCGCAGGCCGACACTCAATCCACTGAGCCACAGCAGCTTTTGAAGGAGACTTGTGGAATCATCAAGGCGAGGCTGATGGGTCTTGGCCCACGGGCACAAAGGTGTTCCCTCTAAAAGCACGTGTCCAATGTGTGTATATATGTTTTGCCTGCAGGGTCAAAGCTCTCCACACCACAGCTCTCTTTGCATTACCCAGACTCATATCCCACGGATTTTCACGCATCCTGCAGTGGAAGGATGTCCCAAGAGCTCATCTCTCTGGGTTTATAGGTTGGCTGTGTTCTGCCCGGTTCCAACGCCAGCCTGACAGGGCTTAGCACCTGTCAGCGTGTTCCCGTCATTCAATGCTTGTGGAGGGAAGCAGAGAGAGATCCCTGGGTGGGCCCGTTCACAGGGACTATTCCTTGGTCCTTTCCTACACCCTGCATTTCTGGGGGAGTTTAGAGCCATTGCCTTTCTTCCGTGAGCTTCGTGCACTTTTGCCTTGGGGAACCGTTTCCCACGTTACGGAGCCACGTGTCCTGCCCCCGAGCACCGGGGGGAGGTGTAGCTTTTTGCCGTGACACATAGGAAGGCTGAGGACATGCTTGTATGCGGAGTTACACGCAGGAGTTGGACCCGCCAGGGGGAACGGTTGGGTCACGTTCCACGTTACCGGATGGTGCCAAGTGGAATTCCACAGTGATTTCCCTGAGGCCCACAGAGTCACCGACAGATAGTTTTCTCCATGGGCACGGGTGACGGATTGATCCCAAACCAGATTTTCCCTTTCCCACGGCCTGTGGCCTGCAGCTGGTCTTCATGGTCAGAGGCGTCCACGTGGTAATGCGCTGGCCAGAGGCCGGTGCAGGAGGGGGTGTGCACCCCTAAAACCTCCCACGGGGAAGCGTGTGTGTGCGTTTCTCCGTGCGACTGTCTGGAACGGAAACAATGCGCCCAAAGCTCCAAAGGCCCAACAAGTGGAAACAGGGCTCCCCGGGAAGGCGGGTGTCAGAGATGGCAGCGCCCCAACTTGGCACGGACGCGGAGATGTTCCCTCACCGCTTGGAAGGGACCTTCTTTCTCAGCCAGGAACACCTGCAATGGACGCGTCACCGGCAATAAATAAACGGGGCTGGTGCTCATCCAAGAAAACTGCTCGGTGCTTTTGACGCCAAAGTTACCACGACTGGAACCAAGGGCGCCAGACTGTGTCACGTGAGACGTCTCCCGTCTCTCACGGGACCCCGGATTTCCGTGCGTTTCTCATCTTTGAACGCAGAGGGTCCATGTTTCAACGGGGGACTCCCCTGTCCTGCTGCCTCTCCGAGAAGAAAAATCTCTCTGATTTTTCTTGCCTTTTGCTCATCTCGAAGCTGTATGTACTCCAAGGGGCCTGCCCACCAGAAGGTAATTCCGGTTTTTGGGGCGGGGGGTGCCCCCGTGTGTATGTGGTCCACGCAGAAGAATCCTTCCGGAGAGTGTTTCCAGGATGCTGTGCAGATGTCCACAGCCGTGGACACAGCGTAGCTGGCTACCATGAGGGTCCCGCCACTCTCCGCTCCTCTGAAGAGAGACACACAAGACAGGACTTTTATGGACACAGCAAAGGAAGGGAGAGGAGTCAGGTTCAGATTCAGAACAACTCGGTTGTGTTCTGTCACGAACCTGAAAGGTTCTAGGAGCGTCTTCCTTCCAGGATGGATGTTCCGGACCTACTGTGGGTCAAGTCTCCGCCTCTTGGCCAATGAACCCTGCCCAGGATGCGGATGGTGCCAAGTGGTCATGGAGAGCCCGCTTGAGTCACAAAGACTCTTTTGAGGACGGGGAGTTATTGAGGGCGGGGAACCACCCATAGGGACTGACGGCACCGTTCACCTCCCTTCTGGCCCCCCTTCCATTTTCTCGGCACCCAGATGGATGAGAAGGACTCAGGGCTCCTTCTCCAAATGGTTCCAGCCTTCCTCATCCCTCACCATCCCATGGCCTGTAGACTTGGCAGCATGTCCCTGGGCGGGGGGACATTTGTCCAGTGTCCCGTGACGTCTGCTCATGCGTAAATCCAGGGTGCGCTCTTGGAAGAGATGAAGGGATTTTGTGGGCGGAGCACAGAAGAATGGATATGAGCAACATTTATAGAACATTTCCGAAAGGGTAGGTTGGGCGAGTCATCGCGTCTACACAATCTACGGCGAGGCCAGACATCAAGGAATCCCTGAGAAGTGAGGCGAGAGCTTCGGGGTTACAGATGTATAGAAAGGGGTGCACGTATACGGTTCTGCCTAGTAGCTGAATATGCGTGTTTAGAAATAAAAGTAGAACAGGCAGAGGATTGTTGGTCGGGGACAGCTGAGGGGAAACCATCGCTGCCTCCACCGAAGGGTGTTTAGTCCTTCCCAGCAAGGTCCACGGTGACGTTGCCCCACGCAGACGGTCCCTCCTTGCTGGTCCTCTACGTCATCGGTGGACCAATACCATGAGGGTGCTTGTATGCATTCATCCCGGGAACCAAGCGCATAGATAAACACTCCGGGCCATTGGAACCCAGGCGTGATTTCTGGGTGGACGTTTTGGGCGGCACCGAACTTCAAGGACCTTCGGGCGTGAACCCAAAGCCTCCGTGGGAGTTCCTGACGCGGTGAAAGGGGTGCCATTCCTCACCTGGGGAGAAGCAGCGGATTCCTGGCTCCCTCCGAAGCCGTGGGAATGCAAAGCCACGTCAGAGGGAAAATGCAACCCGAAAAACATACCTACGTCTTCCAGTCGCGTGGACGGCCTGGCTTCAGGAACCTCATGCTGCTTTTTGCCCGCCCGAGACCTGATGTCATAGCCTGAAAATCCCACTCAGCGTCTGCGCGTGAGCCTCCTTCACAGAAGTCCCTTCTCTTGACCTCCCAGTTATCAGACCACAGGTATGGAGAATATTTGGCAAGAAGGGCGGCCAAGAAATCCCAGGTGCATTTGGAGCAGGCTCCGCTCCGATGTGATACATCACTGATCTGTCTAGACACGGCCCCTCAGGGCTCGCGGAGGTGGGTGCAGAGATGGCTGAAATCCCTCAGTCCCCGCACGGGGATCCTGTGAATTAACTTGGCCCTGGGAACCGGGTGGGTTTTGGGGGGAGCCTTGCGTTATTGTTTGGTTTGCAGTATTGGGGTTACACAGAAGCCCGGGTTCTTCAGACAAACAGAACCCATAGGAGACAGAGCTAGAGCCTGAGATAAAGGGAAAGACAGATTAGCGGTAGAGATGCAAATACAGATATCTGTATCTTTCCAACCGTACCACCATCTAGCTATTATTTATGTATCTGTAAGCTACGTGCGTATCTATCTGTCTATATAGTTATTTGTGTTTCTAACATCTATCTTCTATCTGCCTACCTACCTGTCTATCTTCTGTAGATCTATGTAATCTACCTGCTGACCTGTCTATGTATTTTTGTCTGTCTATCTGTCATGTTTCTATCCATCATGTATGTATCTATCTATGTTTGCGTATCTGTCAGAAACAGGAAAAGAGAAAGAAATTGGTTTACTATAACCATCGGGCTTACATGATTTAGGAGCTGATGTATTATCTGAAGTCCATAGGGCAGGCCAGCAGCCTGAAAATTTAGGTAAGCGTCTCCGTTGCCACGTTGAGACCAAATGTGGTAGGACAGCCGATGGTAAACCCAGGCAGATGTTTCTTCAGGTCTCCAAGGGACCGGAGGCGGTGCGCCCCCCCAAAGGAAGGCCACAGGCTTTCCTGGGGAGCTCCTGATGGAAATGGTTCTCCCCTGTAGAGCAGGCCTTCACGGCAAGGCCTAAACTGGTGTTTGACCGAACTGGGCACCTCGGCCTGGCCAGGGGGGCCCCCGAAACCGCCCGTCCCAGGCTGTATTTAAACAACAACATCAGGAGCATCGGAAGGCCTGACCCAGCAGCCGGGGATGACCTCAGCTCCATGACACATCGTCCCGGCTGAGTGGAGTCGGTGATGCAGGAAAGTGATTCACTGTGGAGGCATTTGGAGGAGCAACACCCGCATCTGTTTTATCCATCGACCCCTGAATTCATCCCCCAGGCCCGGTGGCGGAGCGTGTTCGCTGCGGAGTGAGACCGCACTGGTGAAATTCGTGCTCCTTTCGATACCTTTGAAAGCATCTTTCCAATCCTTTCCACCCCAGTCTCCTCATCTGTTCTCACAGCCCCCACCGCCAGGAGCAGTTAGAGGTTCCGATGTCATCCTCTTAGAATCGCGCCTGGCAGATGAGGGACGCCCACGGAAGATTCTGCTTCCAGATGCGCCTCTTGCTGACAGAGACCCGAATCCCGTCTCGTGGCTTTGAGGACAGAGGGAGCGTGACTCACTGTTCATTTCCACCCAGCGTGGGAAAGAAAGGAGGTCACTGCTTCTGTAGGGGTCGCTGGGACCCGCGGGGCCATTTAAGGAGAGACAGTCACGGGAACACAGACGTAGACGTGAATGAATGTGGCCCACGGAGAGTCGAAGAAGCCGGCTGCACGGTTCCCAGGCAGAAGTGACAGCAGAAGGGTGCAGATGGTAAAGAGAAGCTCCCAGCATCTTGGGGCAGCTGCCTGACACGTCTTCCTTACGGACGGTCCCCAGTTCCTCCTCACAGCCCCCATGAGGCCAGGACGGGACCGTAGACCCCGCCCCGCTGGCAACCACAGGCCCGCCCCACTCTGGGACGTAAAGGGGTTCCTCTACGGGGAGAGCTCACGTCTGGGTCCCCTGCAATGATCATGCACCCACCTAGGAGATAAGACAGATGATACATCATTGATACACAGATAGATATGGATAAATGTAAGATGGATAGATTTGATAAGACAGATGATTGATAGATATGAAGACATCGATACGTTATCGACATACAGATAGAGTTAACATACCTAATGCATATTACATACCACATGAGTTTATACATAGACCCACACCCACGCAGCTGAGCGTCTCATATAGAGCAACCAACAATTACACGCGAATGACTCCCGTCACGTTACCATTTCAATCCGTGCATTTCCGTGCCATACACCAAGCTTTAAAAACCTAACTTTTAAAAATTCTCAGTTTTCTGGAATGCGTGATGTGCAAAAAGCTGAGGGCCCTCTAGTTCCTCATAAATAGTAATAACACATCTGGAAGGACCTACAGCTCCCGGGGAGAGGGGATCCCCCCCTTCTCCCCCTAGCCCCCTGTTTCCATGGAGCAGGTACGTGCCCACGTGGTTTGCTCATAGAAGAAAAGATATTTAGGTGCTGAATGAACGCATTCTAGCTGCGCACACGGAAAATAAATCCAGGGACCCGGCGCATTTGGAAAATCACTTTCCGAGCTGACGTCACGCTGCTTTGCTGTCTTCGGCGGAGGCCGCAGGCCGGCGCTGGTTTTGCTCCAAGCTGGGCCACATGGCTGAGAAACGCCGGACTTCCGACACACCGGGCCACGGTGCCCCAAACAGAAAGGCTGGGTGTTAGTTTCCAGTCTCTGGGGGCGACTCCTCTTAACCTGTTTGTCTTCAGAGGCTTCCAGGTCTGAGGCCGTCTTCGCGGGGCGGGCGGGAGTTTGCAAGGTGTCCCTTCCCCTTCCCAACCTGGGACGGATGAGCCTCCAGCCAAGAGGGACCCCTGACAAAGCCCGCAAGGACCCTTCCTCCAAATACGGTGGCATTCCCAGGAGGTACAGAGGAAGACGTGCTATCTTCGGGGACATTGATGGAGGCCCTTGGAGGAATCCGGTTTCCCAGTGTTGATGAGTTTTATTGTGAAATGACCAGGTTGGCCAAAAAGTCCATACGGGTTTCTCTATAAAACACAAGTCGCATTTTTTCATGGTCATGAGTAACTTTTTGGATTTGGATAGTTGGAGGACGCCGGCTCCCTCCCACACGGTATCATGTGGACTGTTATCCATGCATGTCTTGACTGGATCGTTCTCAACTTGAAGTGGTCTCCCCGACCGTGGTGCATCATCCAGCAAGAAATCTGCAGAGCCCTGGCTGCTGTGGCTCAGTGGATTGAGCGTCGGCCTGTGAACGAAGTGTCGCCGGTTCGATTCCCAGTCAGGGCACGTGCCTGGGTTGCACGTCAGGTCCCCAGTTGGGGGTGCAAGTGAGAAGCAACCACACAGTGATGTTTCTCTCCCTCTCTTTCTCCTTTCCCCTCTCTCTCAAAACAAATAAATAATAATAATAATAAAATTAAAAAAACAAAGAAATCTCCAGCAAGAAACATCTCCAACCACTCCTGACATGTTCCATCGATCCCAGCCCCTTGTCCCTACACGGCACACAAATCTCTTCTTAGGTTCCAGCTCCGCCTTTACCTCTCTTGAAATCCTAAAGCATCGTAGGCTGAAAACGTCGCGTCTTTCCTTCCATCTTCCTTAAGAAAACGGCCACACAGAATTCACCCATTTTCCTAAGTTCTCTGTCCAACGCCGGCTGATAGGACAGCTGTCACCCTCCAATCTAATAAAATTGTTTTGAAGGAAATGGAAGAGAACTCAGCGCTCCTGGGGGCATCTTGTGGAAGGAAACAAAGTATGTTCTTGACCGTCTCAATATGATGCGTTCCTTCCTTCTCTGGAGAGGAGGCAGCGTATGGATGGATCGTGGTGATTTATTGAAAGTCCTTTCTCTGCGAGGAGGGAAATGCTGAACTGGGACGCTTGATTTTGGGCGACGTTCCTGTGTGAGTCTTTGGAAGTCTCAGCGGGTCCCCCGGGCTTAGAAAGACCATCTGGAGCCGGAGCCCAGCCAACCTGTCGTGGGTCCAAGAGCAGAGAAAGTTATCTTTTGCAGAAGCCGATGCTCCTGAATGATGCTCCGCCTGGGCCGACGCTTCCTCTGCTACTTCTGTGATTCTCTTCTTTCATGGGAGACACCGTGAGCCCTTGCGGCCTCTGACGTGCGCCGGGACTGGGGAGTCTTTGAACACCGAGCAAACCGGGCTCCAGACGGAAGAACAAACTCACGTCCACCCAGAGGACACACTCCTAACGTGTTTAACAGACAGACACACCATCATCATCGCGTGCGTCTCCCAAACCCATGACTCAATGCTCCTCAGTAAGAAAAAGGAACAACACCGGAACGCTCGCAAAAAAGAACGATACAATAATAAAACAAATACAAAAACACTCCAGGGGATAAACCTTTTCTTCTTAACGTTGCCCACTGGGGGGTCCCGATTCTAGTCAGTCTCTGCTCACAAAACCAAGAGGGTGTTATGAAGAACTATCTTCTTCTCTTTCGTGACTTGGCCGAGTCGGTTACGTGAGACCACATGGCCCCTTTGCCCTGGCCGGGGTAGATTCTCTTCGCCGCCTTTCCCATACGTTTTACACATCCAGTTTGGATTTCCCGATGACATTATTACTTTTCTAATAATCGAGATTTTCGCGGACACCTCTAGGCCTCTCGTAAAGCCCTTCGGGGACGAGAAAGAAATTTTCCGTCAGTAATGAGAAGCACATGCTGAGGTTTTGATGACATCAGTCTGATTCCTGTAGAGGGTTGGGATTTGGGGGGAGTTCTGAGTAGCTGAGAGGGAGGGAGGAAGGGAGGGGCTCTCCTTCCCGCCCGCCCACCTTTCTCGGGGTGACCCACCTCATTAGCATTCTGCTCCACTGTCTCCCCTCCTTTTTCCCCCCCAACGTGACATAAATATCAGATGTCAGATGGGGGGAGACCTTTTCAAAAGGAACAATACGGGAGCTATTCTCTGCTCGCTCAGAGCGCGTGGAAGGGCGCGCTTCTCAGCATCTCTCGCAGGGAGTGGCATCATCTGGCCAAGTCTTAGCCCCGAGTGGTGGGGACCACGGGAGGGTCCTCGCTGCCTCTTTTTGTTGTCTTGAGGGGGAAAGGAAAACCTCCAAAGAGATGCGTTCCATAGCATGGAATGCAAACTACATATCGCGGTGGGAGGATAGTACCTTGTACGCGTCAGGTGTAGAGACCGGGACGTCTTCTCCGGTCCCGGGAGCCAAGACAGGAACGTCTTCTTTGTTTCTGAAATCCTTACGCAATCCTTATTGATTTGAGAGCGAGGGGCAGGGAGGAACAAAGAGAGAGGGAGAGAGACATTGACGTGTGACAGTAACATCAACGCTTGCCTCTTATCGGCGCCCCAACTGTGGACCAGACCCACAGCCTAGATGGGTACCCAGACCGGGACGGGGACCCGTGACCTTTGGTGTGTGGGGCAATGCTCCCACCGCCTGATGCACACGGGCCCAGGGTGACGTTGGCGAAGGATGAGCCGTCACGGGGCCTGCGGCGCTTTTGAGAAAATAAAATGCGCGCAGAGCAGGAGACGGGAGGAAGTTACGCAAAGAGTAAGGACTGCAGGCCGCCTGCTTCCACGAGACGGGGTTTTTCTGACTCTGACGAACTCCTGCCAGCGACGAAACATAAAGGACTTTCTCGTCGTGCAGAACTTTCCAACACGTGGAAATGATCCCGAATGCGTCTCAGGGCTTCTTTGCTTCATCCCCAGTGTAAGGGTTTAGAGAATCCTAAACCTCGGTAGTGGAAGCAGCCCTCAGCACGGGCGTCTTTGGAATAGCATTTTTAATCCAGAGGAAAACATCAGAATTTGGGGCAGAAAATGATCAAGATGGATGGACCCCACCGCACCCTAGACAGTCCGGTTCAGCAGGTCTGGAGGGGAGGAGAGAATATTAAAGATGGATTTGGAAAAGAAAATCCAGATACTTCTTGAGGGAGTCTTAGAAAGAGTTAAATGTTCCTCCTGACCGTGCCTAAGAATGACGTGAATCAGAAAACGACCCCGTTTGCCAGCTCTCAGCCAAGCAAGCAAGGACTCTTTCCTTCTGCATGTTTATTCGCAAACGGGGACCCGCGAACGCGCCTCCCGGCCAACTGTGTGTCCCGCCGGCTGGCTCCTCGTGGAAGCGACGGTGCCGGGACCCGACGAAGCCACCCGGGCTCACGTGCGGTTAGCAGAGCAGGATATGAGACCTTCGGTGCCCACCGCGGGTCCCAGGCTTGGGGACCTCTGCGGTCCCCGGGCTTCTGCGTTGTGCGTTCCCCGGGTGGGATTCCCACGCAGGCCTGGCTGTCGGTTGAAAAGGGAAAAGTGCCGTGAACACCAGACGTCAGCAGTTTGTTCTCGTCCAACGGGGGATTGAAGGCAGGCCTGCCCCTCTGAGGGGACACGTGGCCGCGGAGCCGAGACGGGGCAGCAAGTCAGGGCCAAGTCAGATTCAAGAAAGGTCACCCGCTTGGCAAGGCCGGGAGGAAACCCAGTCCTCACGGCCTTTCTCTGACCAAGGCTGCTATTCCGAGCGTCTACGTTTTATGTTTGGCGCGTGCCCTGGGGGTGGGCAGCGCAGTATGGAGCATAAACCGAGCCGATACTATTGTGATAAAACTATGCCTATCGGGCAGAACTCTTCGTGAAGTACGTGATGGTCCACCCACCGTGCTGCGTCCCTAAAACTAATATATAAAATATTGAGTGAAACCGTAAAAAACAATGAGTCTGCTCATGGCTTCACATGGAGATTATATTCAGGTCCATGTTGGAGGGTCCACGGTTAAAAGTCCCCAAGCCCGTGGATGTCCGCTCTTTCTCCCGGGACACAATAGAGCAACACTTTGATGATGCCACTAAATAACAGACCCGTGAGGTCCTGTGTAAGGAAATCGATACGGATCTATAACTCTAGCACCTCTGTCGCCCCGCGTGACATGCAAGATCCAACCATAGGCACACGTGTGGGCGGTGTGAGGAATAAATAATTATTCATCCTTTTCCTCCCACCCTCCTAAATTCTTGTCGGCTGAGTAATAATAACTGAAGCAGATGAACGGCGGGGGAGGAGAATCAAAGTTTTTTCATACATGCCCACGGGCAATTCACAGGCGCGTGGGAATTGCAGACAAGACGCTTCTGAACAAAAGCGAGCGGGGAGCTTGGGGGGTCAGGTCGCTGCAGACGGACAGACGCGCCGAACCCACAGGGCAGGAAATTCTCGCCACGTGACTCAGAATCCCCGCGGAGACGGCCGGTCTGCGCCCTCCTCCCCGGGCTTCACTCGGATTCCGATCACGGGCCACCGGAAGGTCTTCGGGGACAGGCGGCTGTGTCTGACTGTCTTGGGCAGCAAAGCGGGGCAGGAGCCAAGGTTCCTTCGGAGCCGGTGTGCATCCTTAGCAGCTTACCATCCTAAAAGCAGCTTCTGGGGGGCGGGACGCTGGTTTCCTTTATAATCAGAGCAAACCTGTTTATAAACAGCGAGGAGACCCCCACCATCTGCTGGTGGCACCCGGGCCTGCCCGCCCGACATGGGAGGATCCGACACCCCCGGGCTGTGGCCGCGGAGCGGGGTTCCTTCCCAGACCCTGCTCGCTGCTGGGGGGCTAGGGGTGCCTGGCTCCTGCGTTAGGGACAGCCTGAAAGGCCTCAGAATGGAAGTGGATTCTGGGGGTGCAGGGGACCCTGAATGACAGCAAAACCCCCGAGCGTGTGATGCAGGACCGATGTACGTTTCCATGGGGCAGGGCTTTCGAGAAGCAGTCTTTCTTACAGACACGCTCACGGGGTCCCCGTGCACGAGGGTCCCAAGAGTTCCACGTCCCAGGACGAGAGGCGGGCGGGTGTGTCGGTGGAATGGCGATCTCTCGGGGCAGAAGCCACGGATCCGATACTGCCAGGAATGAAAGGAAAGCGCACCCATCGGACAGATGTTTTAAATTACGGGGACTAATAGTGTCTGGAAGAATCAGCAGCGTAAGGACTCGGTTCCCAGAAAAAAAATATATCTTAAGAGTCCTTTTCCAAAAAAGAAAAAACGCCCATAGTCCCTGGAATAAACGGTGAAGCCTGGGTTTTGAGGAACATCATCACTCTGACGGGGCCTCGTTCTTCCTGTGTTCAGGCCCATGAGGCACCTCTGATCCCCGTTGGCGGCCAAGGCTTCGTTCCGATACAACGGACACCGAATATTCTTCAAAATTCATACACCCACGTCCCCGTCCCCCACCCCGGAATAAAACAGGGGTCGCAAAGGGTTGAGGTCCAAACGCTCATTCTGTAGAAGGCGAGAACCAGCAGAGAGAGAGAGAGAGAGAGAGAGAGAGAGAGAGAGAGAAGCAAACTGTTTGCAGAAGGGCAAAGAAGGCCCTGTGAGTCTTCGCCGCCAGTCCCTGGAGGTAACAGAGCGTCCCTTCGGTCCTCATGGGGTCAGTAACATTCCCGCCCTGCGGGCTTTAAAGGCGGGGGGAACCCCAGCATCTTCTGCTCAGCGTCACTGAGCCACAAGGGGCCATTAGCCCCTTGACGAGGATGGACGGACAGGTTCCTACCTCCGTGGAGACATTCAGAGGGTGGCCGTCCCAGTCCCGCGCCTGGGGGACCTACTTCCACAAGCGGCCCCCCAAGACGGCCGTGTGCTCCTTTGAGCTGCTGAAAAGCAAGACCCCGGGAAACCGGGATGTGGAACGGCCATCTGCCCGAGCCGGGTTTCGGCCAAGGGCAGGGTGACCTTGGAGAGTTTGCGTAGGAATCGGTGATGGCTTCAGAGAGCTTCCGAGTCACTCCTGTGGGCCGACAGCGGGATGTGTAGTTTTCTAAGCTGGTCACTGGGAGTTTGTGTGTATGTGTGTGCGTGTGTGTGTGCATGTGTGTGCACATATGTAATAAAGACAGTTTTATAATCGATCGCCTGTCCCGTCTCTACGTGTGTGTGTTAATGTCTGTTGTTATCAGCCGCAGCCTGGCCCTGAGTATTGTCCCCTTCTGTTCTGTTTCCCTAAAAAACAGGCGTCGTCACCTCCATCCCCAGGGGTCCCCTGCGATTTCATCTCAGGAAGGCCAGGCGGTGGGATGGACAGACGTCAGAGGCTGGGAGACGAGGTCCTGACCTTCAAGTTCACGGTGGCCCCTCACGTCCCTGCGCGTCCCTCCAGGCTGAGCCCGGCCACTTCCTCCCGCCTGAAGTTGCAAAGAGCCGAGGGCGTTGGCATCAGCAGGGGCCCTGCCCGCCCTATAATTAGCCCTCGGATGAGATCTCGCTGCGCCCAGGCCCTGACATGCCCGCCTGCGAAGCGCATTCCTTGCTGTGGGGAGGCGGGGCTCGCGTCCCTGACCCACGCTCAGGCGGTGTTTTCATCTCAGTCCTCCTCCTCAAACACCAGTGGGTCCGTGTGCCCCCCAAAAAAATTGTTAGAAAAAAACCAACAAGCCTGAGATAGAAAACTCTCAGAGGGCATTTCTCTGTTGATTCCTCCTTTTTAATTTGCCCGGCGTTACGGGCTCAAGAGAGATCAGCGTCGGCAGGTGAACAGGAAAGATACGGTGTGTTAATTCCTGGCGCTGGAGGGGTCGTGTGGATCCGGACGGCAAACCCACCTGCAAGCCGAGGCTGGAAACCACAGCGCGGCTGCCTGGCCGCTGATAAACACAACATGGAGGGTGGAATATTGGGGGTCACGGGCTTGTGCGTGTTTCACAGCTCATTTCATGACGCTCCCACCCAAGGATTGAAAAATGAATGTCGCCAAGCAGATGGTGTGGAGCAGACGTTTGCAGCGCGGGCAGACCAGACGCGGCGCGGACACCGTGGTCCGTGGCACTTGGGGAAGTTCTCAAACGTGTCCGGGAAGGGCTAATTTTCTCACCGTTTCCGGGCTCACGCTGCCCCCCATGAAGGGGGGTGTTGCTCTGGGAGGTGCAGGGTCTCTCTTTCTCTCTCTCTCTCTCTCTCTCTCTCTCTCTCTCTCTCTTTCTCCCCAGTTCCGTCCAAACGGGCATGCACAGAGCTTTGCGACCGTGACTGAGTGGACCCTCCTTCAGCTGCTCCCAATCTGTGCAAAGAAAACAACGAATGCCCGTCACATAATTCCATGTGGGGTCAAACCGCAGACATGTTTGCTTTCCTCTGATAATGACGGTCCTGCCCTAGCAGATCCACACGGAGAGCAAAGAAACCAGGCACGCAGGGTGCGTGCGAAATGGAAATCACCGATGACAAAGACGTCCGGTGAACGAGGGGTTTCTGCCACACGCGCCTGGTCATCGCCCGTAAGAAGCTCTCATGGCAGGTGACTGTCAGGCTCCAAATAGACATTAAAAAAAAAAAAAAAAAAACCTGAAAATCTACAGACAATTGGGAAGAAAGATCAGGGTCTGTCTGGTGGCCTCCAAGATGCTCAGGCATCTGGATGCCTTCTAGGGTTTGTCTTCACGGTGGCCTCGTGGCTCAACATGGATGCGGAAGCTCCTGCCATTGCATCTACATCCCTGGGGGCAGAGAACAGGAAGCAACGAGGAACCAAAGGGTCTGCTTTCCGACAAAATCGGCTCTTCCTTGGCAGACTTCCTCCAAGTCCCACGACACGTCTACCAACGTCCGACTGATTTTACTCCTGGGGCCACACCTGAGTGAAGAAGAATCTAGCTGATGTAGGCCCTTGGTTAGGGATGGTTTTAGGAAAAAAAAAAACCAAACAACCGTGAGTTCTATGGATAATAGACCCCGGTTGTCAGTGATCCGTTTCATCCGGGAACATTCTCACCTGCGTTAGGGCAGGTTAGAGACGGAGGCCATGAAGAGGGGGGAGCCCACAGGGCGTTTCCAGATGAGCCCCCATGGCTTGCCTTGTCTTGCGCCCCCAAAGGAGCCGACGCTGCTCATGTCACCGTATGCGGTATCGGTTCTGGCGGCCACGTAGCCACGAGCTCACACAGATGCTGGATCTCTCGCTCCGTGTCCCTCGTGTTAACCGGAGTGGACGAGGCCCCGTAAGCCAGACAGCTTCTGTCAGGGCGCGCGAGAGTCTTCAAGACGCACGTCATCCTGGCCAAAGGCTGGCGTCCCCGTCCTGGGAAGGTCCCGTATCTTGGCCAACGTAGGCGCCTCTCAGGTGCGACAAGAAGCAGATGACGGCAAGCCGTCCCCCTTCTGAGAAGGCGTCCTTCGGCGGGTCACCGACGTAGACACGCCCGTTCCGTGAAAGGTGCGTAAAACACCCTTGAAGAGAAGAACACGAGGAGCGTGTTTTCAAAGTCGCAAAGGCCGCGGCAGGGAAATGAAAAGCGGATGGTCCGTTACCTGGAGAGCATGAGGAATCCAGAGGCCGACCCGGGGCCGATCGCAGGAAATGGGAACAGACGATATTTTTATTCAATAGCAGGAGCTTGGACATGGTCTGAAATCCTGGAACTGCTGCCTAAGATTTTCCGCGTCCCTGAGCCAGGCTAGAAACTGCATGGAGCAGAAAACAGAGCAGAGATGATGGCACCGAGGAAAATACAGCCCCGTGGTCGCGTCTCTTGAACGACGGCGGATGGAAAAATCCGGAGCAAGCCACGGTCCTGCGCCGGCTTTCCAGACGCGAGGGAAATGGGGGCGTGTGGTGTGGAAGGGCTGACGTTTCCCGGGGAGGCAGCTGCTGGTCCTCGTTGGAGACGGGGCGCACAGAGTTCCCGTCGTCATGTCTGCGATGGAGTCACTTGGAACCCCACGGCGCCCTCGCCCAGAAACGCGGTGTTTCAAGGACGGCTTTTAGGGCCAAAGGAGGGAAGAGACAAAAGGAGTGTCAGGTCTGGGGGGCTGCCAATGTGCCTGCATCGGTTTTCGGGGGTCACCGTGACAAATGCCCCACCCTGCCGCCTCCATCATGAGCTGCTCTGGAACTGCACACGCATGGCATTCACGTGGACGTAGTCCCGCCCATCGAGACAGCTACATCTCATCTAGACATTTGTTCCGCAGGTCTGACCAAATGCTGACGTGTCCACGGTGACCCGGAACACCTCATTTACGGACACTATATCTGCTTTGCATCCTGAGAATATTAAAATATGTAACTTGACGGGACTCTAGACACGACCCACTTAAACCCTTTCTTCTTCATAGATCACGAAGGAAGACCCATTGGATGGATGGATTCAACCTGTCTTCTGAAACGGAATGCGTTATGTGTTCTCATGATAGAAAATTGGAACTCATGGAATAAATTCTAGGGACTAAAGTACGTCTGTATATTAAAAAAAATACTCAGTGCTTTTCTGGTGAAATAACCGATGTGCATTGTACAAAAAGTTATCCTCTGAGGTCAGTTTTGATTTAGGCTTTTAAATGTAGATCAGCTCATCAAAGCGCTAAGTGTGTCGTCTGGGTAAACAAGAAGAACAACGAGTTGAAGAAATTGTTTTATATTCCTGTGAAAATGTATTATTTTTAAGCCAGTTTGGTCTTCATCGAATGTGACATTGAATATTTAAGCTTTGTGTTCCCGTGGCCACTCAGTTCAGTTCTTCAGAAATCCCCAGAATGACCTAAAATTGGAATGAGCTCAGAAAATGCTTGTAAAGCCTTTTTTTTCTCTCTCTCAAATGTAGGGCTTTTTATGAGAACAATATTTAATACTTTGGCTCGTACAAACCACTTCTGCAGAAAAGTTGCATCATCGCTTTGTAAGCAAAGAATTGAGATAACGGGTCAGGATTATAACTGGTGGGTCAATGGACAGACATTTAAACTGACACAGATAAACAGATAATAGGGAAAGAAACATCTTTGCATAACATGGAAATGTATAAAAGTGCATTAGAAAATATCTAATAAAATAAAATGAGTTTAATTAATTTTCAAAAATATGTGCAGTAGATTGTAAAACTAGTCATAAACCCAGCTAGTCATCAAACGTATATTCTAAAGTGTTCATGGGACTCTTAACTTTGTCCTTAAATGCCCATCAGGGTTTCTCAGTCTGTGCCCTTTGACATTTGGGCGAAATAATTATCTGTTGTGGGAGCTCCCAGGTGCATTATAGGGTGGTGAGTAATATTCTTCATGTCCAGCCACCATATGCCAGTATCGTCCCCTCCCCGCTGTGGTGACAGCCCCAAACATCTCCAGACCTTGTCAAATATCCCCTGGGGGACCGACTCTCCCCAGTGGACAACAGCTGATGTCAACCTAAAGGTAATATGCTCAGCAGTTGAAATTCTGCTCATCCTAGTATGTGATGGTCCATTTTAGGGTGCCCGGGTACGGGGCCCACCATAAACCTAGACATTTCTAGATTTTGTGTAAGATAAGCATTTAAATCAGTAAAGCAGGTCACCCTCCATCATGCAGGTAGGTCTCGTCTAACCAGTTGAAGGCCTGGATAGAAGCAAAGGCTGAAGATGAGGGAATTCGGCAGCAGACAGCCCCTGGACTTAAACTCAAAGTCTTCCATGAGTCTCTAGGGTTCCAACTTCCCTACCTATCACATTTTGGACTCTCCAAATTTCCATAATCATGTGAGCCAATTCCTTGAAAGAAATCTCTCAGTGGATGAATGGATGGGTGGATGGACGGATGGATGGATGGATGGATGGATGGATGGATGAATGGGTGGATGGATGGGTGGTGGATGGATGGATGGGTGGATGACGGATGGATGGATGGGTGGATGGATGGGTGGTGGATGGATGGATGGGTGGATGGATGGGTGGTGGATGGATGGATGGGTGGATGGATGGGTGGTGGATGGATGGATGGATGGTGGGTGGATGGATGGGTAGTGGATGGATGGATGGATGGATGGATGGATGATGGATGGATGGACGGATGGATGAATGGATGAATGGGTGGGTGGATGAATGGATGGGTGGATGGATGAGTGGATGCATGGATGCATGGATGGATGGATGATGGATGCATGGATGGATGGGTGGATGGATGAATGGGTGGGTGGATGAATGGATGGATGCTTGGATGCATCAATGGATGGTGGATGGATGATGGATGGGTGGATGGATGGGTGGATGCGTGGATGATGGATGGATGGATGGGTGGATGATGGATGGATGGATGGATGGATGGATGGGTGGATGATGGATGGAAGGATGGATGAATGGGTGGGTGGATGGGTGGGTGGGTGAACTGATGGATGGATGGATGGATGGATGAATGGATGGGTGGATGGATGAGTGGATGCATGGATGGATGGATGGGTGGATGATGGATGAATGAACAGATGGATGGATGAATGGGTGGGTGGATGGATGAGTGGATGCATGGATGCGTGGATGATGGATGGATGGATGGGTGGATGATGGATGGATGGATGAATGGGTGGGTGGATGGGTGGGTGGATGAACTGATGGATGAATGAATGAATGATAGACAGATAGATAGATCCTATTTGCCTACTATACTCATGTTCTTGGTTCTTTTTCCCTGAAGAGCCCTGACTAGCATCGAGTGGTTCTAGAATTCATCTAAGAGGAGCCTGTCCCCCTTTTTCTTATCTCAGAATCCAGGCTCTACCCTGAGTCCCCTTTTCTCCACTGTCCCACTGGCCTTGGAGGGCCAAGGCCACCTGAGTGGAACTGCTTGGCAGCATGAAGACCTCTGGTCTGGGGGGATTCTGAAAGCCTCCCATTGGGCTCCCTTCCCAGTAGGCGGGACACTGACTTGGACTTTGATGATCTCCTTGGAGTATTTCATTCTTCACAAGCTATTATCTTGTTGACAACAAGTGATGTCACCCTAAAAGCTCATCTGTTCCCTAGTTGCTGGGAAGCATCCTAGGTCCAAAGGAGCATCTCTTTTTCATTTTCTTGCAAAATCTAGTTTTCCCCATCACAGAGCAGGCAGTTCTGTGTTTCAAGTGAGAATTTTTTTTTTTAATGCATAAAACAACCATTTTAAAGTGGCCTATTCCGGGGCACAATCGACACATCCCCCCAGTTCAAAGACCTTCTCATCCCCCCAAAGATAACCTCCTACCGCCCCCCGCCGCAGCCCCAGACAAGCACCAGCACCCACTCTGTGGCTGTGAAGTCGCTGGTTCTGGACGTTTCCTGTAAATGAAATCACACACTCTGTGGTCTGGGTGTCTGGTCCTTGACTCATGCTTTTGAGGTTCCCCCACAGCGACTCATGGGTCAGAGCTTCTTTCCCTGATTGAATTGAACAGCTTTATTGAGGAAGAGGTGTGCCTAGTGTTTCCTTGGGGGGGAATGGCTATTGATCCATCTGTTGATTAATTATCACCGTATGGATTTAATGTGGATGGTGAAGAGTGCCATCTTCCCTTTGGACTCTTTTTTCTTTTTTTCTTGCCCATTCAGTCACTCACTCTTATAAATAAGAGAACTGGAAGTTTCTTATCTTATCAAACCCTTGATTAAAAAAAAATGGCTCATGTCTTGAAAACGTATCTGCCAATTTGAATTGGTTTCAAGGCACCCTTAAATGTGTCCGTTACACACACCCGTCTGCTCTCCACTCAGTGTAGTGGGACCGGCCACATCGTAAATGATTTGACTCTCAAAAATTTACGCAATGGAAGGAAACAGATCTGAGAAAAGTGTCTGAAACCCAGTTTGGTGTTCCATCGTGCTGGGACATGGGGTGCGGGGAGTTAAGGGGTGCCCAAGTGTTATGCTTTTATAAAGTTAAGGGAAAAGGCAAAAATACATAGGACATCTGCCCCCAGGGACTACCGATGGCCAGCTGGTGTAGTAGAGCACACATATAGAAAGATGCTCCAAAGTAGGACAAATTTCTGCAAGGGTGGCAAGACAGCTGCCTGGGATTGAGATTGTATTAGGATTCTGTGCTACCCTGTGTAGCTTTTTTGCTTTTGGTATAAACACACAAACATTAAAAGCAAGATAGAAATAAACATCTCTTCCCTCTGCCTCTCCTTGGATGTCCTTATCTTGGAAGAAAACGACGCAAGTTTCAGTGAAAATAAATATTTCTAGAAATGAATGTGCCTCCAGACAGGGCCGTGATGAAAAGGAAGGAGGCCCGTCCCTGAGTTTTTGGGATATGGTGGTGGTGGGAGGATCAGGCTGCTGACGTCTGCTGTGGAAACGGGGCGTCTACAGAAAGAGTGGGTGCACATTTCTGAATTATCTATTTATTGTTGTTTGTTATATTTATATCTATACCAGGTAGGTAGATACCTCCACAGAGAGATACTCTGTCAAGTACACAAATACTTAAAACACTTTTGGGGGTGAGATGGCTTACTTGGTAGACTCAGAAGTCACTCTTTCAAGAATTAACACGCGGTGATCTATCCGCTTCCTGCTTTCTTCTCTCCTCACACGGGAGCGCAGCCAGGCGTCGGTCCGGGGCGGCCGCCCCAGCTCCTTCCGCCAGCCCCTGCCTCCTGAGCAGTGCTCTGCTGCCCCTGCGCCCCTCCCTGCCCCCTGGGTCCCATCCCTCCCGCACTGGGACCCCTCTGAGTGTTGGCCATCGGTCCGTCTTACCGACTCAAAACACACACACGCAAGCACGCACATGCACAAAAACACATACATGCACACATGCACACACACTCACACGTGCATGCAGAAACGCATCCACATGAACGCACACGCACACATGCACGCAAGCACACACACGAGCACACATACACACAAACACGCACATGCACACACATGCATGCCCACACAAGCGCACACACATGCACACAAACACATGCATGCACACACGGACACAGCACATACATGCACACACATACACACAAACACGTGCATGCACACACAAAAAACACATGCATACAATACATGTGAATGCACACACAAATATGCACACACGCATATGCGCACATGTGCACACAAACACAGGCATGCACACGCATACACATGAATGCACATACACACACGCACGCACACACACATGCACGCACACAGGGATCAACAGGGGGCTCCGTACCGCTCCATCAACATCCAAGTAAATTAACGGGTGACGTAGGTCTTTTGACAGTGACCACGCAAGGAAACAAGGGTCCTGATTCTTACTTCTAAGGCCCCATGAACACTGGGGGGCACTTCTTTTTGGCCCCAAAGGAGGGCTGAGAGAAGGGGTTGAAATTCAGCTCTCTGGGAAGACTCCCCTGAGCGTCACGAGCAATAACATAGAGACCCAGAGATTGTCTCGAGTCAGACTTGCCCTGGCCACGGTGCCAATGCGTCCGCGGCCACGCGAGGCCCACGGAAGCCGAGCGTGTTTCTTCAGAACGCCCCACGGCATACGCGTGCCCCCATCGGGGTGTTCCGGGGAATCTTTCCGCTCTTGGCTGGTGATCTGGGGGAGAAGGGAGGCGTCTCTAACCCGGCAGCTGTGCCCCACCGAGGTACGTGACGTGAACTTGACATGAACTTGCTGTCCATCTGTGCTCTCCTCCGTTGGTTCCGCTCTGCCTTTCCGATTGAAACGGGCATGGCTGACGTTCCCTGAAGAATTACCACCGTGTTTAAATTCTCTCTGGTTTTTAATCATCTCCCTGGGCTGGGCTGGGGCGGAGGGAGAGGGGGCGGTGGTTTCAATGATCCTTTACATTATTTACATATTTTTGAAATGTTTTCAGGAGGTTACAGAGGCCTGGTAGGAAAATCAGTGCATCGTGGAAAATGGAATCTCACGCCCATTTGCAGGAAAAACGAAAGACGTGTGCACATTGGCTGCAAGCCAGGGAGTTGAAATCTCATTTTCTGCAAAAAGAAAGAAGGCTGAGGAAATCCTTTTTTTCCAAGATTAGAACCCATTCCAACTTCATGACTTTGCTGTTTTGATCATAATTTAAATCTCTTCCAGATTTCTACCCTGAGGGGAAAAAAAAATATGGGTTCATACTTTGAGCAAAGCAAGATCAAAATAGCCCGTTAAATACTCCCAGAAGACTTCTGGTACATTAAAAAAATAAATAAAAAAAAATTCAGTGAGTTAATCTAAAGTAAATCAGAAACAGATAGACTGATTTCTCTCCAGATTATGTAAGTCGTTAACCGTTAACGAGAAGATGGATTGGAAACTAGAAAATTCATGAAAAATAGCCATCACCCAAAGAGAAACATCTAAGAATCTTAATTATGGCCCAGAGTCATATGCCCAACCAAGGTCCAACAATATACGCGAGCTCAGAACGTCACGTCTCCGTTCCTTACACGGCGTGGAGTCTTGATGATGTACGTGTCCACGGCTTTTGGGGGGGCGGGGGGAGAAGCCAATGAAAGGATAATGATTGAGCCCCCGTGACAGATGAGGCAGCAAAGCCCTTGTACGGTATCCAGGCCAAGTCGTAAACAAACAAAGATCCTGCCTCAGACATCAATTCATGTCACGGTGTCCAGCTTCCCCGGTTCTGCGGGAATTCCCTTTGGAAGCCCAGGCGGAGCCCGGCGCGGGTCCCCGAATTACTCATGGAAGAAGACTACGCCCGCCCAGGGGCGGCCCGCGGCTGACCCTCCCCACCACCTGTCCTCAGACTCCTGGACCCTCGCGTCATCTCTAGACCCCCAGATCCAAGGCACAGCGTCCCCTCCGTATGGGAATTAATTATGAACAGCGGTGCGAAGGGTTTCTACATGTATGAGCAATAACCTGTTTGTTTGTTCAAGACCCATGTCAGGTACTAGGTAGGAGCAGCCACCATTTTCTTTGCATCCGTCTCTACGGGCCAGGAGTGTAGACTGGGCTCCATGGGGTGGCCTGCGTTTGGGTTCAAGATGGATGGAAGGGCCAGGCTGGGGTCCAACCCCCCGTCTGGCCATGGGCCCTGCTGTTGGCTGAGTTACTCGCTCCTGTTTGCTCATCACCAGGGAGCCACCTGGCTTCTTACCACGGGGAAGCTGTGTTCGTGTTTTAGGGGAACCACAGCAAGTCACCACTCCCTTGGCGACTGAAAAGGACACCCAGGAGCTCTGTCGTGGTTCTGGAGGTCAGAACTCCAAGATGGAAGCCGGGGCTGGCTTCTTGCGGAGGCTGCGGGCCGTTCCCGTCCCGTGCAGGTGCCGGTACGCCGTGGCTCCCTCTCCAAAGTCAGGGAGGGGGGTGACCTCTTCTCCAACGCAGTCCCAGGGGCCTCCTGTTGAGTCTTTCCTTCCACGTTCAAGGATGCTTGTCATCATCCGGGTGCCGTCTGGATCACCCATCTTGGTTCCATCAGCAACGTAAGTTCCCCTTTGCCCTCCAAGCACATCTGTTCCCAGGTCCCGGAGATCAGCGCAGGGGCAGCTTTGGGGAGCGGCGCCATCCCTGCACCTGCCACAGAAGCGGAGGGGCTGAAGGCAGGACCGGTGTGGTGCCCCCCACCGAGGCGGGGCATGCACTGTGTTCGCTCCTGCCAGGCGCCGGCAGAAGTGGGGAGATATCGGCATTTCTCCCGGGCGCCCGTGCCGGGCCCTCCGTCGGGCACCTTGGAATGGAACGCAGTGGTGGACGGACTGCTTATCCAGGCAAGTGTGCACCTGCCAGCTACCTCGGTTCCCCAGCGCCTCTGAAAGGGCTTCTCTGCACACCAGTGGGTAAGACACGGCCAGGAAGGCAAGACAGCCTGACGGGGGACTGATCTGCAGCAGAAAGTCCAGGGGGGCTGCCGACCCTGCCAGGGGCGCCTCCGTGGCAGGAGTCACACTCCAGCCGAGGAGCAGGAGCAGGAGTTGGGCCGTGGCTGGTGTGTCGGGAGAACGGGGTGCGGGACTGCCCCAGGTTCCTAGGTTTGTGGCCGTGCCCGGTAGGTGTGGCTGGTGAGCACATGGGGACCAGGAAGAGCGGAGCTCTGTTTGCCCCTCTCAGGAATTCGGGGTTTGTGAGCTCCACGTGTGAATTTTCAGATTTGTGGAGCTGGAGAGCGCAGGTTGAATAACAACTCAACTCCATGTAAAACTTGGACCCTGCTAATCATACCAACTCCTTCCATGCACCCTTGTCAATGCCTACGAAGGCAGTAGGGTTGCCCAGGAAGAATTAAGATTATTCTTCCTTGCGCGTCGGCCTGCGAGCCAAGGGTCGCCGGTTCGATTCCCAGTCAGGGCACATGACTCGGTTGCACGTCAGGTCCCCAGTTGGGGGCGCGTGAGAGGCAACCACACAGGGATATTTCCCTCTTTCTCCTTTCCCCTCTCTCTAAAAATAAACAAGTAAATTAATTAATTTAAAAAAACTTATTAAAAAAAAGATTACTCTTCAGACTGATATATAAGTTATAGGTAATATAATCCATTGCTTATAAACAGAATTTGCTCAACATCTTTATACATAAAAGACACACATACAAAGAAGCATACCTATGTTTATATGTGTCAAGCAAAATCTAACATGTCAACAAGCTTGATTGGCTCTGTGACCAAATATATTCCCCGGTTCTACACATCAGAATGTGGACGTCGTTGGTGAGATGCATCTGCATCCTCATGGCTATCTCTGCAACAGAAGCAGAAGACGTGAACCCATGACCAGTCTGGTCTAAGTAATATTAATATTTCATGTATATATTCGAGTCTTCATTTTAGTCTACACTTTACTCAGTCTTCTCTTGACTTGGAGATTCCTTAGGCCGCAGAAACAGAGGACCTCCCCTAAATCAGCCGGACCCCAAACCCACAGGGCTCTTGAAAGAGAAAAGGAGTATTTTGCATCCTGTGCCTATAAAGGGCAATTTCTTTACAGGGAGCCAGGGACCGGGTGTTCAGGAAGGACCCGCCACGTGCCAGACAGGAAACCCTCCGGGAGGGGCGCGGAGGCCTCCCCCCATAATATCCCCGCTCTGAGCACCCACGTTGGGAGGACATGTGTATATTTAATGAATGAGGTCATCGCCCAACACAGCTCAACTCAAGCTGTTGGCTATAAATAGGTTCCCCATGAACTCCCATCATTGGAACGTTCATTTCTGCAGCCGAAGCGGATTTTAGAAACGGCCGTGGGAGGGGCCGCCCCATCTGGCCTCCACGTGTTGGGACGGAGAATCGTCCCCCGATAGGGGCTTCCGCGGGCGCGACCCTCACCCCGTGCGGTCACTCGAGTCTGGGTGGTGTTCACGGGCTGGCGGAGAAATCAGACAGAAGAAGGTGGTCTAGGAGCCGGGAGACGAGACCCGGATTCCCGCCATGGGAACTGGAGAGAGGGGGTCCTGGCGCGAGAGCCCAAGACTTGTCTACGGAAGAACACCTCCTGCCCACCTTTGTGTCCTGGCCGGGTGGCTCCGTTGGTTGGCACGTCATCCCACACACCAAAGGGCTGCAGGTGCAATCCTTGGTCAGGGCACATATGGAAAGCCTATGATGGAGGTTTCTCTCTCCCATGGATGCTCCTCTCTCTCTCGAATCCATGAACATGTCCTTGGGTGAGGAGCGAAAAACCAAAACAAAACAAAAAAAAAAAAAACACACAGATTTTGTTTTTACACAAATGCACAGAACGGGAACAGTCTGAGGAAATTCATCTTGGGAACGAAGGCACCTGTGACGTGGGGAGACAGAAAAGCAAACCGTGGAGTTCCCGTGGTGTGGAAAGCTGGTCACTGGAATAAGAAGCCAATAATAATGATAATAAACCGTGAACGAAGAGACCCGTTTTGAGGTCTTTCTCCTTAAAGCGAAGAGGTAACCTCTTAAAAGCCGCCTTCAAAGGACCGTGGAAACTTCCAGAAGACCCAACTCTTTCTAGGGTTTCTCACACCGAGTCCATTTTTATGTATTAATTCTGCACGGGCTGCAACCCTCCGGCGGTGGGTGGATTTTTCTCGGTTTTCACTTTGGACATCGATGGGGATGGTCCTTGATGGATAGGACACCGTTTGAAGGATTTATGAGGTCCCTGCTCATGGATGTCCACGTTGGAAGTTTTAGAGGAAGGTCCTCATGGTCAGACTGTGACGTTGCAAGCATTTTAGAATCCGTGCGTCTCTTCCCGCCCAGATTAGGGGAAGAAGCCTTGGCCCGAGAGTCTTTGTGGACTTGCTGTATAAAGATAGAGTTGATTCTGTGACTGTCGAGCGTCCTGTACTTCAAAGGAGGTGTCACCATTCCCACGGAGGCCACAGGCCGTGAACATCGCTCCTACGCTTCGTGCAAGGCTGGGCCACGGGTTGGCTGAGTTGCCTTCCGGTGCTGAGGGTCTTGGAGCCCGTGCTTCTGCCGCTGACCATGTTGGGGGGGGGGCACCCCTGCGTGTGGGATGCCAGCTGCCTGGAATCACGAGGCAGAGGCCGGTAAGTCCTCCGTGAGCCGAGGAGCCTTCTGCGCAGGCTGTGAGGCTGACTGTCGCGGGCTTCCTTATAATAACTCAGGCGTCCGCATCCCAAGCCTTCCAGCTGAAGGGTCTAGGTGTCCTATAGCATCCCTGCGCTGTGGAATTTAAGGGTCACGCCAAAGGAAAACAAATCTTTCTACACCCAGAGAACACCCTGTTCCAAGCCAATGATCCCCGTTGAAACCTATCCTCAGTGAACCCCAAAGGCACACTGTACAGATGAGCTGACCCAAAGCCCCATGAATACTGGTTTTGAAGATACGTTTCGAATGTTTAAAGTAGATAAAAGTCTTCCCCAGGTGTTACCATCTTCAAAGAAGTGAGAAACTCACTGGGGCTTCGGCTTATATGGAAGTCTTTCATCTCTGACCTGGCCGGGTGGCTCCGTTGGTTGGAGCATCGTCCTATGCACCAAAGGGTTGCAGGTTCAATTCCCGGTCAGGGAGGATACAGGAAGCCATAGATTGGTGTTTCTGTCTCACATCCACGTCTCTCTCTCTCTCTCTCTCCCTTCCTCTCTAAAAGCAACAATAAACAGAGGATTCAAACAGAAGAGGAAGAAAGAAATCTTCCATCTCTAAAACCATCATGGCTGGGAATAGGTGGATCAGACCCGGGTACGAACTGCCTCTTGAAACATTTCGGTGAATTTTACTTACAGTAGGGATGGTACCTAGCAATATACCTTTGTCCCGGCAGATAAGAATTCCTGGTTTTTTGTTTTTTTTTCCAGAACGGGGGCCCCTGAAGTTCTCCGTGAGACTGGGGGCCATCTGCAGCCTCAGAAGAATCCCGGGGCGGGGTTCACACCCGAGTTAAAGCAGACGGGGAGGCTCTCGCTGTCTTAAGGAAGTAAAATGCCACCCAAAGCAAAGTCGGGAAACTATTTGAAATCACTCTCTCCGTTTTCCTGCGGCTTTGCCGTTCCCCAAGACTGGTTTATAACGTCAGCAAGATGCCTTTTTTCTTCTGGGAGAACCACACCTAAGATTTGGAAAGGGACGGCCAGCGCCCAGTGGTTTGCAAGGGGCAGCTGTTTGCGGTTAGAGGCCCGGAGCATGTTTTTATGGGCGTCATGGTTTTCTTGGAGATCCAGCCCTGCGGCTGATATCCTCAAAGTCGGGGGCCGGTCTTCGATGTAACATCCAGCCCACGCAGAATTACACGTATATGGCATCCGTGTGCAGAAAAGAAGAGCACTCTTTCCAAAAAAACATTATTTTTGGTTTGGCGCGCCCCTTAGCCAGCTGTCTTTGTTGAACTAATTTCCTTCCTCGTTTCATCGGCATCAGCAACTTCTTACCCAGCGCGGGCCCACCGCACACACGCGCACTTTCTCCTGCGTACGAGGAGAGGGCGGGGTGTCTTCTTGTTTTTGTCCGTCACGGACCTTTCAGGGACATTGCCTTGTTGTCATTGGAACGCAAGACAGGTCACCACGGAGCCTTACCGAGTTTTGTGGTGGAACACATGTACAAGTAGAAATTTACGTAATGTCGAATAGACTCGGGAGACATGCATAAAACCGCTGAAATCGAGGTAAAATTTTTACCTTTGTACTGACAAGTTGCCTGGCGACTTGTACGTCTTTTATTTGTATTTTATTTTTAAGTTTTATTAAAAACAATTTTCCACGACAGGGCCTATTCCATCCCATTTTATATTTGTTTCAGGTGTGCAGCGTCGTAGTTAGACGTTTATGTAACGCGTCGTCACGGGGATGGGACGTGCGGCACAGGGAACACGGTGAATAATATTTGATCATTATGCATACGGGTCCGGTGGGCAGAAGACACACGGAGGCCCCATTTGTATCTCTTAATCCCGTCCGCTCTTCCAGCCATGCCCCCCAAACGCCCGCCCTCTGGGGAGCACCAGTGGGTTCTGTGTGCCTATGAGTCTGGTTCTCTGCATTTAGTTTGTTAGAGTCCATCCGTAAGGAACTCCATACAAAATATAAAAGGATAATAATAAAGGAAGACAAGCGATCGTCTGTAAAAAGACACAGACTGGTTGGTGTTCATCGTCTCTCCTTTCCAGAACCTCAAGAAAACGCAGTCGTCCGGTGGGCGCAGACACTTTCATTCACGGCGAGAGTTTCCTCTGCCAGGGAGCGTCATGCCAACCGGCGACCCCGTCTACGGTGTGACCACCGACCGTGCCGGGTCTGCGCTTCCAGGAAAAGCAACTTTCTTCCACGTTCCCCTGCCTCTCCCGTGTTCACTGCACCCGCGTTCCACTTAGATGTTTCCTTTCTTGGTCATTGTTCTACCAAAATAATATGTCACGTGTGCACACACACACACACACACACACAAAGGAAACCCGTTGGATTTCGTGCAGCGTGCTTTCTTTCGCCCAGAGAAATAAACCCCACCTGTGTCAATATTGGAGACCCAGGCGAGACCCGTTTCCTTAGCGTGAGAAAGCCTGAAACACAGTAGGAAGTGCATCATGTGTTTATTTGTTCGACATGGAATAATATGTAAATCTTCTGCAACAGCAGGATGAGAGGCGCCTGTCTCAACAAATGGAAATAGGATGAACTTTTTCCCAACATGGGACCGAGGCCTCATCCGGCCGGGACTCGGGACCGTGGTGAAATCACCCGGGGTTCTCGGCTGTAAGATCGCACCTTGGCAGAGAACGGGCGTGGGGGACAGCCAGCGTGGGCCCCGATACAAACCCAACAGTTTTTCCTCTCTGGCACTACGTGGGGTCCAAGCCACCCCAGAGAAGAGTATGACATTGTTAGCAAACAAGAATCAATACCTCCCGGGTGCATTTCCTTACGGCGTTGCTGTGAAGGGCTCTTCAAAAGTACAGTTGAGCGTCTCTGCCAGTCCCCTCTTGTTCCTGAAGGAGACGCTTGTTCTCTTCTTTGTTAAGATTTGTTTTCTTTAACGCAATCTTATTTATTCACCCTTTTGAGGAAAAGCCCACGGAGGGAGTGGGAGATTATTCACGGGTTAGAAACAAGAAAATACCGTGTGTCCACCCCTCGACATCTGCCCCCAACATGATTGCGTGGGAGAGAGAAGCATGTCCCAAACTCACACGGACTGCAATCCTAGTTTTAAACATGATGCGTAATTTACGGAAAATTCCGACGGAGAGTCCCATGTTTTATCTGGCGACGCTGCGTCTCGGGGCTCAGACTATAGCTTGGCTTTGTTTGTGTTTTGGGACGTTGCCGATGGGACCATTACAGCGTGTTGGTCACGGAGACATAGGGAAGCATTGTTCTTCTGAAGACGGTTTTGTCGAGGGCGAGACATGACGGGGTCTCACGTCCGTCTCCGCTCCGCGACACGCATCAGGGGCCGTTCCGAAGCCTGGAACACCAGCCCCGGTGGCTTGTGAGTAAACCTGACAACGGCATGTGGACTGTGTGTGTCGTGCAGACAGAAACGCATGTTGGATTCGGGCCAGAGGGTACCAATGGCCTCCCTGGTCCCGTCCTTGCCGTTAGAAACGGGGCTAGTTGCTTCCTATTCTCTATGTTTGGGTAAAGGAAACAGCTTGCGTCCCAACGCCTTCCTCAAAGGAGGCTGGGGAGCTGGGAGTCTCAGGGCCACCCGGGACTCCCCGAGGAATTCTAGAACCGGCGGAGCTAGATACAATCCCTGGTCTGGAAGACGTGCGTGAAAACGTTTCTGGGGGAGGGTGTGAGAGTCAGGAACGTAGACTCCTAAGCCCCGTTCCCAGGGCTACTCACTCCCAGGGCCGATGGAGTTTTGGAAGAACCGGCGTGGCCCGACGCCGGCCTGAGCAGATGCAGGAAGAAGTGGCATCTGTAGCTCTGAACGGCCTCCTGGGGCCGGAACAGACATGGCTGTCCGTTCAGTTCTGCGGTCGGTCACGGAAGGCCGCCGTGCTACCTCGAACAGTGTTTTGACCCCGTGAAAAAAAATTGGGAAAATGGGTTTTGGCATCGGAAGGGCAAGCCCCGTAGCATCGTGTCCAAGGAGAGGGCAGATCCGTGATTAATGGAGAACACGCCAGGCTTTCTGTGGTCACGTGACAGCCCGTGTGTGGGCGTGGACGGATCTTCTGTTCGCTCCAGGGGCTCCTCGAGGAAACATGAGCCCTGCTTTTCTTTTTTTTCCCGAAAGCACTGGAAAAACCAACACTTGACAGGCATTATAGATAATTATAGGAGCCTCGGGCGATGTTGACGTGACTTGTTTACATCACGTTGTCCTGGGAGCCTGGGCGTGTTGGGGATCAGCTCATTCCTGGACAGAGCTCACGCGGTTAGAATCCACGACCGAGGCCTCGTCCGTCTGGGTCTGCCTCTGGGCTCCCCGTATCCGGGACGCGCCCCTCCTGATGGTCGTTCGGTCTCTGCGGCGGGCCGGTCCACGGTCGCTGCAACCAACGAGCGGAGAAAAAGGAAGTTTCCGCAACAAGTATGTCTTCACGAATCTGAGAAGATGAAGAACCTCTGAGGATGTCTGTCTGTCTGTTTCTTTTCAGTGATCATTTTTAAAAAGGACAGTGGACGGTCTGTATTGTATTATAACACTTTCACGGGCGTCGCGCCGTGGTTCGACGGGCTGAGACGTATCCCTTTGGCGGCTGACTACTCTTTGGAAGTTGCGAGAATTCTCTGTTCACGGTTTGCTTTATTTTCCAACGGGACTGGCTTTTTTAAAAACAGGATCTTAGGATCCTCTTCCCTAATGCTCCATGAAACATTGATTTTTCCTGCGTGTCCATCAATTTCTGCAGCTCCTGTTCCCTCAGAACGGGGCGGCCCGTGTCTGGGGTTCTGCCCGTGAGCGACGAGGTCCCCTTCTTGGGAGGAAGTCCCCACGTCAGACGCGGCACGGGTGGTACCCCGCCCAGTGCCAGGGATGGACCCGAATCTCGCCTGCGTGGCCCAAACGGGCTGGCAACGAGGGCACCTCTTTGAAGCACGCGAGGGAAGACTTTCCGTGGAATAGAAGTGTCTTTCGGAAATAGAAGCTGCCTCTGACTCCCAGAACGTTCTAAAATAAATTAAAACATGATGAGCTTGTCAGAGCCCAGAGGCACCACATAAGAACCCCAAAATAGACTCTGAAATGATCTGTCATGAGGCATTTATAAAATCACCACCAGAATTCCCATCTGGTGGCCCTCTTGAAAGAAAGAATCCATGGCCTAATTGAATACTCATAATTATCATTATTATTCTTTTTACCGAGCCAAATAAAAGCGTCATCCCTGCTGATAACCTGTAATTACCTGGTTAGGGAGCAGACTTGCCCAGCGTAGCTGGGATCTGTAATTATACGGACGGAATTTTTGAATAACGGTAATTTTCTGCTGACTCCAAGTTCAGAGGCGTCCTGTACCTATTTCTAAGAATTCTGACGCGGTGTTTTTCCATCCTTGCCGTGAGCACGCGTGATCTGATCGCACGGTGGTAAAGAGCAGGCATTCCGTGTGATTCTGCTATTGTCGAGCGGATGGAGAGAGGAGTGAATTTGTATGATGTTTATGGGAGTGCACACCGGGCCAAGGCCACGCCAAGGTGAAAGGGCCTGGATACGTCCCCAGCCCAAGACAAAGGCCTGCTTGTCCCCAACCGGAGGCTGCGTTTCAGGATTACAGATCAGAAGCAGCTGCTCCAGGGACTCCTATCCACCCCCACGGCCACGCTCAGGTGGAACCAAGAGATGGGGGAGGGGAGGGGGAGACAGAGTGTTTGTCTATGTTTCATTCGTGTGTTAACGTTTCAGGTTAAAATACTGGGGGCAGAGAGATAGAAGCCTGCAATGACAGCCACGCTTTGCTACCTGCCTGGATGGCGTGGCCCCCATGCGTGTGTCCGTAGCTCGCGAGCACACAGACCCCTCATGCTGCCCCACAGGCTCCCAGAGGCAGCAGGAGAAGAGGAAGAGGGAGAGAATCGTAAATGGTTCTTCGTCCCTCTGGACATCCTACAGCTGGGTTTTTCCAGCTCTGGAAAGAAGAGGACCGTGGCAAAGGATACAATTGCATTTCCTCCTTGTTTATGGCTGCGTAGTATTCCATTATGTAAATGCACCAGTTTTTTGATCCCCTCATCTACAGATGGGCACTTAGGCTGTTCCCAGCAGTTGGCTACTGTAAACAGGGCTGCTAGGAACATAGGGGTGCATAGGTTCTTTTGAACTGAGGTTTCAGAATTTTTCAGGTATAATCCTAGCAGTGGAATCGCTGGGTCAAAAGGCAGTTCCATTTTTAATCTTTTGAGGTAATTCCATACTGTTCTCCATAGTGGCTGCACCAGTCTGCATTCCCACCAGCAATGCACCAGGGTCCCCGTTTCTCCGCATCCTCCCCAGCACTTATTTGTTGATGATGGCCATTCTGACCGGTGTAAGGTGGTATCTCATTGTGGTTTTTATCTGCATCTCTCTGAGGGCTAGGGATGTTGAGCATCTTTTCCTCTGTCTACTGGCCCATCTGTGTGTCCTCCTCGGAGAAGCGTCGGCTCCAGTTATTACGCTCAGCAAAAGCAGCCCGTCAGAGACAGACAAACAGCCTAGGACCTCCCTTCTAGGTGGAACCTAATGAACCAAATAAACTGAGGAACAAAACAGAAACAGAGATGTGGACAGATTGATTGCCAGCTGTCGGGGGCGGGCCTGGCCTTCTATACGTAGTTCTCGCAACTCCAGAGACCTATGCCCTCTTAGGGGGTGATGGCACTAGGCTACGTGAGGGGGGCTTTTCACTCTGCCAGCCACGGAGCGGTTTTCTGGGCGCCCCGGGAGATGGGGGCGGGGTGCAGAGACAAACACGCAAGGCAGAGGAAACCCAGAACTCCTCCAGGGCAAGTTGTGAGCTACCCAAGGGCCAGAAGGAGACCCGAAGGCCCAGGAGCCGAAACGCAGATTCAGGAGACAGACGCCTTCCATGATCGGCTTTCGCTCCCACGCAGAGGGGAGCGCAGACACCCGGGCTCCCTGAAAAGGACCCTATTGTTCCGGATCATTGGCACGGGGAACAATGCTCCCCTTCAGCACGTCCGCTCATTGACTTTCAAATGCTGTGGAAACCGTGAGGCCGCACGCAGACGGATGTGTGTTCATCCAGACGCGGTCCACCGCCCAAACAATGGCGCGCCCGGAGGGGCCGCGGCGAGAAAAAGGAAACGGAATGAATAAACGTTTTCTTCGGCCCTCAGAAGCTGAAATAACAAGGACTCGCTGGACGCCGGCATGGGCTGCCCCGTTCAGAAGTCAAATAAATGCCGACAGGGATGTGCAGTGATTTCTTTATAACTTGACCCCCCTGTACCCCAATAGTTCCCGCAAAGACAGTATCCCAGGCGTGTGTTTAATAGATAAAAATACATACACGTGTAGACTCAAATTGGCTCGTGTGTGTCTATAGGTGGAGTAACATTATGCTATGCATATCAGATTGGAAAAAAAGAAATGAACTGGAAAATACTTTCACGTTCCGGGGAGTCTAGGTCTGGTTTTGACAAGGGGCCGGGGCACAAACGATGCTGTCCTTGGGGGAGGCTGGGAGAAGGGCCCACAGAGACTCGCTTTACGTCTACGCCTTCGTGGGGGTCTTACATCATTTCAAAAGGAAAAGAAACCCCTAAATCATCTGTAAGACTCTATAGGACATGAACCCCACGGAACCTCCCCTGAACCCCACCCATTAAAACATTATAGCAATTCCAAAAAAATACGTAGATGTTCAAAATGTATAAAAAGGTTTTTTTTTTTTTTAATCTCCCTAATAAAGAAATGCGGGTTAAAAATATTGAGATACGTCTTCTGTAAACCAAGTCCGTTACCAAAGCCATGGGCATGGGGGACATGGGCTGCGGACAAAGTTAGGAAGGCCTTTCACTCACGCGTGATGGGTTTCCATGGACACAGTGTTTCTGGATTGCGACCGACAATATCCGATCATCACCATGCACACTGCGCGATCCAGCCATTTGTTTTCTTTGAAACTGACTTTGCACGCACACACATGCCCACGCACGCCAAGAGGCAACCACACGCGTAGGATGCACGCTGTGGTGTTTTATGTAGCGTCGGTCATAACATACAAAGTGCAGAAAACTTTGTTCTCTTATTGTAGGCAGCTGCAGAAGTGACCGACGCGGCATCTTGTCCAACAATGAGAATCATAACCGTTCCCATGAACAGAAACGCTGAACGTCTATCTATCCATGGTTCCCGGAAGCCGTCAAGAACCGCTTTCTGGGAAGAAGGCCACTTCCGTGAACTATTGGCTATTTTAGGCACCAGAGACGGGGCCCCAAACTAAACTCAAGACCAAATCTCATTCAAATTGGTGAGTCCTTATGAATATTAAAAAATAACTTGGAAAAACAACACACGGTGCTCTCTTTTCTTTTTCATCCTCCCCCGAGGATACGTTTCTTGAGTTTTAGGGAGAGACGGGAAGGGAGGCGGGTGGGGGTCACTGACAGAGAGAGAGCGAGAGGGGGAGCCCTGACCCGGAATCGAACCTACAACCGGGACGACGCTCCAACCCAATGAGCCCCCCGGGCTGAGCACCAGCGCTCTATTGAAATATTAATCAAGTCCCCATGTGAGAACGGTATTTCCCAGGCTCTTCATTTTGTGAGATGTGCATCCTTGTGAGTTCTGCATGGTTCTCCCCAACAGGTCAAATATATTTCTCACCGTGGCCCCCCCAGAACCGTTGGGAAACCATGGCTCCCAGGACCGCGGAGGAAACCCACATGAGTCTGGGGCTCATATATATAAAGAGGTGAGCCTTTCCCAGGGGAGGTCGTCAGGGGCTGCTTTCTTGGCCCCAGGGATGACGGCGGGGTGGCTTGGAAGGAGGTAGGGACTGAACAGACAGAGAAGGTGCCTACCCACCTGCCCACCAAAAAATGAACCGTGCTGGGGCCTCACGGGGTACGTTCCCCAATACGAGCGGCTCCCTAGCGTTTGAGGCAGGCTTGGAGCTCATTGCCCGTTCCTTCCAAAAAAAGAAGAAAAAAAAAGACACAGTGGAAAATAATTGTAAACACGTAGACTTCAGCTGTCACGGCATGACATCACGTCACCACGTTTTAAACCTAGCCCTTTCTGGATTTTATTCTCCCCGCCTCACCCCCCTTTTCTCCAAGGCACCGCTTAGGAACGGCTGCACCCGCATCTGATTCACGGCGAAGAATTGCGTTCTCACCAGACACGGCCCCCGTGGGGATGGTCACGCTGAGTCTGCAACGGGCTGGGAGCCAGGCGCCTCTAACGAGACACGGAAGCCCAAGTCCACCCTCGGAGACGTCCGTGACCTACGAACGTCTCCCGCGAAATGGAAGACCCAGCAGCCAGGTCCCTCCCGCGTCCCATTCGAGACAAAATCAGGACAGGGCACCAAGGAGCGGGAATGAAAATGTCGCCATTCAACGGGTATGAAGCTTTGATGGTGCAAACAGAGGAACTTCCAGAGATTTGCGGACAACATTGTGCACCGAGATTTTCTTAACCGGGTCCATTTCATGGTGCATGGTTTCTGATTTTATTTTTTTACACACACACACAATTACCTGACAGTGTAGCTTCACAAGTTCATAAACGGGTCTCTTGGATGGACTTCCGCAAGGCAACCGGCCTGTTAAAATAAAAACCTGTTGACTTTCGAAAGGGTTGCCTCAGCAGGGACTAAGCCGATGATGGTTTTCTGCCTTCAAGGGAGCCCTCGAATCCCAAATCCTCTTGGAGGTCCCCAGCAGGAGCCAGGTTTGCCAGGGTCCTCGGGACCTAGGCGACCTGGTTCTTAGTTGCTTCCATGAACATCTTCCTATTTTAAAAACCGAGCCTTCGTGCGCTCATCGGGGAGAGCAGGTCTCGGCCCCGAGATTTATTAACTGGGAGACCCTGCGTAAACAACACCGTCTGTCCTGGTCTCCCCTGCGCTGCCTTGAAAGCGGGCGGATATCCTATTTCACCGCATTTTTAAGGATTAAAACGGGATGTGTACCCAGAAGCGGAATTGCTGGGTGCCAGGGTATTTCTATCGTTAACTTTTGGGAGGAAGATCCCTACTCCTTTCCAAAGCGGCTTCATGAACTTAACATCCCACCAGCAGTCACCAAGGTCGCTTTCCTCCAGATTCTCAAAGACATGCTACGCCCTCATAGTCACAGTATATGGAAACCACCTCCGTGTCCGTTGACAAATGAGTGGATCAGGAAAACGGGATACATGTCTACAAGGGAATATTACTCAGCCATGAAAAAGGAACGGTGGCTATTTGCAACCACAGGGATGAAAGTGGAGGGCATTGTGCTACGTGAAAGAAGTCAGAAGAAGACATATACTGTCGGATCTAACTTACATGCAGAATCTAAAACACACACACACAACTCATAAAAATAAAGAAGAAAATGGTGATTACCAGGGTCTAGGAGGTGAGGAATAGAAGACGTGCTATTTAAGGGTCCACACTTGTAACTAGTAGATACATAAATCCTAGAAATGTAGAGTCAATACAGGCAACGATCCTGTATGATAATCATCAGACTTACTTACTAAGAGACTCGGACTTAATTTTTCCCATCACACACAGGAAAATGACAGGTATGGGATGGGATGGACGTGCTATTCCACGCGACAAGGGCTATTGCATTGTCGTGAGAAACATACCAAATTGAGACGATGTGCAGATTAAACTCACTCCATGTCATAGGTGAGGCACATGGGACCCGCCCTTCTCTGTGGCTTAGCTTCCTATGGCTTTGGTTACCCAACGTCAACCCTCGGGCCCTTTACAGAAATAAACGCACAGTAACACTGTCCTCTGGGACTATCTGGACGTTGCCGAGGGCGATGTTAGAAGTTGTCACAACACAAAAAAAGTTTACAACTCTGTGTGGTGACAGGCGTTCACTAGACCTCCTGGGGTGATTCTTTAGCAACACACACACATGTCCAAGCATGACGTTGTGTGCCTGAAAGTCATGTCATGTTCTAGATCAATTCCACCTCCAGAAACAATGACAGTTTATCTTCTCGATGAATAGCACGGCGGGCTCCCAGACGAGAGAAAAGCGGGCCAGCCACCGCGCATCTTGCAACAGAAGACGCAGAACCGGAATCAAGAGTTCTTAAAAGGTACAAAGTTTTTATTAAACAAACCTGGAATCCATAGTATTATTCCATAAATTAGACAGCAGTAAAGTTTTTCCAAGAGCGTATATACAGATCACAGTGATTTTTCATTGTGCAAGGAATGGATGGGATTAGAAAGTTGTTTTTTTTTTGTTTTTTGCCCCCGCCATGAGCAGCTGGGACCACCTGGCAGGGAGCACTCCCGGGGCGGGTGGCTGGCGCGTGCCGCACGGAACGAAGGCACTCGGTCTCCTGTGTGCGGCACCCCGAGGCAGCGCCACGGCCTGAGAGTCCCGTGCGTACGCCGGCCAGGCTCCCCACAGCACAGTGTACGCAAGGGCGGAGCTACAGAAGACACGCAAAGGCTCCCTGTGGGCTGGGCGGCTTCAGGCCCGACCCACGAACACACACACACGCAAGGACGTTGACTTAAACAGCAGAAGTGTGCACCGTGAAAGAGCACAGCAGGGCAAAACGGGACAGCTTCCCGCGCCGTAACTTACAGAGCGTTTTCCGGCTTAGGAAGGACGCATTCCTTTGCGTGGGACCCCGCAGGGTCTGCAACACAAACGCGGTAGGACAAGCTTCGATCGGTGAAGACAGCCCTCATTCACTCCACCTCCACCCACACACACACCCACACACACACACACCAGACGAACTATCCAAGTCCACTGTTCACACAACGGGTTGTGCGCTTTCCTTTGTTTGGAAACTGCGCATCATCCCCTGACGCTGAAGTCAGTCATCAGAAGCAGGAGAGCTGGGTTGGGATTTTTAGTGAACATCATCGGCCGTATAAAAACAACGTAGGTCCACACAGAAACGGGAACTGCATTGCATGGGACACACGTCTTTCGCGTGACGGGGGATCTGCCGTTGCTCGCAAGTGGGTCTGTGTGTTTAGATGTGTAGAATAAAACAAAACGTTCTAGACACTTGGTGCCGCGGATCCGCGGGCAAGGATGGTGGGAAGCAGACGCCCGGCGTCTTCTTGCTGGGATATTTTGTTCTGCATATTTGATGGTATTCACAGCAGCGACCACGATGGGCCCCTTTCTGGCAACAGATATTTTTGACGCTGAGCAGGATCCTGACTTCCGTTGGGGAGGGATCGGAAGTCGGCCCGTGCAAATGTATCACCCGTTGCGTAATGAATGGTGATTTTCTTTTATTTTTAGCTGTGTTGATGCTCATGAAAGTCAGTAGGGATGATTCCAGGAAAAAAACAAGACCCACCTCAATATATGTTTTCTTGGGTTATGTCAAATCCTAAAGATTTTTTTTTCTTTTTTAAAAAAATTGCTGTTCAATTAGTTGCCCAATTTTTCTCCCCTTACATCCTAAAGATTTTTAAAAGTCCTTTAACGTAAGAGAATATTGCTGTCTTACGTTCGCATGAAACAAATCTATCGCTTTTCCTGAGCCAAATTCTGTGATGATTTCCACCAATCTGCGTCAAAACGTCACACAGGGGTTATCGATGGTCACAGACATGTTTATTTCAGAATGAACCCACTGAGGGAACCATTTTTTAGTTCTATAGGCGAGTCCTCCATGCGCCCAGAACGCGTTTTGATGAAATCCCCTATGTCTTTGCCACACAATTTAACTGAGACGTCACCACGTGTCACGTCTAAAATGGGGGTGACTTTGAAAGGGGAGTTTTCACCGCCTTGGGTATGTTTCGAAATTCCTTTTCATGTGCGTGGCACGGCTGATGGCAGAGGGCGATGTTTTTAAAGAAGAGAGTCACCAGGGCAGTCAAACGTTTGTGGTCCTTGCATATGCGTTCCAAATTTGATATTAAATTTAATTTGTTATTAAGGCAGGCCATGCCGTGCGTCCCTGACGCTATTTCGCTCCTATGTATCAAATCCTGGCCGGTAAGAACTAAACCTAAAAATAGGCATACGGCTGAGTGAGCGTAGGCACATTTTTTCAGGGTCTTCAAGGGTGTTTACTTTATGTTCATATAATTTTTGAAGCAGGAGTTCCAAAATGACTATCATCATCATCATTATTGTTTATTTTATAGTCAGGAGGTGTGAGGTAAGCTGTTCTTTCCAGGTCCCCACATCAGGGCACGAACCCACCTCACCGATCTGACACTGAATGACGAAACCGTTCGGAAACTCCTGCCGTGCTCGGCCGCGCCGTGTGCCGACTGCCACGTCCACACCGAGCACACACTTCTGCAGGAACACGTGTAGAGAACCCCTTGGGGAAACACTCTTCATCGAGTTCCTCGTTGCAAAGAGCGCATTTTACTAAATTTTGCATTCACGCGCGCAGCTCCTGGGTGGATTTCTGTTGGAAGAAATAGGTCACGTCTGGTAGCTCCTGTCTGAGACGGGGGACTTGCAGCAGCTTCGATGTTACTCCCTCATTTTACAGGTTGATAGCTCCAAGTTGTCTTCATTCAGACACACCCGTAGCCTTGGACTCTGGGAGCAGAATCCGCCCACATGTGATGGGTGAACGTGTCTCCTCCGAGCTGCTGCTCCTGAGAAAAGAGGCAGGACTTTACGCCAACGCGGGTCTCCACATCGCTCGGTGCGTGTGCGGGACAGAGGTAGCAAGAACGATGCACAGAAAGAGGTGCCCTTGGGGGCACAAGGCGGAAGACAGTCGCAACGGCCGAGACCTGCCAGGGGTCTCAAGAACATACCTGAGTCGCAGAAGCCTGAGGGCGCACACAACCCTTCACTGCCCCGCCCCCGAGTCCCCCGACCCCTCGCGGGGCACGGCCGCCTTTCCTGCAGTTCCCTAAGGAGCTGGACCTGTCTGGACAAGACGTGAGAGAAAAGGGAGGGGACAGGAGAGGTCTTAGAGGTGAAGCTGAGCAGTCACCGCGGGCCCCCGCGCCTGCTCCTTAAATGCACCGATGGCAGAGCTTCCCGGGGAAGGTCATGGCCAAGCCCCGTGACCCGATCTGGGAAAGAGTCAACGCGGCCTGGGCAGCTTGCTTAGGTCTTCACAGCAAAGTGTGTGTATAATCACGAAGCAGAAGAGCAGAGAGGAAAATGAATTCTGCACAACACAAAGAAATTCCTTGAGCGCCCTGCTTTGGGGGAAGACGCACATCAAACCGTGGGCCCACGGCGGGCAACCCACCTCCCGCGTTCCTGAACTCAGCCCCGAGGGGAAACGCCGGCGGGGTTTATTCGAGGGGGTCCCACGATCAGTTCCAAAGAGAAGAAATCTCGCCCACTGGGCCTCACTCCAGCCAGCCCGATCTGCGTGCCCAGCGTGTGCAGAGTGGACTTGACCGTGGATGGGCACAGAGGAGTGACGTTCGTTTGACTCCATCCGACGCTGACAGCCCTAGAGGCGATCTGCGTAAGTTTTCCCAACAGGAAAAGGAAATTTTTGACGGAAGGCCGTCCACGCCACGGAGCCAATAGCAAGGCATCGATTAGCTTTGGGAGGCACATCTTAGAATTTTGATGGGGAGCGTTCCCCCCCCCCCCCCGGCAGGATGAAATTCGGGGGGCTACAAAAGATTCCTTGAACAACTGCAACAGTCACTGACTATCCTTGGATTACAATTCAGACACGCGTCTCTCTCTCCCCCTTTCCTTGGGTTCCAAGACCTCGTCACTAGATAGGAGGCCTTTCAGATGGTAAAGACGGAACGCCGCACGATCGTTTCTTCCCAAGGGACCGAAAAGGGACATCCTGCTTTGCGGGCTTCGTTCCCCAGAGAAAGTTTCTTGAGAAAAGAAATCAGAAAACCTGAAAATCATCGGCTCTGCCAAGGGTGAACATGACCTCGTTGGTTTCTGTCACGCTGTCTTCTGCACACCACACGTACAGACACGCACACACACGCATGCACACCCACTCTGTGGTTAAAACCAAGCCCGTTCGGTCCAGACTTATACAGTTGTGTCTACCAAAGACAGCATCACGGGAAGAAGCCGCGCCAAAGACAAGGGAACATCTACAGCCAGTGTTTCAGGACGTCCTCCCGTGCGGCAGACGTCCACTTGCTTAAATAACATGAGGTCCGTGAAATGCCCAGTGTGCGTTCGACCCCTTTCTACAGACTGGGGTGTGGCTACGACGTTGTCCGTCCCCAGTCACGTCCGCCAGGCGTCGTCCCGGCTGCGTGGTTGGCCCTCTTCGTCCCGGGCGTCATTCCGTTCCTGGTAGGAAAGAGGACAGAGCATGCGGTTGGTGTCTCAGAAGTAAGAGGCCTGAGGGCAGTCGGAACGCCAAAGACACCCGACTGTCTTTGAACGTCTCCTGGCGAGGGTCCCCAACCCGGAATTCTACAGGGCGGGGGGCGAGGACGCGAACAGCATTTCAAAGCCGAGAAAGAGGACAATAGGAACGTGTCAGGATTCTCAAAGGAAACCCAGATTTGTCGAAGAGATAGAAAGCCACACGACCGTGACACCGTGTTTTGATGTGCAAGGACTCATCAAGCAGGTCACGCAACCCTGTTTGCCTCATTGGACAAAGGACATGAACAATGACCACGCCCGCAAAAATGCTCCTAACGCTCCGTTTCTCAAGAAGATATGCCACATCGAGAGAGGTTATTTCTATCGGCAGGACCTTTTATAGGACGGCTGGGGACCTACGGTAGACACCTACGGACCAAGCATAAGACAAAAATCCGCCAGGAGGCCGCGTTGTGTGTCTTGAAATAAATTTCACAGTATCTACATTAGGAAAAAAAAAAACCCAAAACTCTCTGTAGCTGTCTCATCCATAAAGGGTTGTTCACCCTAAAACAAAGCCAGTCTTTTAATCATTTCAAGAGGATTGAATAAAACTCCACCCGAACACGTGACGGAGCCACTCAGGCAACATCAGAGCCCCAGAGCAGAACGGGAAGAACAAGAATATTCGGAAGATTCAGACCCACTTTCTGGTGTTTCCAACCCGTAGCTGGACTTGCTCGGGCAGCCGGGGGCCGCCTTATGTTACAAACACCAGCCGATGTCATTAAAGACCATTCGTCACGTGTTTGAGAGATAAGGACACCCGTAACGGGCATGAGGGCTTCCTCGTAGACTTGGGAACCTAGTTCTCTACTGTTGTTCTTCGATCCTGTCCGTGGGATCCAGTTTTCCTCTGGGTCCTTCCGTGGGAGCACCCCTAGGCACGGAAGGTCGCCCCATGTATCCCGGGGGTCCCCTCCGCCCAAGTTGTAGCAAAGGCGTAGTTTGCGAATGGCGTCGGCCAGACCATGATTTTTCTGGTCCTCCTAACAGCTGTTAGGAAGATAAACATGGGGAAACATGGGAGAAATCTGTGAGCACACATATCACGGGCCATGTTTTGCGTCTCTTCCTGTGATAGCTTTTCCTGCCGGAATAGTAAAGGAAGATAGAGAGATAGAGCTATTTAATCGGGGCAGACGCGTGATTGAGGATCGGGGGGCAACGGAAATATCTCCACGACCCCTACGATAAACACTTGACCTTCAAGGTCGCAGCCGTCAAACCACAGGCCTTCCAAGGTTCAAAGAATGAACAAACCGCGTCTTTAGAATCTCAAATGAAGTATCGCAAGGTCCGTGGGATTCATTCGTCCCAGAAAACAAACCCCAACACTGTTCTGAAAATAACCGGTCAGGACCGTCAGGAAGCCGCTCGGGAACTCACGGCGTTTGTCACGCAAGAACGGAGGGTTTCTTACCCCAAAAAAAGCGACGCCTGTCCAACGGAGAGGCTCACACACATCCCCGAGGGGGTCCTCCCTACGCCAAACACGTGACACCCCCGTACCACGGGATCCTGCCCACCGCGTCCTTTCTTTTTATTTTAAAAAATTTTTATGGAATGGATTGGGGTGACATTGATAAAACTCTATAGGTTTCAGGTGTACATCTTCTGTATATTGTATTCACCTCGCTATATATATATATTTTTTAATTTTTAAAAAAATTACTATATATACCGATCTACCTTCCAGGCGTCCTCAGAAATTCTTGAAGACTTCCAAGTCTTTGGGAGAGACCGCGGGGGCCGTGTTCCAGTCGTTCTCAGGATAAGCTTCGAAGTTGGAGGTGTCGCCCTCGCCGCAGACCTTGGGCATGATGGGGGGCTGTGGGGCAGGCCGAGACACGAGGGCACGGTTACGAGGACCCGCTGAGCCATCCTTGTCCACCTGTGGCTCCTCAGGCTAGTCACGCGGGCGCTCTGGGCACCCGCATGTTAGCCCGTCCACGGACTCTCAACTGCCCGGTTGTGAGGAAAGCTGTCAAACACACGCTCCATTCAAAGGGAGGTGATCCACAGGGTATTTGCTATCACACCTCCAGCCACCTGTCAACTAGCCGTAAGCCCCTCCCACTCAGAAGCTCTCATCATGACCCCAGAGCAGGTGGGACACGGGGCTGGGTCTCCAAAAGCCCCCCCCTGCAAAAGATGGGGTCTTCAGCCCCCCCCAGAGGTGCCTCTTGAGTCCTGAGACACCCACCAAATAGGCAACGGGACTACGAATGCTTAGCCATGACTGGTTAGATGGTGCCAATCAATTCTGCATCAACCACCCATAAATAAGTCCCGGAGTCGGGATTTTGTAACTTTCCCTCGGGACGCCCAGTGGAGCGCCGCCCGCCGACGGAGCTCGTACCTTGAGTTTTCTCTGCGGGACAGCTTCCCAGTCCACCGTCCGGAACCAGCGATGGCGCTTCACGTCGTCCGCTCCGTTCTTGAAAAGAAACGGGCACCGTCAGGGGGGCTGCGCTTTCATGGGACGGGAGATAACATATCCCAAAGAACCTGCGTTCTTTTGGTATAGAAACACACACACATGTCTGCTAGGTTTCCAGGAGTTGTTCCTGCAGGGTGAGCTGTCGGGAAAAGATACCTCCCAGGAGAAATAAATAGTCATTACGCGCACACGTGTGCTCACTTGGGACACAGACTAAAACATAATCACGGGCCAGCGTCTCCGCGTGAAATGAGAGCCTGTCATTTCGGGGTCCGTCCCGTGTGCTCATCTTTACAGTTTTCTTGGGTGTTCCTTCTCCTCACGAGACAGACACCAAGGTTCGCTGAAGGATGACATGGGCTGAGGACGGCTCAGCAAGGACACACGACTCCGTCTGGAAGGATGTCCCACTCCAGAGAGCCCGGCAGCAGCCCAACATCCCCGTCCCGTTAGCAAGGGAGCGAGACTCCGTCCCCTTTCCTCTCCAGGGGGCTGCTCCCAGCCAGCTGGTGACCCCAAGTTCATCGCGACCTCTGCTGATCCCTGCCAAGTCTTCATCCCTGGGCTCCGCCCCAACCCTTCCTGTGACCCCTTTGCCAACTTTTTAAATCAATTTAATGGGAGAAGCGGTAACGCGGGAAGGTGTGGATCGGAACTGAACACAAAGCTTTGAAAATGTGTGATCAGTCTCTCGTCTTTAAAGTTGTCCTATTTTTCATCCACCAGAGAGAAAATTCTTAATTAGCGCAACTACGAAAGGAAAGCAATAGTAACGTGAGTTGCTTCGACTGGATATTCTCTAATCCTGCCCTCCTGACAATTCTCCTACTAGGGAGAAACAAAATGTTGCCGTCACACGTGAGTCCAACCACACCTGCCCGTGGAGTGTCACCGTCGGTGATGCTGAGAGGAAGCAGGAAAGACTTGGTTGGCTCTGAAGTGGTTCCAATCCCAGGACAGATACGAAGGGACGAGGAGGACCAGGCAGATTATAGAAAGACAGTAGACAGGTAATCGAAAAAATAGATGGTAGACAGAAAGACATACAAAATTGCTAGCTACCTACAGGTAGATGGATAGACAGAGAAATGAAGAGCATCTTTGATCCACAGACGCATACCTAGATGACAGGTCAAACCTAGATGATGGACGGACGGACGGATGGACAGACAGACCCAGGAAAGCAGATGAGAGATGGATAAAAAGACAGACAAAATATAGATATGGAGACAAAGGGAAATAGATGATAGGTACATTCATGACAGGTAAGATAGAGCATAAATACATGGATTGATAAGATGGATAAGATCGATAGATAACCAGTCACTCCTAGATCGCGGCTGAGTCATCTGCTGCGCGGACAGCCGATGGGGGCGGGCGGGGAGACCCTGCCGGCTTTTGCCCCCCCCGAATCCCAGATCTGAAACTCGGGCGCCGATTCAACGCGACGTCCGCGCCTCGGTTCTCCTCCGCACACGGAAACCGCGGCGACCGTGACGGGGACTCATCACGGACAGCGCTTCCCGGCCAAGGACGCGCACTGACCTTCATGTTTCCAAGGCGTCTGGTCCTGTCCACCACAAGAAGCTTCTTGATGAGGTCCCTGCGTGGAGAAAGGAGACCAGAATAAAACACAATAAAATAAAATAAAATAAAAGGCGGGCGTGTCTCGATACAGCCCCGGGAGACCTGCGTCCGTCTACGGCCGCAGAGTCTTCCCACGGCCTCTTCCTTTGGGCACCGGCGCGGTTTCTAATATTCTGAAAACATTTCCTACCACGTGCGTTTTACCGTTACGAGCCCCTAAGTCATTTCTGCGGCGCTGGGTCGCCCGCACCCAGGGCGTGAGCTCTGCGGAAAAGGGCTGATCACATCGCGTTCAGAAAACGGGACTCAAGACTGAGACCATCTAGACCCGCTCTGAGCACCGGGAGGCAGGAGTCAAATGCACCTGCCAGGTGATCGCTGCCAAGAAGACCTCTCCGGGCCCCAAAACAGAGTCGGGGTTTGCCCTGCGGGTTTCCAAATTTACGGGATCCCGGCCAAGGTCTGATCAAACAGTCTCGGAAATCTTCCCCGTCAATAGCGACCCTGTCAAAATACAGCAAGCCGGTCCCGTTAGGATGGACGTGCGGAACCCAGAAGGAGCAGGGATGCATACATCATGAGGATTCTATTTCTTTTTCTTTTTCCTCTTATTTTTTTTTTGGGGGGGGGGGTGGTAGCAGGGAGTAGGGAACAGAAGAGAGAGAGGAGAAAAAAGATACATGGTCACGAACGGAACCCAAAATAAACGACCGGAATCCAGGACAGGAAATGGAAGGACAGCAGATTTTGATGTAGATTGTTTCTACGATGTCTTCTTTCTCCACGAAACATTGGGAATCCAGGCAACATGTGAATTGGAATGATCTACGCCCTTCACGTGAACGTTGTAACCAATGACCCAAGGTTTCCGCGTCGTCCGTCTCTGGGGAGGCTTCGCTTGGAATCGGTTAAGTCGTTCTGCCCAGGGTCTGATGATCCTCCGCGTTGCCGACGGCTTTGCGGGGTCCCCCCCTCCGTGGGCAGGGTCCCCCCACTGTGCGTCTGAGCCAAGACAGCTACCTTCACACCCGACAGGGTCACCCGGGAGAATTCTAGGGGGTTATAAAGTGGCCCCCTGTTGGCAGACTGACCCGCGGCTGTGAGTAGCTTTCGATCTGATCATTGGCGAATTATTGATACCCATCGAACTCCATTTGAAAAGCCTTTTGCTACCCATTTGAAAACCTGTCTCTCAGCTCCCATGGGATTTGGATCCTGGAGGAAAAATGCTATACACTCGGTTTCACGTGTTTCTGCACAGAAAGAGGCTTTCGATTGCTCTGGCAGCGGGTGCACCTCAAAACCTGACCCTTCCCGGGGCACGGTCTCCCTTCTAGCTGATGAGCTTGAAATGCAGCCTCCTTTTTGTGTGTGAAAACTTTAAATAATCTGGCTGGTGGGTCTAACTCCATTCCAGCTGCACCCCACGCACGTCAGGAGAAACATGTCCTGTCTTCAGACCGAGAATCCGCAATTCCAGTGGGAGGCGTTCACCCCTAAAAAACACACCTGGACGCGGCCGGCGCTGTGAACGCAAGGCCCACCAGCCACTTAAAAAAATCAGCAGGAAAGACAAGAGATGTTGGAACCTCAACTAGACGCATTAGAAATCAGGACTCAGGGTCAGATTGATTAAGGTAGCTGGAAAACCAAAAGCATTCTTAGATTTTATGATGAGAGAGAGAGAGAGAGAGAGAGAGGGAGAGAGAGAAACATAGATTTGTTGTTCCAATTATTGATACATTCATTGGTTGCTTCTTGTACGTGCCGTGACCGGGGATCGAACCTGCAACCTTGGGGTACGGGCCGATGCTCTAACCAACGGAGCCACCTGGGCAAGGCCAGCCTTCTTCCATTTTTAAAAAAACTTAGGTTCTTTGTTCCCCTCCGCCCCCCCAATTTAACGACATGCCTACGCCAAGATCCTATCACGGAAGCGATGCACACATTCTTGAAGCAACGTGCAGATCCCTGAGAAATCTCAGCCTGAAAAAATAAAATTAAAAAACCCTGCAAGAATGAGAATCATTCATGCAGCGGCGAGAGGACAGAACTGCTAAAGTCATTACCACGGATGCCAGCTGCCAACCGAGCGGGAGAAGGGGGGGACCGTCCGTGCCAAACACCCAAGCGTCTCTCCTGTTAAAATACACGAGCCAACGCACGGATGGGCTAAATGTCAGTAGCGTGCAGAGTCCATATCAAAAGGGACCCGTGACAGCGCAGACTCACGAGCAGCTTAAATGCCGTTCAAGCGGAACGGAGGACGCGTCCCCCTGTCCACGGAAAAGATGACTTTCCGAAAAAAGGTTAAACACAAAACCCTCCATCGTGCAATGTGCTCTCCTGCTTCCCAGATGCCTGGCCGGCGAGATTTTTTTTTTCACGCTTTAAAAATAAACATTCCCGAAGAGGAGGGAAACTTTTCACTTACTTCACACTGAAATCCAGATGTCTGGGGAAATCTATTTTGCCGGCAAGAATTTTCTGGTAAATGCCAAACGGGTTGTCGTCAAAAAACGGAGGAAACCTGTTGGAAGGACACGCATGTGTTTTTTAGCGGGCGGGCGGCAAGAAGGGAAACATCCCCGGGGGGCGACCGCGGCTCCGGCTGTTCCGCGCGGGCGGGACCCGAGTCATTCCACGTGCTCGCCGTCCTGGCACGGTGGGGTCCCGTCAGGGGACACGCCGGACGGGGCCGTCCTCCACGCGGCAGGAAGCGTGGCCGGCTACACTCCCACGGGCCGGGCGTCACCAGGCCACCGGCAAGGGGCCCTGTGACCAGCTCCAAGGGGCAACTTAAAAATGTCACCCCGCTGGACCCCGACGGGACGCCTCTGCGCTCCTCGCCCAGACGGCAGCACGGGGCACACAGTAGGACCTCAACAGATATGGAGGAGCTGCAGCGAACAGGAAGGCTGAGGCTCTTCTATCTGTTTGGCTCCGGCAGTCCATAACTTTACAGTTTTTATTTTTAATTCTCACCCAGGACATGTTTATTTTGTAACGCACGTTTTATTGATGAGGCTATTCCAGGTGTCCCAGTTTTTTTCCCCTTTGCGCCCCTCTGCCCAGTACCCCTTTCCCTCCAGCAATCCCACGCCCTTAGTTCATGTCCATGGGTCATGCATGTAAGTTCTCTGGCTTCACCCTTTCCTATATTATTCTTGACTTCCCCCTGTCTATTTTGTACCAACCGATTATGCTTCTTAGTCCCTGCACCTTTTCCTCATTTCTCCCCCTCCCCCTCCCAGCTGATAACCCCCCAAATGATCCCCACACCTCTGATTCTGTTCCTATTCTGGTTGTTTGTTTAATGTGTTTTTGGTTTTCGTTGTTTTTTAGCCTCATAACCTCTCACGAGAGTTTGTCAAAGGGAGTCTTATAAGTCAGAGAAACAAGCCGTGGAAATCTTGGGTCACGACGGCAAAGTTCCATGAGCAAAAATAATTCTCTCGTTGTTTTCAAATGAATTCTGTACGTTTCGGAAGAGACGCTGAGTGTCGGGGGTTGACTGGTGGTCTGGAAGCCACTTAAGAGAATTGTCCTCGGCCGGAGAACAAAGGCTCCGTGGGCACGAGGCCAGACCCCCGAATCTCCCCTTCGAGAGGCCCGTGGAGGAGGCGCGTGTTATCCGCCCGGTGGGAGCCGGCGTCCAGGGACGTCCTTCGTTTGGCTCAAACGGATAAAAACGAGAAGAAAATCCAGGGGGTTGTGGGAGGAGACTTGACCCGAGAGGCGGACACAATGTAATACACAGATGGCATCGCGTCAAACTGTCCGCAGGAAAGCGATACAGTTTCATGAATCTGTGTCGCCCCAATCAAGTGAATATTATTTGTTAAAAGCATGTCTGACCCCTCTGAGTGTTTTTCCAGACACGGTCCTTTAGATAGAACGGCTCAAAGTCATTCCATGACGCAGATCACCCGGAATGCCCCCCTACAGGCTCTTCTGGGAAAACGAGGACCCTCAGCTATCAGCCCGTTATCAAGTCCCACGTGCGATGTGATTTCCTACCATCGTCACACAGCGGGTTTTACCCAACAACTGTTTGTTTTCTTAAACTGCCTAAAAGAGCGAAACCCTCGCTTCAAGCGACCCACGGAGAGAGAAAGACAGAATGGTGCTCAGTCCTTAAACGTGGCGCACGGGGACGCTCTGTACTATTCTGATCAAACACCAAGGCCAACACACGGGAACTTCATTCCGTTTCAAAATGATTGGACCCAGAATCGCGTGGTCGTCGGGCCGCGCCGCCCTCTAGTGGTGGGGCTGATATGACAGAAGGAAAGCGGGCGGACGCCCCAGGAAAGGAAGCTGATCGATAGCACGGCGGCGGAACCCCGTCTGCGTCTTCTCGAGGGAGGGACCCAAGCCCCGAGTTACGGCAGCCCTTTGTCTCTGTCTGGGCGCGTCCTGGAACTGGGCCGTGCGCTAAGGAATGCGGTCTGCGTGATTTGCCGGAGACCTTTGACGGAACTTGTGGAAGATTCCGGAGCATCAAGAGGGTGGATAAAGAGAAAGAGGGAGAGAGATGATGGATTGATAGGGAGGTACATGGAGAAATAACAGACGTAGACAGAATAGGTGAATGGATACACAGATGATCGATAAACAGACTGATAGACGGAATAGGCCATAGGTGAATGGATAGATCTATATTGACGATAGCTAGCTAGTTTGAGATGCTATAAGTGGTAGATCAATAGGTAGATACAAAGACAGAAGAAGAGGTAACAGACGACAGATGCTGACGGATGTACACAGACCGACAGGTAGATGAACAGATACAGAGACAGGCAGGTAGAGAGATGACAGGCAATACCTAATCGACAATGACAAGAAGACAGATGGACAGATAGATGGATGACTTATAAACAGATGCAGGAAAGACAGGAAGAAAAAACAAACCCCAGTTTGCATAGACGCCCCTCTGGCCGGCCGGACCGTCCGTGCAGAAAAATGCCTCTGTCCGCCTTTCTTTCCGGCTTCCAGGGGAGGTTTCCAGGGACAAACGGTGGCACCGGTGGTCCACAGAGAGGCAGCCGGGCCACCATCGGCAGGAAGGGTCCCGGCACGCCCCAGGCTGGATCGCTGTCCACGGCCCCGTCAGGGCCGGGAAAGGACCTTTTGTGCACAGGACGCAGGACGCAGGACGGGGACAAGTCCCCACGCCCGAGATGCTTGCTTTACGGCTCTGGCAGAGGCAGCACCCCCGTGTTGGGCGCAAGCCGGACGTCCCTGCTTCATCCCCATGACAACGGGACCGCCGGGCAGCTGCTGGGGCAGCTGGATGAGGAGGGGAAGACGTGACCTTCCACACGGCCTTCGACGCCAATCTGGGGTTCCCCTCTCCTAAAGCCCGAAAGTATGTTTGGTTGATGGACGTGTGTCTGCCGGGTAACTTACGCAGCTCCACAGAGTCCCTGCAGACCCGACGATCACACGTGAGGAAGAGGGGGGCACATAGGCCCAGCATGGAGACATGTACAGGTGTGTGTGGGCCGCTGGGTGCCGGACCCGGCCGTGGGTTTGGTCTTAGGAAGCACCTACGTGCTCAGCGGCGCGGCCCCGGGGTGGGAACACCGCCCCGAGAATACGCCACCCGACCGCCCCGTCCGGGGGCTCACGGAGCAGGCGCCAAAGCGACGGAGACCATGTCCCGACGTCCCCCCGGGGAAGCCTGTACTCACCCCGAAAGCATCTCAAAGATCAGGATGCCCAGCGCCCACCAGTCCACGGCTCTCCCGTGGCCCTTGCTCTGGATGACTTCCGGGGCCAGGTACTCGGGCGTCCCGCAGAGAGTCCACGTCCTGGGGAGACAGAGGGAACCGGAGACAGTCAGTGCCACCCGGCCACGCACGGGGCCTTGTTACGGGTGTCCAGGAAAGAACTGTGTCCTCGCACCCGAAAGGCACCTAAGCAAACAGCAAATGGCCACCGTGACGGAAAAAGTAAAAAAAGAATTTAGAAAAAAAATGCATAGACTTATACAGATATTAAAATTACCTATATACACACACACACACACACATTATTTTTCTATGACAGTTGGCATTCAATAGTATTCTGCATTACTTTCGGGTGAACAGCAGAGAGGTCATAAAACTGGGTAGTTCACAGAGGTCCCCCGACGATTTTAAGGCACGTGACCCATCCATCACCCCTTTACACGTAAATGGATCCACTGCCCCAATCAAAAGAGACACGGAAGCTGAATAAAGAGAAAACAAGAGCCACGTAGAGTCTGTCTCCACGCGACGCACCGCAGAACCAACAGAATAGAAATAGGTTTCAGGATTTGCATTCGTGGGGCCAAACGGTTGCCAAGCTGATGTGCGTTGCTGCCTGAAAATGACATGAATAAGGGAATGTGGCCCTGGCGGGTGCGGCTCCGCGGACTGAGCGCCGGCCTGCGAATCAGGGGGTCGCCGGTTCGATTCCCAGTCAGGGCACAAGCCCGGGTGGCTGGGCGGGTCCCCCGTGGAGGGCGTGCGAGAGGCAACCCCACGTGGGTGTGCCTCTCCTTGTCTTTCTCCCTCCCTTTCCCTCGCTCTGAAAATACATTTTAAAAAATTAAAAAAAAAATGACTCTGGCGTCCAAAAAAAAAAAAACAGTGGATAAAAGAAAATGAAATTCCTTACGGGGCAGGGGGAACAGAAATGGGACAGTCCCTGAACTGTAATATGGGTTCACCATCTGTACCCCGTGGAGACAGGCGGTGACGTGACCCCAACTGGCCACAGGGTCCCCTTGCAAACTGGGGACCCCCAGCAGAGTCTGCCTGGGCGTCCGGCGGGCACGGCTGAGCCTTGTGTATTGCCGGGGGAATGAACTCCAAACAGCTGCTGCCGGTGTTCCCCACCTGCGCCGGGGGGCACTGCTGCGGTGGGGTCACCGTCCCTCCCGCGGCACGAGAGGCTTCTCGCAGGGAAGGGCCCAGTGATATCAGGAATTCACACGGGGCAGAGAGCGCCTGGCCGCATTTTCTCCACGGAGGAACCACCATGTGCAAAGAAAAACCCCCAAAATTAGCTTCTAGCTCCACCTAGAGGACAGCGGGCTGGAAGCCAGATTCTCAACAGCTGAGCGGGCTTTCTGCAGAATTGTGGGGTGTCATTATTGTTTAGGGGGTCAGCCCTCCGAGGTCTCCTGTCCAATACGCGAGGAAAGGGTTCCTGTCTTCTCCTTCTAAGAGAATTCTCTTGACACGTAAGAAGCGCAGAGGCGGTTCCTGACCATCTACAGACGGGTGACGTTTCGGTGACGTGTCTGGGTTTGGTGCTCGAGGCCCGGCCGATGGCCTTGCTCTCCTCCCGGTCCGCCGAACCCCAAGGGGAGAATCTTCCTAACGAAAGCTCGCGCCTGCGCAAAGGTAAAGGGACTCCCTCCCGCTTAGAAGTCACAGCTGGGGACGCGAGTGATTTAATAACAACACGCTGTCTTTGATCCGGAAGCGGCTCAGCGCACAGACGGAAAAACTTATCACCAGACCTTGGTGAGAAGGAAGTTGATGAGATTCAGGCTGGGGGGTCGTTCTGCAGTATATACCTAGATCAAATCGCTGCGGTTGATACCAGAAACTAATATTATATTGATTAGATCTTAATTATTTTTAAAAAAAGAACCCTCGCCAGGTAGCTCCGTGGGTGGAAGCCTCGTTCTATACGTTAATAGGCTGCAGGTTTGATTTGGTTCCTGGTCACGGCATAGGCCAAGGTCACGGATGTGGTTCCCGGTCGGAGCGCGTAGGGGAGGCCACCGATTGAGGTCATTCACACGAATGTGTCTCTGTCTCTCTCTCTGAAATCAATAAGCCTACCTCTGGGTGAGGATTTTTAAAAAAGGAGTCATCCGCTGGTCAACGGAGGCACAAAATAGAGTCCGTCCAAACAATGGAGTAGGACGCAGCCAGGAACATGGAAAACGGAGACGCAGGCGACAACATGGATGAACCTGGAAAACATGCTGAATAAGAGAAGCCAGACTCAAAGACCACGGAGTATGTGAAGTCACGGATGTGACATGTGCCAGATTCGGCAGCCGCAGAGACAGAAAGACAGATCCTGGAAAATCCCCCGTAGATGCAGAATCTAAAACAGGTAAGCTCACAGGAACGGGGGCGCGGGGATGCCAGAGATGGGGCGATGTGGGCCAGAGGCAGAAACTTGCAGCTGTCAGAGGATTCAGTTCTGGGGAGTCTCATGAATAGCAAAGTGACTACAGGTTCAATATTGTCTTCTACCCGTGAAACCTGCTACGTTCTCACTGTGACGCATAAAATGGTAACCGTGTGAAGTGACGGATGTGTTCATGAACTTGATGGTGGCAACCCTTTCACCGTGTCTATGAAATCATCATGGGGTACACGTGGGAGCTCCCCCAGCATCACCTGCCTCTGCCTGGAAGCCCGGCTCCCGGCTGATATTAAAGAGCAGGCGGAGGCGGCCGCAGGTAACGGCATCGGCTTTCCGTCCGGCATCTCCCCTTACGTTTGGAAAGGTGAGTCTCTTCGCTGGGTCCATCCTACGGCGAGGGGCCGGGCTGGGTCAAGTCCCCGTTTCTCCGTCGCCCCGGGTAGCCGGATACCCTGTCTGGGTAGAAGAGTCCCACAAAAAGCCTCAAGTCTTCTGGGATGTCCAGAGACGGCTGTGGCCCTAAAGAGTAAACACGTTGACAAGACAGGCAGCCCGGGCGTCATCGGGAGACCACTGCTGGGTGGGCCCTGAATAATGCATGACCTGGCCTGATTCCCTTCTGCTCGGCTGGCTCTGGGGCAGAAGGCAAAGTGACACCGTGTTCTCCGTTTTCTCTTGTACTCGGTGCCGCAGCGGCAGGGGTGGGAGAGGGTGCGGACCCCGGAAAGACGGGGTGCTCTGCCAAACAGCGGTGGGGAAGGCTCCCAGGCTCTGCCTCCCCCGCCCCGCGCCCGACGGGACATCTGTACTGGGGTGGACTGTGTTCCCCCAACGTCATCACCCCAGTTCCTGTGAATGGGATGTTCGGGGGGACACGAGGTCTTGGAAGTGTGTGCTGCAGTTAACAGGAGGTCATACTGAACTCAGATGGGACACGTTGAATGACTGGGGTCCGTATAAAAAAGAGGGACAGACAGACAGACTTCTCTCTCTGTGTCAGGCAAGGACACACGGAGGGGACGGTCACGTAAAACCCAGGAGAATGGCGCCCGGAAGGGGCCAGCACCCTGATCTTGGATTGCCAGTCTCCAGACGTCGGAGAAGCAAGTTTTCACAAGGCCGGCAGTCCTGCGAGGTGAAGACTCCGCCCTCATGACTTCCTTTCACCCTTAAAACCTCTTCAAGGCAGGACCCCCGAATCCAGGGGCATTGGGGGTTCAAGAGGTGACACATGGATTGTGGAGGGACACGATTCGTGCATGACCATGGTGATGATGATGATGATGACGGTGATGGTGGTGAAGAAGGTGGTGATGATGGTGATGGTGGTAATGATGATGGTGGTGGTGATGGTGATGATGATGATGATGATGGTGATGATGGTGATGGTGGTAATGATAATGAAGAAGGTGGTGATGATGAGGATGGTGGTGATGATGGTGATGATGATGATGATGATGGTGATGGTGGTGATGATAATGAAGAAGGTGGTGATGATGAGGATGGTGGTGATGATGGTGGTGAAGGTGATCACGATGGTGATCACGATGATGATGATGGTGGCCATGATACTGATCCTGATCACATCAGAGCACCTCCCATGGACTCAATGCAACTGATGCTCCGGAAACTATTCTAACCAACTCCCTTCCGACGACCAGATCCTTCCAATCCTTTCAACAACTCAACTCCAGGAGGTAGAGACCATTCCCCTCCTTTTACGGCCGACGAAAGCAAGACCCACAGGGGCAGTAACGACCCCGGCTCACCGGCGGAGCGGTGTCAGGGTCCGATAACCCAACAGGCGCCTCGCGTCCCTACTCGCCGCGTGGGGGGGCTTCCGTGAACAGAGACGGCAGCACAAAGCAATTCCACCTGCGAGCTGGAATGTACTAGCCCTTGGCACGGGTGGCGATGGGGCCACAGCCTGTTTTCTGGGCATGGAGCGATGTTTTTCAAAAAATGCATCGGCCCCTCTGCTCTGCAGTATCAGGGGCGGTACTTTGTAACATACAGAAGCATGCGACCGCTAGGGCGCCCCCCTAAAACCAGCACAGAGGAAGACTGAGTCTAAGCCATGACGGCCAAGAGAGACATAAATATGAAGACGGTACTGGCACCACGTGAGGGCACGGGAACCCCAGGGCGTGGTTTTGAAAATCCTTAAATAACGTGAAAGGACGAACGTGTGTGTCATCCGAGATGCTACGGGAAGGCGGATCCGATGGCTGATGAGGGGAAGTGGATGTTTACAGAAGAAGAGATGGCTGAGGGCTAGAAGATCACCGTGTGGCCACCGACATGCAGTGTTGGCACATGGCCACCGGCACGGGGGGATCCTGCATGCCCAGCTCCAATGCTGAGGGGGGTAAGCGTGCGGATGAAGGTGGGGGGGGGACTGGTAACCCCTGGACGCACTGAGCAGACATCTCCGCCCACCTGTGGCAGAACGAGGCGCTGTGCACACTTCGTGATGGATGCAACAGCAAGCAAGCAAAGAAACACAGCATAACCTGCATCTTCAAGAAAAAAAAAGGGGGGGGGCGGGGGTCAGGGAGGAAGGAAGACACCCAGAATCTCACTGATGTAGCTCATTGATCTCACCGCCCGCTGACAAGGCTTCTTGGGGACAGGAAACTAGAAGGGGACAAGCCACCGACACCAGATTGTAGCTTTCCTCCCAGGCAAGGGACCTGGGCTGTTCCCAAGTAAATGGTCAAAAAAAAGGGGGGGGGAAGAGTCAGGAGGGGAACGTGATGGGTTACAGAAAGCTAAGAGAGAAATCCGCCAGATGCAATGTAGAAACCTTGGTCAGAGTCTCCCTGGCAGGGGGAGACAAAGACCTATTGTAGGTGTTTGGGGGAAATGGGAGTGTGGACTGGGTGCTAGAGGGTATTCACGGTTTTTGCCTTTAATCAAGTGACTCTGAGAAGCGTGTTCTCCCTGGTTCTTCGGAATCAGATTGGCAAATAAAATGAATTTAAAAATAGATGCGGGGTGCGTAGAGGGGGCAGCACTCATGTTCTAAACACCAACCTGACGTCTTCCCAGGATTCCGGGAAAACACCTGTTCTTTCACCTGCTTTATTCTTGGGGGGGTCACCCGTGGGACTCCCTAAGGGGAAATGAGGTGGACTGGAACGGCAGGAGAGGCTCCCGGGGCGGCCCCTGGCTAACAAACCATCAGAGGTCAGTAACTTGGCATAAAACGCCCCCACATCAGGTCCCCCAGAAATACAGATGCGTCTACCGTGGGAGGAACACAGGGTCTTGCCTGTGTGAAGTGCAGCCCCTGAGCCCTGGACACGCACCGAGAAACTCCCATGGGAACCTCATGCTACGCATTTAAAAAGTTAAATAAAGAAACAATACTGGACGCGGTGGCTGAAACATGTGGACGGATTTTTGGGGACGCCCGCGCAGGGGAAGCGACCTCCGCCGCCGGGAACGAGCCTAAGGGAGGGCCCCGGTTCAGACGGCCCCGTGAGGATAAGACGCGCCTGGGATCTCAAACCCGTGGCCGCAGACACTCACAGGACCTCTCGACGTCCCGACGGCGTGTGGCGGTGACGGCACCTGTCATCTGTCGACGTAGAGACACACGTGAGTAAGATGATCCGTAGCAGACGAGGCTGCTCTGAAGGAACAGAACTTTCAGGACGTAAAGGACTAAAATGGTCCCGTTTTACGAACGCGTATTGTCACCCGCAGCGCGGCGATGTTAGCACGAACGCGTCCCGGACGGCGCTGTCCGGGTGTGCCTGCCCGTAACGCCCAACGGACCAAGTGATTTCATGACCCGTCAGGGAGGATGAGGAAGAAAGCTTACATTTTATCCCGGCAACCAAACGACAAAAAAAAAAACCAACAATAAAAACCAAGGTAAAAGAACCCCCAAACGACGGAGCTCCTAATAGAAAGGGAAGAGCAGACATGAAAACGGGGAAAAGCCAACTTGCAAAATAAGAACATTTCATCCTTCCCTCTGACACCCTTTTCTCTCTGTCCTTCCTTTGCATTAAAAGTCTAGAACTGCATTCAAAACACAGGGACAGACCCCACGAGACACCCCACTGCGTTCTGGAAAGGGTCTCCCTGGGCGTAAATGCATCAGGTTTACAACATTAAGAGCGTCTTGTATCCTTCGTTTAATGGGGTGCATCACGTTGATTGATTTTGCAATCCTGACATAACAGGAGGAAGTCCCCCTTCTTGTGGGTGCATCCTGCTAAATTGTTACCTTTTGGGAATCTGTGGCTGAGGATTTCTGCTGCTCTCCTGCAGCGAATATGATATTCACTGTCACCTGTGATTGGGGTTCTCGGTATTATGTACTCAGGCCTGTGAGTCACAGCCATTCTTTCCCAGTTGAATAAAGCGGTAAATGAAGCCAAAAGGTATTTTATACGGAACGATATAAAAAACTTATTTTAGGTGGTGGTTCGCAGTCACGGCGATTCTCTGGTACTGATCACGATGCAAATGTTTGTCCCAATAATTCCGTTTTTGGAAATCTAGACTCAATGAAACTATAGATTAGAGTTCAACCTACATCCCAGTTTCAGAATTAATCTGAAACACAAATAAATATGGATGCACAGTATCTGTGCGATACTTTTATTTATGTAAGAAAACACTAAAACTAACGAACTCTCTGTTCACCAAGAGGACCTTTTCTTTTTTTTGTTTTGTTACTATAAGAAATAAAAAGCAAGATATCAATTAAAAAAAAAATACCTGAAAGATGGCCTCACTGTTTTGTACCCAAAGTCTGTTTTTGTCAAACACGGCGAATTAAACAAATCCCGCTCTGCCCACTCGCGATACAGAATAAAGAATGATTCGTTTAAATAAACTAATTTTACGGGTAACCCGCAACAGTTAAGAAGGGAGGACAAGGAGAAGATACAATATGGTTTTGGAAGTTGCCCAAGAGATGGACCAGCAGATGGGCTGAGCAGACCTGGGGTTTCACCGTGGTTCTCTGTTGGATATAAAAAAATAAAACAAATAGCAAGAACAACAACAAAAAAAAAAGTGGGGGATGGGTGGGTGTGGAGAAAAAGCTTCTTAACTCACAGATTTCAGTAAAAAGAAAAGCTAACTTGAGATGCATCGGCTCACGCCTGTCAGAATGGCCATCTACCGATCAATCAACGAACAGCAACTGCCCGCGAGCATGCAGAGACTCGGGGACCCTCGTGCCTTGGGGGTGGGGATGCAGCCTGGGGCAGCTGCAGTGGGAAACAGGATGGAGTTTCCTCGAAAAACTAAACATGGAGCTGCCTTTTGATCCAGTGATTCCACTTCTGGGTATTTATCTGAAGAAACCCCCAACAGGAATTTGAAGATGTGTGCTCCCGTATGTGGATCGCAGCGTTACTGGCTGTTGCGAGATTTGGAAGCAGCCCAAGTGCCCATCAGTAGATGAGCAGATAGAAAACTGTGGCCCATTCACACCATGGAATACTATGCAGCTGTGAAAAAGGCGGCAGTAAGGACAGGATCTCAGAGAGGTTCCTGCACCCCCAAGTTCACTGCGGCATTATTACTATACCAGCTAAGTGTCCATGAATAAATGGATTTCAAAAAAAAAAAGTGGTTATCAGTGGATACCAATCAGCCATTGGCCACAGCATGGATAAGCTTCCAAGATAATCAGACAAAGAAAGCCAAGTACTGTATGATCTCAATCATGTGCAGAGCTGTAAAGGAAAGGAAAAAACGCAGAGAGACAGAGCGCTGATCCGTGGTTGCGGACAGGGACGGGCGGGGTACGTGCGCGCGCGCGGGGCGACGCGGTCACTTACTTGTCCACCAGTTTCTTCGCGAACCCGAAGTCGGTCAGCTTCACGTGCCCGTCTCTGTCCAGCAGGATGTTCTCCGGCTTCAAGTCCCGGTACACGATCTCCTTGGAGTGCAGGTACTCGATGGCGCAGATGATCTCGGCCGCGTAGAACAGCCCCGCGTTGCTGGAGAAGCGGCCCCGGTTGCGCAGGTAGCTGAACAGCTCCCCGCCCGGCACGAACTCCATCAGCATGTACAGGAAGCGCTCGTCGTGCCACGTCCAGAACCTGCGGAGAGGGCGGGGACTGAGGGCCGTGCGCGGAGGGACACGGGGGCAGGGGCGCACGGGGGCAGGAGCGCACAGGGAAGGGCAGCGCACAGCGTGCACATCCAGGGGCAGGGGCGCACGGGGGAGGGCGGGGCACAGCTGCGCATTCGGGGGCAGGGGCGTTCGGGGAGGGCGGGGCACAGCTGCGCATTCGGGGGCAGGGGCGGTCGGGGAGGGCGGGGCACAGCGGCGCATTCGGAGGCAGGGGCGCACGGGGGAGGGCGGGGCACAGCTGCGCATTCGGGGGCAGGGGCGCACGGGGGAGGGCGGGGCACAGCTGCGCATTCGGGGGCAGGGGCGGTCGGGGAGGGCGGGGCACAGCGGCGCATTCGGAGGCAGGCGTGCGTGGGTGGGAGGGTGAGCGCAGAGGTGTACACTAGGCACAGGTGTGCGTGGCCATGGGGGCATGCGCAGAGGTGCGCATTAAGGCGCAGGTGTGGATAATTGTTAGGAGAGTCACCCAGAGCGACAGATACTCAGATCTGCTATTTCCGGGTGTTATGCTTGGTTAGACAGGTGTTCCGGGTACAGAGAAATTGGAAAACATGGCACAGATAGAACTGATGTCACGCGTACCGATACATGTTAAGATAACAGTATCCTTATGTGCGCAAAGGTGTCAGAATAAATACCGTGTGTTGGTGAAATGCTGGCTAACAGCGTTTTACGGGCTGGATTTGTCCTGCAAAGTTTATATCGTGAAGTCCAACCCCCAGGATCTCAGGACGGGACCGTTTGCAGGCGGGTCTCTCCAGAGGTGATTCAGGTAAAACGGGGTCACTAGGGTGGCCCTGACCCCACAGGACGGGGCTCCTTCTAAGAACAGGAGATGGGGACACAGACACACGCAGAGGGACAACCGTGTGAGGACGCAGCGGGGAGATGCCGCCCACACGCCCAGGAGAGAGTCCTCGGGAGGGGCCGGCCCTGCGCACCCCTGGGTCCCAGCCTCCAGCCCCCAGGACGGGAAGAAAATACATCTGTTTTTTCAAGCTGTCCTGTGGGTGACATTTGCTTGGGCCCGTGTAGCAAACGCGTAGCCCGTGGGCACCTTTCCAGGGATCACGCCCCGTTCAGGGGGGCTGACAGCATCACCGCCCGGAAACGCGCAGCGAATGAACGGACTGCCGCCCCCAGCGGACACTGCCATTAGGGGACTGCGAAGCGAGAGATTTCTAACCAATTACGGATGCGAGGCGCCCGGGAGTCAGGAGAGGCAGCCTCCTTGCCAAGGCACGGGCGCGCTCTGTTACTGGAAGAAGAGACCGCTGTCAGGAACGGAGGAGGCGAAAGAAAAGTCTGGGTGGGAGAAAGGAGCAGGGAGGATGCTGAGTGCTGTGCGCCTTTCAGAAATCGTGGAGAGAGGAAGGGAGACGTTGGTGGGGAAAGCATGTTCGCATGTGACGGAGCCGCGGCAAAGAGAGACGGCAGCTTTGGAACCAACGGGGCTGTTCTTGAGAGGAATTGATGGACACACACGTATGTTTGTGATACAATAGGAATAACAGGAGCCATTCTGACCGGCGTGAGGTGGGACCTCATTGCGGTTTTAATTTGCATCTCTGATGGCCAGTGATGCTGAGCATCCTTTCATGTGCCTATGGACCCTCTGCATGTCCTCCTTGGAGACGTATCTGTTCAGGTCCTTTGCTCGTTTTTTAATTGAATTATCTGTCTTCTTGGTGTTGAGATGTATAAGTTCTTTCTATATTTTGGAGATCCATCCCTTGTCTGAGGTGTCATTGGCAAATGCTTTCCCATACGGCTGGTTCCCTTTTCGTCTTGCTGATGTTTTCATTGCTGAGCAGAAACTCTTTAGTTCGATGGAGCCCCGTTTGTTTATCCTTTCCTTTATTTCCTTTGTCCTGGGAGACGTCTCGGTGAAAATATTGTTTCGTGGGGCCAGCCAGGGAAGGTGCCTGGCGGGGAACTCTTCCGTGACCGGCAGAAGCGGGGGCACCCAGGGCGTTGTGCACCAAGATCAGACCGCGGGCTCGGAGGAAGATGCTGAAGGCACGTCAGCCTCAGCGGGGATGGGCCACGCGGTGACATAAAGTCACGTAAAACCACAGCTTTTGGGGCGCTAGCTGGCGAACACCTAGAGAATCACAAAGAAGTCAGCACGTGCCGTGGTCAGGAGCGCAGAAGCCACGGCACGCGAATGAACAGATACGTGTGTCCAGAGGAATACGGGTCCTCGTCAGAGCAATCCGTGTTTCCATGCCCAGGAAGAGCCCTGTTTTAAGAAAGAAGAGCGGACCAATACAAGTCCACGCCCTGTTTTCAATGGCCCCTGCGGGTCTGTTTTGCCCATGACATTGCTTCTCCATGTTGGCGAAATGTGGGTCCCATCGTAGGGACAAAAGCCTTCCCCTCAATGCACATTTAAAGGTGCCTCCTGCAGGTGAGGATGCAGTTGGGGGACCATAGCTCCCCTCCAATAGGGTTTGGGTAACGCTGCTGCCTTCTCTGCGTTGCTACTACATTTGTGCCCAAGACCCTCTCTGAGTGACTGGTATGCGGTCTTGAGGCAAGAAGGGACGGGACCCAGGAAGGGTGTTCGGGAGCGCTCGTGGCCGCTTTCTGGAGAAATCGTCTCTAGTGAGCGAGACTGAGCAGACACCCCTGCCCTCCTCTCGTTTAAAATTGGGGCGCGTCCGTTTCCGTGGGTCCCCCGGCCCTCCTTGTCTGCTTTGGACAACGGTTCGTGGAGCAAAGACGTGCCTTGGGGACCCTTCCCGACGCACGCTCAGTCTCTCGGATGCAGGATGGCCGCCCGGTCCTTCCGTGGGCGAGCTGAGAACCCAGCGAGGGTGTCACGGTTCTAGGGTCCCGGTGACACCGGCCTTGGTGTCAACAGGTGACAGTCTGCATTTCTTCGGGGGCAGGGAAGACAGCAGAGTGAACGAGAGCCCAGCAGGAGAGGCTTGGTCTTCTAGGCTCTGGGGACACCGCGGAGCCACTGAAAAGACCTGCGATGGGCCAACTACTCCAAGTTGGGGCTACCATCCCCCTCAACTGTGAGTTTGGTGGAAAGGGCACAGGATAGACAACCCATTAAATACATAGGCGCGCACACGCAGACACGCATACAGGCTTCAGGCGCCCATTTCTTCACATCCGGGATAATAGGCAGCCCATATCCTTTCCCTGGCTCTTGAAAGCAATGCCCCCCTGCACCCCAAAGCCGGCTCCTTCCACCCTTCAGGGGCATCTCAGGGAGTTAACAATTTTAAGAGCCTGCAGACCCTTAGCTGTAAAAGTGATGATAGGAAGAGCCTTCGCGATCCAGGGACAAGGAGGCTGGGTCCGTCCTCACGAAGTGGGGGTGCCGGCCAGGCTGTGGGGGACGGAGCCGCGAGGCGCAGGTCTTAGATGCGGTCGCCTGGCTTCCAGCGGCGAGGAGTCTGCACCCCTCGTCTGTGACTCTGCCCTCAAATGCAACACGTGGGCCGTTCTGTGACCCAGCCGGGTGTCCTACTGCCCAGCTCTGCAAGGACTCTGTCCCGCAAGACGGAGCCCCCTTCGGGCACCCACGGCCACACCGCGGTTCTTTCTGGATCTCTAACCGGCAGGCTCTGCGCCAGAGGCTCTCCTAACCCCGCCGACGTTCAGGGAGTCTGCTAGAGGGGGTCACGGAGCCCAGAGACATGGGCTCCTCCCTAGGTCCCCGGTTTCTTATAAAAGAAGGTGACCCAGGAGCAGGGAGACGGAAGGGCTGCCTACGTCCCGCTATAGGGAAGGAGCAGCAGGTTCCCACGGCCTCGCCCACCGACACCTCCAGCTGTTCCTGCACCCAGAAACTCTCTACGTCCATCACGTGGGGTGCAGAGCAGCCGTATGGGGTTAGGGTTCAACCTGCAGCTCCCAGGAGGTCAGGGGCGGACGGGCAGCTTCAACCGTCTCATCACCTGTCTGGCCCCCATGGCAACCAGTCCCTGTCCTTAGGGGAGGTCCAAAAGCCACCTCGTTCACCGCAGACACCGTGACGGCTCCCAGGAAATTCCCAGGGGGTTGGGAGGCTCTGTCAGAAACGGAGACGGGGAACGAGACCCTCATGACCCCAACGTCACCGGGCACGGAGTGATTGCAGGTCGGGGGAAGAGAAGGCGGGTCCACACATCTCCCTATAAAATCATTCCCAACGTGGACAGACCCTGTGATGCGCACAAAAGACGCTGTTACACGGCTTCAGCCATTTTGGTCTCCACACAGACCGCATCCGTGAGCAGACACAGGCTCCACACGAAAGATGCTCTGTCATCAGTGAAACACGGTGGCCGTGAAATCAATCTTTCCCGAGAGCCCCGATTCCGATTCCTCCATCTTCCTCAAAATCACTGCCGTCCAAGAAATAACATGAAAGAGGAGAAAAAAAAAACAAGTCCTGAGGCCCATCGGTCCTTCGACTCTCCAAGAATAAGACTTTCCTTTTGTGGCGCGCATTTGTGAAGAGTTGCATGTTATGAATGGTAAGAATTAAAATATTCCAAGCGAGACTCCCATCACCATTCCCGGCATGCTTACAAACAGTAAGGCACCGCTTTGGGCTTGTGCGTTGACAGAATCACCTCTGTGGGGCCCCCAATACATTAAAATCTGAGTTTAGGAAATTACAGGACTGACGCAAGAAGGCCCCCTGGGGTCAAATCATCCTCATGACTGGCAAGACCCAGGCCCTTGCACGGAACCTGTAGGAAAATAAAAGTGGTTTTCACGGAGCATAGAGGTCTCCAAGTCCATCCGTGCAAAGGGGAAGCGTTGTTCCTTTTTCATGGCTGCGTAGTATTCCACTGGGTGGACGTACCATCGCTTTTTTACCCACTTGCCTGCTGGTGGGCACTCGGGCTGCTTCCAACTCTTAAAAATAAGCCAGAGAGAGAAATAAAAGTACCAAATGATTTCACTCCCATGTGAAGTCTCATGGACAAAATAAGGAGGGGGTCAATGGTGACGGAAGGAGACTTGACCTGGGGAGACAACCACACAGTACAATATAGAGCTGATGTGTTACAGATTTGTACCCCTGAGACCTATATAATTTTATTAACTGATGTCACGTCAATCAATTCAATTAAAAAAAATACAAGTGCAGAAGCAAAGCGGATGAGGTTGAACCCCAGTGTAAGAGAAAGAGAGGTGCGTTCGGATCTAACGCCCGCTGTCCGGGTGATTGCATATCCTGAGCTGTGTCAGGGAAGAACTCGTCTTTACCGACCTGCACGGCTCACTGGCTCTTTCCTTCTCTGCGTGGGTCAGCGTTGAGTCAGGACCTACTGTGCACCACGCGGCAGCCTGTCGTGGGCGCACCGTAGTGGACAGGGCAGACCCAGCTGGTTTGGGAATGACCTGGGGGTAGGATGCGTCTCTGAGCCAAGGAGGCTGGGGGGGCAAGGGGCAGGGGTTGGGGGACATACAAGAAGGCTGTAAACTGAGGCACGAGCCCCAGTCTGCAGCCAGGGAAACAGGGCGGTGCCGGCACTGTGCCGCGCGCGTGAAGAGAGACCGCGGCCGGGATGCGCAGGCTAAGCCAAGCCCGCCTGGTTTCCACGGCCGGGAGAGGCCCCCCGGGGGAGGTCAGGAGTGGCCGAGGAGCGAAAGGACGTGGACCCACGGAAGGGCGGCGGCGGAGGTGACGGTGAACGGGACCGGTTCTGAGACGTGGCTGAGACGAGGGAAAGGCAGCGTCCGGGAGGGGGAAGAAAGCCAACAGAAAGCCCGGGTGGGAATCCAGCGGAGCCGCGACCAGACGTGCAGGTGAAGAGGCCATGAGGACGGTCAGGACTCTGTCTCTGGACGGGGGGACCCTGACCTGCCTGGGAGGTGTCGGAGCAGAACGGACCAAGAGCAAACAAGGGATAGACTAGCTCCGGAGGCAGCCACACGGGCGCTGGACAAGCGGAACTCAGGAGGCGTGAGGCACACGGGAGCAGCCGGCGTGATCCTCGGGGACCAGAGCATGATTCTTGGAGCACGGGCGCACATGCACACACCTCTGCCTTGGACCGACGTCCGGCCCCTGTTCTTAGCGCCGCAGCCTGCGCGGCCCAGCTCCTCAGCAAGGAACGGTGAGCCTACCTGGCCTTACCTTCAGCACGCCTTCTCCCCCGATGGTGCTTCCTGAGAGGTGTCGCCCCCCAGAACACCCCGAAAGGTGACCCCCCCAGAACGCCCAAGGGGCTCTCCATGACGTGGAGGGAGGAACAGGAGGAAGCAAAACCAGTGTGTGAGAGGTGGTACCGACGTCCAGACCGTGTGTGTGAGAGATGGACGTGCATGGGCAGAGCTCTTTAATCGCAGAGAAAGGGGCAGAAGGGGCCCTGCCACACGGCTGGACGTGGTGCCCTGATGATGATGCGGGTAGGAAGGAGGAAGGCCAGCGCATGAGACAAACCGAGAAAGAAAAGAAACTCAAGAGGGGAGAAAACGCTGACGTACCCTCCACAAACAGGGAAGAGAATTAAGATACTGAAATTGCCCTGTAGAAGCGGGAACACCCATGTTCACAACAGTGTTGGTCCCAAAAGCTGAGAAGTGGAAACCTAAATGTCTGTCCATAGATGGATAAACACATGCGGTCCAACCATTTGGTGGAATACTACATAATCATGAAAAAGGACTGTGGCCCAACCATTTGGTAGACTATTATGCAGCCACGAAAAAGGAATGCACAGCCCACTGGTTGATGGAATATTATGCAGCCATGAAAAAGGGCCGCGACCTGACAACATGGAAAAGGAACGCAGGGGACCAAAAAATTGGTGGCATATTATGTAGCCATGAAAAAGGAACACAGCAACCAGTTGTGGAATATTACGCAGCCACGAAAAAGGAACACGGGGCAAGGAGAGAGAGAGAGAGAGAGACCATTTGGTGGAACACTACGCAGCCATGAAAAAGGAACCAGCCTGGCCATTTGGTGGACTATCACGCAGCCATGGAAAAGGAATGTGTGCCCACCGTTTGGTGGAATATTATGCACCCGTGAAAAAGGAGCGTGCGCAGGGGGAACGACGACCATTTGGTGGAATATCACGCAGCCACGAAAAAGGGGACGTGCCTCACCATTTAGTGGGAACATTACATCGCCATGAAAAAGGAGTGCATGGCCCAGCCATTTGGTGGAATATTGCGCAGCCATGAAAAAGGACCGTGGACTAACCAGTTTGGTGGAACATTATGCAGCCATGAAAAAGGACCGCGACCTGACAATTTGGTGGACTATTATGCAGCCATAGAAAAGGAACGCAGGGGGCCCAAAAAAAATTGGTGGCATATTACATAGCCATGAAAAAGGAACACAGCAACCAGTTGCGGAATATCACGCAACCATGAAAAAGGAACATGGGGCGGGGGGAGAGAGACACTTTGGTGGAACACTACGCAGCCATGAAAAAGGAACCAGACTGGCCATTTGGTGGGCTATCACGCAGCCATGGAAAAGGAATGTGTGCCCACCGTTTAGTGGAATATTATGCACCTGTGAAAAAGGAGCGTGCGCAGGGGGGGGACGACCATTTGGTGGAACATCACGCAGCCACGAAAAAGGGGACCTGCCTCACCGTTTAGTGGGAACATTACATCGCCATGAAAAAGGAGTGCATGGCCCAGCCATTTGGTGGAATATTGCGCAGCCATGAAAAAGGGACACATGGCCCACTGGTTGATGGAATATTACGCAGCCATGAAAAAGGACTGTGGACTAACCAGTTTGGTGAAACATTATGCAGCCATGGAAAAGGAACGCAGGGGGCCAAAAAAATTGGTGGCATATTACATAGCCATGAAAAAGGAACACAGCAACCAGTTGTGGAATATTACACAGCCATGAAAAAGGAGCATGGGGCGGGGGGAGAGACACTTTGGTGGAACACTACACAGCCATGAAAAAGGAACACAGACTGGCCATTTGGTGGGCTATCACGCAGCCATGAAAAAGGGGACGTGTCTCACCGCTTGGTGGGAGTATTACATAGTCACAAAAAAGGAGCGCAGGCCCAGCCATTTGGTGGAATATCATGCAGCTGTGAAAAAGGACTGTGTGGCTCGACTGTTTGGTGGAATATTACGCAGCCATGGAAAAGGGGTCGTGCCTCACTGTTTAGTGGGAACATTACATAGCCATGAAAAAGGAGTGCGCGGCCCAATCGTTTGGTGGAATATCACGCAGTTGGGGGCACATGAGAGGCAACCACACGTGGATGTTTCTCTCCTTCTCTTTCTCCCTCCCTTCCCCTCTCTCTAAAATTAAATAAATAAAATCTTTAAAAAAAATTTTTTTAAAAAGGCCATAACGGAGAAGACTATCTTCATACGGGCAGGTGTGCTGGACGAGTCCCCAAGTTCTACCGCGGGTCAAAGGACGCAGCAACATCGGAAGAGAACAGAGAAGGAGAAGCCACCCCGAGCCCCTCAGAGGACACTGAGTCATGGGGGTTGATTCTGGCCACCCCAGACACCCCTGTAGGTTTCTGAGAAGAGACGCGGACCATTGGTGAGGCAGGTGGGAAGCAGCATCGAGGCCGTGAAGTGAAGAATGCTTTGCCGGAAGCAAGGTTGGGGGGGCGGGTCAAGAAACGGGGTAAGGCCAGTGCAGAAAATCAGGGCGGGGGGGGGGCGCCAAGTTGTGCCATCGGGCTGGAGAAGATGTGATGGGTAAGGCGAGGAGCAGCAGAAGCTGCCGAGCTGGGGACAGAGACCCGCTGTGGGCATGGGACTCTCTGCCTCCTGGGTGGGAGACAGAGAGTGCCAACAGCTATGAAGTGCAAACCCAAATGTCTATCCATGGATGAATGAGTAAACACAATGCAGTCCGTTCATTTGGTGGAATATTAAGCAGCCATGAAAAAGGAACGCAGCAAACAGCTGGCAGAATATTACGCAGCCACGAAAAAGGGGGCGTGCCTCACCATTTAGTGGGAACATTACATCGCCATGAAAAAGGAGTGCATGACCCAGCCATTTGGTGGAATATTGCGCAGCCATGAAAAAGGGACGCATGGCCCACTGGTTGATGGATTATCACGCAGCCATGAAAAAACGTGATGTGCCTCACCATTTGGAGGTATATTACACAGCCATGAAAAGGGAACGCAAAGGCCTGGCCATTTGGTGGAATATCACACAGCCACGAAAAAGGGAGACGCGCCCACCATTTGGTGGAATATTATGCACTCATGAAAAAGGAGCACACGGGGGCAACCATTTCATGGGATATTACGTAGCCGTGGAAAAAGACCATGCGGCCCGACCATTTGGTGGAACATTATGCAACCATGAAAAAAGGAACACAGCTGGGCCATTTGGCGGACTATTGTAGAGCCATGAAAAAGGAATGTGCCTCACCATTTGGTGGGAATACCACGCACCCATGAAAAAGTAACATGCGGGGGCAACGATTTTGTGGAATATTACGCAGCCGTGGAAAAGGAGCGTGCGGCCCAACCGTTTGGTGGAACACTGTGCAGCCATGAAGAAGATTGTGTGCCCACTGTCTGGTGGAATATTACACAGCCATGAAAAAGGAATGCGGACCGATCATTCAGTGGAATATTACGCGGGGGGTGGGGGCAACAAGTTGGTGGAATATTATGTAGCTGTGAAAAAGGACCATGTGGCCCGACCATTTGGTGGAATATTACGCAACCATGAAAAAAAAGCACAGCCGGGCCATTTGGCAGACCATTGCGCAGCCATGAAAAAGGGATGTGCCTCACCATTTGGTGGGAATATCATGGAGCTGTGACAGCCATTTGGTGGAATATTACACACCCGTGAAAAAGGAACACGTGGTGGGGGCAATGATTTTTTGTGGAATATTATGCAGCTGTGGAAAAGGAACACGTGGGGGGGATGATTTTGTGGAATATTACGCAGCCGTGGAAAAGGAGTGTGCGGCCCAGCCGGCTGGTGGAATATCATGCAGCCATGAAAAAGAAACACGTGGCCCAGCCACTTGGTGGAATATTACGCACCTATGAAAAAGATTGTGTGCCCCACCGTTTGGTGGAATATTACACAGTGTGAAAAGGGAAGCGTGCTCACCATTTGGTGGAATATTACGCAGCCCAATCATTTGATGAAATATGACACAGCCATGAAAAAGACTGTGTGCCCCACCATTTGGTGGAAATATTACACAGCCATGAAAAAAGAACGCGGCCTGGCCATTTGGTGGACTATCACACAGCCGTGAAAAAGGACCGCATGGCCCAATCGCTGGTGAAATATTATGCAGCCATGAAAAAAGAATGTGTGCCCACCGTTTGGTGGAATATTATGCAGCCATGAAAAAGGAACACACCAACCAGTTGTGGAATATTACGCAGCCACGAAAAAGGAACACGGGGCAAGGAGAGAGAGAAGGACCATTTGGTGGAAAACTACGCAGCCATGGAAAAGGAACACAGCCTGGCCATTTGGTGGACTATCACGCAGCCATGAAAAAGGGGCCATGTCTCACCATTTGGTGGGAGTATTACATAGCCACGAAAAAGGAGTGCAGGCCCAGCCATTTGGTGGAATATTGCGCAGCCATGAAAAAGGGACGCATGGCCCACTGGTTGATGGAATATCACACAGCCATGGAAAAGGAAGGTGTGCCCACCGTTTGGTGGGATATTATGCACCCGTGAAAAAGGAGCGTGCGCAGGGGGGACGACGACCATTTGGTGGAATATCACGCAGCCACGAAAAGGGGGGCGTGCCTCACCATTTAGTGGGAACATTACATCGCCATGAAAAAGGAGTGCATGGCCCAGCCATTTGGTGGAATATTGCGCAGCCATGAAAAAGGGACGCATGGCCCACTGGTTGATGGAATATTACGCAGCCATGAAAAAGGACTGTGGACTAACCAGTTTGGTGGAACATTATGTAGCCATGAAAAAGGACCGCGACCTGACAATTTGGTGGACTATTATGCAGCCATGGAAAAGGGGACGTGCCTCACTGTTTAGTGGGAACATTACATAGCCATGTAAAAGGAGTGCGCGGCCCAATCGTTTGGTGGAATATCACGCAGTTGGGGGCACATGAGAGGCAACCACACATGGATGTTTCTCTCCCTCTCTTTCTCCCTCCCTTCCCCTCTCTCTAAAATTAAATAAATAAAATCTTTAAAAAAAGATCTTTAAAAAAGGGCATAACAGAGAAGACTATCTCCATACGGGCAGGTGCGCTGGACGAATCCCCATGTTCTACCGTGGGTCAAAGGATACAGCAGCATCGGAAGAGAACAGAGAAGAAAGAGAAGCCACTCCGAGCCCCTCAGAGGACACTGAGTCATGGGGGTTGATTCTGGCCACCCCAGACACCCCCGTAGGTTTCTAAGAAGAGACGCAGACCATTGGTGAGGCAGGTGGGAAGCAGCATCGAGGCCGTGAAGTGAAGAATGCTTTCCCGGAAGCAAGGTTGGGGGGCGGGTCAAGAAATGGGGTAAGACCAGTGCAGAAAATCAGGGCGGGGGGCGCGGGGGGCGCCAAGTTGTGCCATCGGGCTGGAGAAGATGTAATGGGTAAGGCGGGGAGCAGCAGAAGCTGCCGAGCTGGGGACAGAGACCCGCTGTGGGCATGGGACTCTCTGCCTCCTGGGTGGGAGGCAGAGAGTCCCAATAGCTATGAAGTGGAAACCCAAATGTCGATCCATGGATGAATGAATAAACACAATGCAGTCCGTCCATTTGGTGGAATATGACACAGCCATGAAAAAGGAACGCAGCAAACAGCTGGCGGAATATTATGCAGCCATGAAAAAGGACAAGGACCATCCATTTGGTGGAATATTGCGCAGCCATGAAAAACGACCGTGTCCCGGCCATTTCGTGGAACATTATACAGCCATGGAAAAGGAACGCATGGCCCACTGGTTGATGGATTATCACGCAGCCATGAAAAAATGTGATGTGCCTCACCATTTGGAGGTATATTACAAAGCCATGAAAAGGGAACGCAAAGGCCCGGCCATCTGGTGGAATATCACACAGCGACGAAAAAGGAAGGCGCGCCCACCATTTGGTGAATATTACACACCCATGAAAAGGGAGCACACGGGGGCAACCATTTCATGGGATATTACGTAGCCGTGGAAAAAGACCACGCGGCCCGACCGTTTGGTGGAACATTATGCAACCATGAAGAAGACAGTGTGCCCACCAAAGAAGAGACGTGGACCATTGGTGAGGCAGGTAGGAAGCAGCATCGAGGCTGTGAAGTGAAGAATGCTTTGCTGGAAGCAAGGTTGGGGGGGCGGGTCAAGAAACGGGGTAAGGTCAGTGCAGGAAATCGGGGGGGGGGGGGGCGCTGAGTTATGCCATCAGGCCCGAAAAGATGGGTTGGGTAAGGTGGGGAGCAGCAGAAGCTGCCGAGCAGGGGACAGAGACCCGCTGTGGGCATGGGACTCTCTGCCTCCTGGGTGGGAGGCAGAGAGTGCCAACAGCTATGAAGTGGAAACCCAAATGTCTATCCATGGATGAATGAGTAAACACAAGCGGTCCATCCATTCGGTGGAATATTACGCAGCCGTGAAAAAGGAATGTGGACCAGTCTTTCAGTGGAATATTATGCGGCCATGAAAAAGGACACGGTCCATCCATTCAGTGGAATATTATACAGCCATGAAAAAGGAACATGGTGGGAAGGGGTCTTCCTCTCTAGGAGCAAGTGGCCCGGGGAGAGATTTATTTCTCCATTCCAGGCTGCGCCTCTCCCACCTCAGGCCTGGGTGTCAGAGATGCCTGGGAGAGGAGCCGGGGCCTGAGGTGTGCACGTCAGGAGCTGGTGCCTGGGTCTGCGGATCTGGCCACGCTGGGGGCAGTGGCCCCTGCAGGGTCAGGTCTGCAGGGTCAGAAGCCAAGGTAGCTTTGCACACACAGAGGCTCACAGGCTGCGGCTTTACTCTGTCCCCTGCTCGGGATCCCGGGGAGGGCGACAAGCCAGGAGAAAGAGGGAGAGACCCCAGACGTGGCCTCCCGGGGCGGGTGAGGACGCCGAGGAGGGACGGGGCCGGGGGTGCACTCACAGCTTGACCAGGAACGGGTGGTTGACTTCCTTCAGCACCGATTTCTCGTTGTGTACATGCTGCTCCTGCTTCAGCCGGATCACGTCGGGGATGCTCATGACCTTCAGGGCGAAGAAATCCTGGGTGCTCTTCTGTCGGACCAGCTGCACGCGCCCGAATGTCCCCGTGCCTGCAGGAGGACAAGAGACGGGGCCGCGCTGAGATCTGAACGGTGGGGAGAACCGCCCAAGACGGCAGAAGACGCCGGCGAGACGGTGTGCGCGGACGCACGTGGGAGCCACGCACACGGTCAGGGAGGGTCTCCTGCCTCTGAAAGGCCCTTCAACGGCGGTGAAAGGGGGCCTGGGCACGCACGCATGGACCACGAGCGGAACCGTGGAAAAGGATGGTAAGGGCGTGTCTTCAAGGTCCTTTTTTTAAAAATATTTATTTTGCATCGAATTTATTGGGGAGAGAGTGGGTAACAAACCTCTACAGGTTTCAGGGGTACAACTCCATGATACATCATCTGAGTATTGTACTGGGGGCTCACCGCCCCAGGTCAAGGCTCCTTCAGAGCGTCTTTGTTGGTTCAGGATAAATACAAGGCACGCGACCATCGGCACGACGCCTCTTTAAAAACACACGAGAGCTTGCTACGCGCGCGTGGGTCTCCATTGCAAAGTTTGTCCGGCGTGGCCGTAAAGGGAGAGAGATGCTCACAGAAAGAGAAAAGTTAAACCCTGCCGTCGCTGCCGATAGGAGAGCTCATCACCTCCGATGGCGCATTTTTAACCCCAGTTCTTTCTCCGCCCGCTGTTCCCGTCCTCCTCTGTCTCCTTCGGGACCCTTCCCGCCCTCTGAGCCTCCACGAGGGGCAGGGAGGGCACCTACTGCCCGTCCCACAGGTCTAAGGCCGGAGAAGGCGCAGAGCTGGGGGAGCACACGGAGACCTGCCCGTCTGCTGGCCGCGCAGGACGCCCATAAACAATGGCTGTGTTTTCCGTCGCCGGGAGGATGCAGAGAAGCGCGTCTCGTTCCTGAGTCCAGAGAAGTAGGAAACGGCCAGCTACCCGAGCGGGCCACGCTTCAGGGCCCTTGGCGTTCACCCGAAATTTCCACCGTGAATATTTTATGACCGCCGCCGCCGCCGCAGACAGTGATCTCCGCGAGGAAAGAAACGTGGCGCACAAAG